>NC_090272.1:52212500-52537500 GCF_040414725.1 Anabrus simplex | reverse complement strand
GATCAGACCTCTTCGTGCTATTCGACAGGAGTAGGCTATGAGGCGGCACTGGGTTTCACCCTCGTATATCTCTCAGAACTCTTTAGTACGTTGCCTCTTGTCGTTCGCTATTCGCCTACAGGTTTCTTCAACAAGTGGTGTGCCGAGCTCAGCAAGCCTTTTCCTAGCTCGGGTACTATTAAATGATGAACTACTTAGAACTTAGCTGTACATTACAATAAGGAACCACAGATTCGGATATTTGGTTCACGCACTCGGTCGAGCGGCCGGTGCTGGGAAGCTACCCTCCGTCGGATTAAGCCTGAACGCCTCTAAGGCCGAATCCCTTCTAGCCAATATTGGCAACGATATTTCTCGGGAGTCCCGTGAGTCGAAAGACTCCAAACAATGTGACTTTACTAAGCGCGACTCGTCAGTGAGGCGCGCCGTACAGTCCCTGTGACTTTACCGAATGGAGCAAATCGGGCGGTCATGTCGGGATTTATCCCTACCGTCCACCTGCTCCTAGCGGTCGATCATAGGTATACCTCTTTTCGATGCCGGGACCCGGAATCGTCTGTAGACGACTTAGGTACCGGGCGGGGTGTTGTAGTCGGTAGAGCAGTTGCCACGCTGCGATCTGTTGAGACTCGGCTATTTTCCAGTGTGAAAGTGTTCGCTCCTTATACGTGGAACGTCTTTATACAATTTACGCATGCACAGTCTACTACGTGAAGGTGCAATGCGGTGAAGTACTTGGAACTGAATAGCCCAGTTTAAAAGCTAATCCTCTAATATTTTACTGATTTTATAGGAGAGGCTAAAAACCGTTCCAGGGCGTACTTAAGATGCAGTGGTCGGAAAATTTAGTGTGGTTTGATTCCTTACTAAATTACTAAATCGCTGTCAACTGAATTAAAGCTATAGAAATAGGGTTAAATTTGCGAATGCAATATGTAGATGATGAGTTTTATTATGGTATGTGTTAGGTGATCTGTTTTGAAACAGCGGTATAAACGTCATGATTTATGCATACCGAAATACATTTATTATACACTGGTTTTGTATTATGAAGCAGAATGTTGATAACTGTTAACATTGTTAAGTGTTATTAGGAAATAACACCATTTTCCTGAATAATATGAAAGCAAAGTCATTATGTCATTGGACAAGTCAAACATTAAAACTAACATCAATCATTGGGATATCTTCCTCCTTGTCATTGTCTGCTAAAAGGTAGTCTTGCCCTATTCCCCCCAAAGCGTCCTTGAAGAATGAGAGATTCTTCAGGTCACTTCAGTTGTTTTCATAACATTTTACCAGCAGCTTTTCCAAATACTTCATTTAGTTGATGTTCGATTGACATCCTAAAACACTGAATGAGGTCTGTTGTCAGCAATGCTCGTGGGTGGTTTACATGTGCTCCTTGCTTTATATTGTGTGCCTGTTCTTCTCTAATGAGGACTTGGCCTTTGCCCTTTGATTTTGTTAAGCAGAAACGCTTTGCTTCTGCAAATTTAAAATACCAAAGAAAGATTCGACGGTTTCTTTACGTCTCTTACAGTGGTTTGCAGTCTTATATGATAACACCGTTTGCTCTGGCAACGAGCTCATAATATTCAAATACGCTGATATATTCCATGGGGGTGAGCAATAACATTTTTATTTTCTAGGTGTTAAAATACTTTGTCTAGTGACATATGACAATATCTTGGGTCAGGAAAAAACACGACATTTTAAATTCCTCATCTGAAGAAACTTAGTATACACGTATTCTGTTAATGATATGTTTTGATTCCGTACATTGACTTTTTAATGCTACAATATTGCAGATGACATCTTTTGAAAGCAAACTCCAGTAATGTAAATGAACAGTTTTGTAACCGTTTCATCACGCCACTAAGAATGGAAAATGAAAAAGTTGTGTTTCCATTTTTTTTCGCAGAATGAGTATATAGATCCAATATGTCATATTCTACAGCTAACTCATTTTCACAAAAAAAGGTGCAGATGATCAATTTTCAGACTGAACTACTCAATTGTTTTCTTGCATATTATGCATCCTTACTGCCTGAAGCAGGTTACGGCGGGTGGTATACGCCTAGGAGTGAACGTAGCCACTGCCTACGTCACAAACATCGCACTCTACTTCAAGCTGCTCCCTCCGACAAATCATTGGCTATATTTAAAGAAAACAATCTTTTACGGATTACGGACATTCATCCCTACCGTTCGTCAGGTTGTTTGTACTTAACTCACAAACATTCTGTATATCATAATGGATTATGTTGGGTTTCTTCTCCAACCTGTGTACAATAACTTTAGTTTACGAGTACTCTGACTTCCTTGTAAGCCCAAACCTTCTCTTAAAGAGTAACATTCTGCGAAAACATCCTGGTATCGACCTCGGTAGATATTAGCGACTCGGTCACGCGCTAACCTCTTTGGCATGCTGGAAGCCTGCTGCTCGTCACTCATTGGTTTGTGGTTTATATGTGCTCACTCGCTCGTATGTAGTTCACTCCTACAGACAGGCCGTGGGTTTCTGACCAACAAATTATTATGAGGCACGGACTGAATTTCCAATTCGGTCCGTGAAGTGGAGAACTTTAGTTTCTTCATGTGGACAAGTGGTGTCCAGAATACAACACTATCAATCCAGTTATGAACCACAAAATTGCATTAAAATAATTGCAACTTAGGTTATAGACGCTGCTTGTTTATTCTTAAGAGCTTCCTTCTTTGTCCAAGAATAATGCCTTTCATTTCTGGTGTTGCCGTCGGTTAGCTTCTTCTGATTCCTTTCGTCTCAGTCCTGTCTTAAAATTAACAGGCCATACAGTTCAGTGCATTCATGATAGTGAACAAAAATCATGCAATTGTGACTATGTAATAAAGGAAGTTTATAACATGAAATGATATTTTTCATGGAAGCAACATATTAAAAAGTTGTGTGGGCTATCATTACTAGCCCTTGGTTGTACATCATTTTCGTGAAAACAGTACGTAATAGCACTTTCCATTTCAGAAATGCTTGGGGTGAAAATTTTAGATGATTTCACCCTGTATTAAGAGGAGCGCATTGAGGCTAACACGACCACCCAGCCCGCAGTCCGACCAGGAATCGAACCCCGAACCCTCTGAACTTAATTCCACTTCACTGACTATTCAGCGAAGGAGCCGGACTTCAAAGGATAATTATAAGTGTTGTATTAAAAGAAACGGGAGAGCCTGAAATAGCTTGTTTCATTACTCGTTTCCTTTTTTATTCAAATCCTAGCCAAATTAACTAATTTACATAATTCTTCCTGTAATGTGTTCCTTGGGACTCTGCATTGACACACATTAGCGCTCGTAGTGGTAGAAAAAGACAAACTGCCAATATAATCGACCGGATAACGATGATTAAGAAAAGGTTTCTAATTTTTAAAGAATAAATGAAGAATATACAGTATAAATTATATTTTATTTACCTCAAATTCTTAGCTGCCACCCCCGGAGGCCCGGGTTCGATTCCCGGCTTGCCACAAAATGTGAAAAGTGGTACGAGGGCAGGAACGGGGTCCACTCAGCCTCGGGAGGTCAACTGAGTAGAGGTGGGATCGATTCCCTGCCTTTTTTCCAATTTCCTCAGGTTGGCATTTTGTATGGAAATGAGCCCAGCTTCCCGGCCGGATGTCTTTCCAGATGACAACTCTTACGCGGAGGGATATATTGATATACTAGTATCTAAAACAATTGATAATGTTTATTTGATTATTTGATATAATTGGAACTGCACTTGAATCCTCCGTGGCTCAGTCGGCAGTGCATCAGCCTCTCACCGCTGCGTTCCGTGGTTGAAATCCCGGTCACTCCATATGAGATTTGTGCTGGACAAAGCGGAGGCGGGACAGGATTTTCTCCGGATACCCCAGTTTTCGCTGTCATCTTCCGTTCCAGCAACGCTCTCCAATATCATTTCATGTCATCTGTCAGTCATTAATCATTGCCCCAGTGGAGTGCGACAGGCTTCGACAGCCGGCACAATTCCTATCCTCGCCGCTAGATGGGGGCTTCATTCATTCCATTTCTGACCCGTCAAATTACTGGAAAAGAGGCTGTGGATTTTCATTTGAACTGTACTTACTTTCATTTTTGTGAAAATGCATTCAAGCCTTCAAGAAAAGGAAGAATCTTGGTTCATTTCCATCTTACCACAGAGTAAGGGACAGTTTTTCAACTTGTGTTGTGGTGTAAGGTCCTCAGGTCCTCTTTGGTAAAGATTTAAAAAAACTAGAAGCAAATTGCTCTCAAGACGGTCTTAAGATCCATGCAGGTTTACCAACACCGCCTCGCAAATCCTATTCGCCCGCAAAGCGATCTGCTTGGCTAAGTTCAACAGCTGTTAAAATGATGACAACTTTTCAAATTATTTATCAGTATGTCCAACCCTGTAACGCTTAATTACCTGGTTCACGCTGTTTTCGACCGCCCTGTATGCATGCCTTAGATATATATTCCAGAAATGCAAGAGTCAGAACAATAAAATCCGACTTTTGTGACGAAGTATATACTTTGTCAAAATCTTGAGCGCCTTCAGAGAATACCAGCGATATTTCGTGTGCACTAGTGTAACAATACAAACCGATAAACTGCCATTGCATTGGCTGCACATTCCTGTACTGTATGGACGCTCATTTCTAGTGAGGGAGAAGAGAGGGAGGCTTCTCCCCTTTCATTTGTTGCGGAGCAATGGTGTGTCACTGCACTCGTCCTGTCTAAAAATTCAATGACTTCTACAATATGTTGCAGTGGCTGTGGTTGTTTATTCATATCGGAGATGAGAATACCTTGTCAACAGCGAGCACTTCAGTCTCTGAAACTTTTCTGATATAACCAGTGGTGTAACTTTAGGACCTGTATGGCCTGTAACACAGGCTTAAGGGGCCTGAATACTTCCACAGAAAAAGTAAATAAACGAATAAATAACTTCACCCGAATGCCACTTTGTACAGGTAAGGCGAAGTCGTGATGTGTTTGTAGAATTAGCCGAGAGAGTTCCTTTTTACAGCTCGTATGTACAGGAATTGTCGGATGATTCTGTCTACCTGAAAGTTATTTTTATTGTTTTGAGTCTAAGAGAGGTGTGTTACAAGTCCGGCTCCATGGCTAAATGGTTAGCGTGCTGGCCTTTGTTCACAGGGGTCCCGGGTTCGATTCCCGGCAGGGTCGGGAATTTTAACCATCGTTGGTTAATTTCACTGGCACGGGGGCTCATCCTCATCTCGACGCGCAGGATGCCTACGGGAATCAAATCAAAAAGCCTGCACCTGGCGAGCTAAACTTGTCCTCGGACACTCCCGGCACTAAAAACCATACACCATTTCATTTCATCATAACAGAAGCTTTCTTCCAGATGATTACTTTCTTCACAGGCAGTTGTGATTCGCTGACTACACAGTGATGTTAGGAGCAAATAATACCATTCTAGTTATTTATTTATTTTAATTTATGGCCATGGCTCAGCACCTCTGTATTCGGGGGACGAAGAGGGGCTGGTCTCCACCGTCGCCTGTCCTGAGAATGGTTTTCCGTCGTATCCCAGTCTCCTACACTAAGGCTGGGACAGTTCCTAGTATAGGCCAGGGCCTTCAACTCTCTAATCTTCTCCGATACAAATCTCCTGGCCTGAGAGACGGCGTCACCTTCTAGGTGGCCCGAAGGAATGAAAAGATTGATAGTATTAGTAGTAGTAAGTATCCTCTGTCTGTCGTAACGGGGGAATAAACGAATCTCAACTTGGGGGTGTATGTTTGCGACCACGAGGCCTCCTAATTCACCGAAGCATTGCTTCCGCTTACTTCTGACAGATTTTTCATTTTCACATTCCCTATCTGAACAGTTTCGGTCAACACTGACCCCGTCAGTAGCGGGTTTGCGATACTAAGGGAGCATTTTCACGCCCTTCGCGACCTATTTGCTTCCCTTCAATAATACCTTCATTCTTGGATGTAATATTTTTTCTTCCTTATCTTCTGATTAGCATACAGAACTTATATCCAGTGATTGGAATAGAGTGGTCTCACATCCGGAGGGAATTTTCAGTTAATTTTTAAAGAAGGGGATAGCAGAATGATCCCCGTCATCTTCTTTATGGACACCAACCTGCAGTTCGGCAACTGACATCTACAAAGAATTTACTACCTAAAACAGGACCATCCATACAGCGCTTTGGCTGCACTCTAAGCCAGTGCTCCTAGCACTTTGGTGCAAGGTAGTTTCGGTAGTGGTGGGAGGAGCTTGGCTGGCTGAGCGCGCGGTCTGCCCGCCGCGCCGAAGTGAGCAGCCGATCCATCAGTCGCTAATCTAGTCCAGTGCGCTTTGTTGGCAGCGTGTAACTAAATCTGTTTCGCAGTTGTCATGACTGAACATCATACAAAAAAAGGAGTGGTGAAGCAGCAGCCTTTAAAGCAGAATGAGATATTTCATTTTTCTATACAGCCTATAAAGGGCATGCCAAATGTTTAGCGTGCCACCGAGATTTAATGTGTTTAAAAACAAACAATTTGGAATGGCACTACAGTGCCAACAACAGGGATGATTGCGGTGATTTGACAGACGCCAGTCGCCAATCGAAGTCGGAAGAATCCAAAGAAAATTTCGGACAGAACTATTCTGGAAGTATTATTGTTTAAATTTTAAAATGCATGTTTACAACCGGGAATGAAGAAATGGTCTAATTATTTGAAGAACACTAAAATTGTGACTTGCCGTATTTTTGTCTGACAGAAGATAGAGGAGAGTGAGGTTGGTGGACCCATTTTACGAGCTACACAAGTTCGATGCGAATTACCAAAGCTGGGAAACCCTTCGCGGAAGGGAATTTAATCAAGGAGTGCCTAATGGACGTATCAGCATGTATTTGTCCTACGGAGCTAGTTGAGAAATTTTACAAAATCTCTCTTTCTCCTCAAACTGTGGCTCGCAGAATAGACGATATGGCCGTTGATATGAAGCAGCAATGAATGCTGAAGGCAGCAAATTTTGTATTAGTTTCCATCGCCCTTGACGAATTCGTCGACAATGCGGACACAGCTCAGCTCGTTTTTTTTTATTCGAGGGGTGGATGATGATCTTCGGGTCACCGAGGATTTCCTAGACTTGGTAGCTCTCAAAGACACCACTACCGGTTTCGATATTTTCCAAGCTGTGGAGAGTGTTTTTGAGTCAATGGGATTAAAACGGGAGTGGTTGACGAGTGTAACGACGGATGGAGCTCCTGCTTTACATGGTCTACGCACGAGGTTCCTCAGCTATGTAAAATGAAAAATGGCTAAGTGCGGTAATACCCTAATGGTGGCGATCCATTGCTTGATACACCAGAAGGCAATCTGTGCAAAAGTCGCCAAGCTTAAGAACGCAATGGGAACAGCTGTGCGAATGGTAAATTATCTTCGCTCCCATGGACTCACGCACCGTCAATTCAAAGAGTTCTTGGATGACATGGAAGCGGATTATCTGGATATCCCATAGTATGCAGAAGTAAGATGGTTAAGCAAGGCGAAGGTGCTTCATCGTATTTTTTTTTTTTTTTTTTTTTGCTTGTGGAACGCAATAGATACCTTTTGTCACATGAAAGGGCGACCCGAAGTTCTTTTGCATGGTCCTAAGTGGGTGGCGGACTTGGCATTTTTAAGTGACATTAATGCCCATCTGAATACTTTGAACACTTCGCTTCAGGGTGAAAAGCACACTCTGCGATTTCATGGAAAAAATTCAAGCGTTGAAAAGAAACTTGATTTTGTGGGAAAACCAGTTGCTTGCAAGGAACGTAGGACTTTCCATTACTTGATACAGTAAAAGAAGGTGTCGACTTTGATGAGTACTTGCAAGTAATTCGCCAATTACAAGAAGAGTTCCAAAAGAGACTTTCAGAATTATCAGAACTCCAACCGGTAATTCGACCATTTTCTCTTAGTACAGACGGTGTTCCATAGCTATTTCAATTAAAGTTGATTGAACTGCAGTGCAATGTTCATCTTAAAGACCGCTTTCTAATGTCATAAAGTTTAGAAGAATTTTACATCGGCTTTCCGCAAGAAGAATACCCCTTTTTGTATAAACATGTATGTAAAATTCTGTCATTGTTCGGCTCAACGTACATTTGTGAGCGTTTCTTTTCGGTTCTTAAGCTTACCAAAAGTAAACATCGTGCAACGATGAGCGATAGAAATTTGTGCAATTGTTCAAGAATAGCTGTTTCCGGAAATATTGTACCCACTTTGGAGAAGATTGTTTGCTCCAAAACTAAAAGCTCGTAAAAACGACTGAGCAAAAGGCACTCAAGGTCTGTACTATCTGTTCGTATTGGTAAACTTTTGTCAAATTTTCCTTTCAAATATGTTCATAGTTCAGTTTTGAATAAATCACATTATTCTTTACTTAGCACTTGAGTTCGTTTCCTGCACATTCCATACATCGGAGTACCATTCGATTTGTATATGCGGTATATTTGTTATGGCAAAACAAAAGCCGTCGGTCGCACGACTGTACGTACGTATCTAGTCAGCGCGGTGCGAACGTCAGTCCGTTTCTGGTCTCCTCGTTGCCACAGTGTAGTGGTGGTAGGGGAAGGAGCACTAGTCTGACTGCCCAGTGCTCCCCGAGCGCGACCGCAATGACTGGATGGCCCTGATCTAAAACATAGACCTTGCAGGGAACACCGGAGAAAAACCATATCACCAAATAAAGGATCCAGCTCTTTGGCTGAATGTTCACTATAGTGGCCTATGGTTCAGAGAACTTCGGATTCAATTCCCGTCCAGGTCGAGAATTTTCGTATTAAATGGTTAATTTCCTTGGCTAGTGGACTGGTTGTTTGTGCAGTTCAAAACATCTCATACATCCTCCACCACAATAACTCGCAGCTTCCCCTACACGGCAGATGTCACGTAATCTCGTTGGCCGGGCTGAGTCGCTTAGACCTGGCCTTCTGAGCCCAACTTGGCAGGTACGATCCAGGACAGTCCGGAGATTTTGAAGGCCCTAAAATACGTTAGCCTCGTGTCGGTAGATATACTGTCGTATAATAGAACTCACGTGGGACAAAATTCCGGCACTTTGACGTCTCTGAAAACCGTAAATGTAGTTTGTAAGACGTAAAACCAATAACATTATTATTATTATTATTATTATTATTATTATTATTATTATTATTATTATTATTATTATTATTATTATTATTATTGGATGGTCTGCTAGAAATAGGCGCACGACATTATTTATTACCAAATGAAGGAGCGAATTGGACCACGAGAAGCTCAAGGTCAAAGAAGTAGATCCTTGCAGCGATCAAGGCTTCACGGTGTTGAAAAGTTTCAACCTCATGAGAGTGGGTGCACCACGATGAAATGTCAACATGCAGATATACAGAAGTACAGTGCGAATGTGCCCACGCCTAGGTCGTCCCTGCATAGTTCAAGATATTGTGCCAGCTAGTGAGGTAGCCATATCTGCCGCTAGGGTTTAGAGAAATGTTTTTTGATCAGACACGCATATATTGTACGAGGGTCGAGTCATAAGTCATGGCAACTATTTTGTTTCTCGCGAACAGGGGACAAAACGGAAAATCTAACATAAGCATTTGGAAATATAGGGCATGTACTTATGCATAGTGTCTGAAGACGAATTCTGACTTCAGGAAATTCTCGTAGGAAAGTGACAGAACACAGGCCATTGGTAAACATTGTTTTATTATGGCATAGACAGCAAATACACAAGACTACGTGCAAAGGACAGGTCTCCACTGGTTACAGACCTTCGAAATAATCACCCAAGATTTCCACCGCGCGTTGCCAGCAGTGGAGCAGGCGCTGAATACCATTCGCTGCATGTGTATCGCTAACGTGTGACACCTCTCTCCGGAATGCTGTTACGACGTCCTCTTTGTTGGCAAACCGTTGTCCATATAATGGCTTCCCGCAGCTCTGCATGATATTGGCGTGCATTTCTGCCGCGGAGAAGTTCTATTTTAATATACGATCGTTGCTCCTGCTTGTTGACTTCCATTTTATGACGCTCTCACTCCCACACTGAAATTCGGGGCATGCTTAGACCCACACTGTTGTTTACATACACCATCTAGTGGCATCATGCGACCGTACGTTTCCAAATTCATATCTTAGATTTTCCGTGTTATCTCCTGTTCGCGAGAAAAAATAGTTGCCATGACTTATGATTCGACCTACGTATTAGAGTTAAGAGGGAAGATTATTCAGTTGTACTTCCTCTCAAGGGCACCTTGTGGCCTACTATTTTCAAAATTTTTACTGTTTTTGCTGCTTTTCCTGATTAAACACACAGTTTTGAATAATCTATGTTTGGTTTATGAAAATAGGAAAATTAGCCTTTTAAATATAAAATGCACAGTTCTAGCCCTTCAAGCAAACATCCCAGGGATATGAGCTACGAATTTTAGGTGAATAAAATATAATAAATTATGATAACATATTCTTTATTTATTCCTAAAAATTACAACCCTATTCTTAGTCATCGTTATCCGGTCCATCGTCCGACTCGTTGGCTGAATGGTCAGCGTACTGGCCTTCGGTTCAGAGGGTCCCGGGTTCGATTCCCGGCCGGGTCGGGGATTTTAACCTTCATTGGTTAATTCCAGTGGCCCGGGGGCTGGGTGTTTGTGCTGTCCCCAACATCCCCGCAACTCACACACCACACATAACACTATCCTCCACCACAATAACACGCAGTTACCTACACATGGCAGATGCCGCCCACCCTCATCGGAGGGTCTGCCTTGCAAGGGCTGCATTCGGCTAGAAATAGCCACACGAAATTATTATTATCCGGTCCATCAAATTAAGAGTTTGCCTTTTCTACCACTACGAGCGCTAATGTGAGCCCTTATAGCTACATTCGGTGTGGACATTTTTCAAAATTCAAGAAACCCCTGAGGGTATTGAACCAAGGAACTCATTATAAAAAGAAGTATGTAAATATGTTAATTTTGCTAGGATTTGAATAAAAAAAAGAAAACGAGTAAAGAAACAAGCGATTTTAGGCTGTATTTCCGGAACTGTTTTTTTTTCGGAGGGGATTTTTCGAAATTTGTTTTTAGTTTTGTAGAGTTATCCAATACTCAAAATTTTAAACCTTTCCGGGCCCTTTATCCCTTCAACGTACGGTAAACTTGAGGAAATTGCATAATTGTAAGTTTTTCATAGTATGGGGACCTCTGCTTTGTATATTAAGAAATTTTTGACAACATTAAAATATTTTCTCCCACTGTATGCGAGACAGATCACGCCCACTGTATACTCACCTAGGCTAAAACCCATCTCTATAGTGCAGTGTCACGGAAGTGAATTTCTAATAATAATGGTAATATTTCACTACATTTGTTGGCAGTGCTGTATGTACAGTCACTTGTTTATTCTCTGGGTAGAGAGTTTGAGCGGGAATAATTGTTAATTTATGTGCATATTCTGAATAAAGAGCTGACTGCATAGGATAAAGACATTTTCCCCTAGAGGTAAGTTTAAAGGTAATCACTTCTAAAATAAGTATGTGTGGATATTGTAAAGGAATTGCAAAAGTGAACCTAACCTCCAAGACAAACCAATTGCTTCCAGCAAAACTTTGTACTGCGTACATTGCACTGATTTTCAGAAGAGGGTCAGTAAAAATAAGGACATAGAGACTGTTGAAAACAAGGAAAAAGGGAAATATACCAGGAAGCATCAGAGGAGCCCTAAAAGGAGGAAAAAAGGTGGAAAATTATGAAGATGATCCAGATTATGGGTCAGGAGTGTTCTAACTGCGAAGGCAACAGAATATTTTCATGTGTGTAACTTTTAAATTGAAATTACCGTAAATGTGACTTTTTCAGTTTTTGGTACGTGTAAGAGAGGATTAAACATGAAACTTACATAACTTACTCTTCATAGACAAGTAATAAAAGTGATACAAATTTAGGACAATATGTAGTGTAGAAGTGAAATATTTGTTGGAAAAACTCAGACAATTTTGCTTCCTTTAAGAAAGAAATATTTCGCATAGTTCTTGTTTTATTTCTCAGACGTCATCAGTTCAAATGTAATAAATTTATGTGGTATTGTTCAACATTAAGGAGTTCTTTTTACCGAGCTCGATAGCTGCAGTCGCTTAAGTGCGTCCAGTATCCAGTAATTGGGAGACAGTGGGTTTGAGCCCCACTGTCGGCAGCCCTGAAGATGGTTTTCCGTGGTTTCCCATTTTCACACCAGGCAAATGCCGGGGCTGTACCTTAATTAAGGCTACGGCCGCCTCCTTCCACTTCCTAGGCCTTTCCTATCCCATCGTCGCCATAAGACCTATCTGTGTCGGTGCGACTTAAAGTAAATAGCAAAAAGTAGCAAGAGGTTTTTTGGAGATACTCTAGAGGTTATTTTGTCTACAGAGTGTCCCTAAATGGTTAGTTGTATGTCCACTTTTAGCAATGGATTAAATGGGTTATTCTTTACCTACGGGGTTCCCCCAAACAGTTATTTTACAACGAAAGTAATCAATTCTCAGTAACTATTTATGGTCTTAAACTAACCAGTAACCTCCGAATTTAATTCGTCAAGTGTTCATTACAAAAATGATCACGTATTTTAAGTGTTGACCCGCCACAGTGTTGTTACTATGGAATGTCAAAAGCTTCCTGTATTTAATTCCACAAATGGCGGATGGAGTTTGTAGTCAAAGAGCACATTCTGTCCTACATGATGTTAGCTTTAATGCCGCCTTTTAACTGCTTCGTCCCCCTCCCCTCACTCACTTGGCCCAATCACTATGCAGGCAGCACTTTCACTTGTTGACGAAGCGATCAATGTTACCAACTGCTGAGGGAATCCTTTGTATCTCAGAGACCATTACAGTTTGTACCAGCCGTTGTCACTGATGGGTCTTCCGGCTGCTGTAAAGTGCAAGCAGAGAACGATGTATCAGTTACCAGGTACACGGCCAGTGAAGGGAATATTTCAGAACCTACTGTGTAAACAAAGAGGGTGGACTAACTGCGGCTCGGATTCCCCGGCAGGAAGATGAGAAATTTGAAAACGAGTCTTTTACTTTTCGAGGTGCACATAAGCGTAGAATTCATTCAGCCTATCCTCTAAACACCCACGGCCAAATTTAAACCATTTTGATTTTTTGTTTTTTGCAAAAATAATATTTCTGGGTATTTTCCGATGAAAGATAGAAAATTTTGCAAACACCCAGAACAAATCGCTTTGCTTCGCTTTGTAACTTTCCCAGTTTTCGAATCAAATAATCCTGGTGATGGTTCCATACACTTGAACCACACTCTAAGTGAAGTCTCACCATGTAATGTCTAAGGATTTTTTTTAATTCATCAGTCCCGTATTAATCTAAGAATCTTGTTTAGGAAGATGGGATGATTAACTCATTGCATCTCTGCTCAAAGCAATAATAACTAGGGCCGGGATTTTTGTGTAATGTCAAAGTGCGTATTATGTACATAGAAATGGAGTAAGTGGCACTAAAATATGTAATTAAATACGTAATAGTATTAATGCACTAAATTTACAAAAATGTTCAAGTGTTCCTTTTGGTATGACTTACAGTATGTTTATGATAGCCGGGCTGAGTGGCTCAGACGGTTAAGGCGCTGGCCTTCTAACCCCAGCTTGGCAGGTTCGATCCTGGCTCAGTCCGGTGGTATTCGAAGGTGCTCAAATACGACAGCTCCGTGTCGGTAGATTTACTGGCACGTAAAAGAACTCCTGTGGGACTAAATTTCGGCACCTTGGCGTCTCCGAAGACCTTAAAATAGTAGTTAGTGGGACGTAAAGCAAATAACATTATTATTAAGTTTATGATATGAGGAAATAACAGTTTTAAATACCTCCATATTTTATGACAAAGTCATCGCTCTTGCTTTAAATAATTTATAGCCTATAGTCTACTGTTTTCTAATTTTGACAGTATTAAATAATCAAATTAAAAGCATAATCAAAATACTTTAAAGTATTTAAAAATAATGTTTTACAGTGTACCTCGCGGAGTATGTTACACATTGTATTGTTGTAGCTAATTTCCGGTTGCCGTCTTGCCTCGAAAATGAAACAAGTAAATGTTACTAAATGAAGTTAAAAATGGAATCTTTCTTTAAACCCCTATGAGACACAGCCGGCCCCGTGGTGTAGGGGTAGCGTGCCTGTCTCTTACCCGGAGGGTCCGGGTTTGATTCCCGGCCAGGTCAGGGTTTTTTACCTGGATCTGAGGGCTGTTTCTAGGTCCACTTAGCCTACGTGATTAGAATTGAGGAGCTGTCTGACGGTGAGTTAGCGGCCCCGGTCTAGAAAGCCAAGAATAACGGCTGGGAGGATTCGTCGTGCTGACCACACGACACCTCGTAATCTGCTGGCCTTCGGGCTGAGCAGCGGTCGCTTGGTAGCCAAAGGCCCTTCAAGAGCTGTAGTGCCATGGAGTTGGGGAGAGGGTTCTATGAGACACAAATAATACCTAACTATTTTATCGTGATACGCGATGAGTCAGCAAATATTTTTCCATGTTTTCCATTGTGATGTTTTGGCGCTGATACGATAAAATTCTCTTGTAGACTGAAAAGGATCGTTCAGTATCGCGGAAATCATGAGTGCGTACTTTGAAAGATAAAACTAACTGGGTGAAATGTCTTCCGGCGCCTCCTCTTGTTCACCACTAATAGACTCGTAAGCAGATTAAGAGCTTGAATGCCGGGAGAGTTGGCCGTGCAGTTAGGAGCGCGCACCTGTGAGCTTGCATCCGGGGGATAGCGGGTTTGAACCCCACTGTCGGCAGCCCCGAAGATAGTTTTCCTTGGTTTTCCATTTTCACACCAGACAAATGCTGGGGATGTACCTTAATTAAGGCCACGGCCGCTTCCTTCCCACTCCTAGGTCTTTCCTACCCCATCGTCACATAAGACTTATCTGTGTCGGTCCGACTTAAAACAAATTGTTACAAAGGGAGCTGCAATAACCTTGCTTTCGTTTTAAGATAGCATGGAGTCTGTTAGAAACTCTCAACTCTCAGATTCTGGATTAGTGCTGTTTTATGCATTGAGGCACCCGGACCTACTGTTTTTCACAGAAAAAATATGTTAGAAATCCCAAGGAAATTTACAGCCACCTTCAGCAATTGTAATATAATATATGAGATGAAATTCCCCTGTTATTTTAGTACAGTCTGAAAATTAAAGGGGCGGATACAATGTTCATTTTTTGAATAACTATCTAGATATGTACAAACATTTTCTATCATTCACATAATATGTAAAAATATGTAATATTACTGAGAATATGTAAAAATATGTAAAAGGAATCACACGTACAAACATATAAGAACCACAATTCGCCGATATTTTTCATTTCCAGTTGTTCCAGGAATGGAACATGAAATAACGTAATAATAATAATAATGTGCCTGCTGTCATTTCTTGATGGATACAGTACTTTTGCATCCATGTCTTGGCACAGGCCAGAGCAAAGTGTAGCTTCCACCGACGTCCCAGTCAACATCCATGGCTGTGACAATATGGAAGTTGCTGGGGGTATGGGTAGTGCTGATTAATGACATTCAGAGCATGACTAGTGCATCTGAGTGTTATGAAAGGTGCTGCTCATAGGGTCAGTCGTGCTGGAATAGTACTTTCTGACCCAGTGAGGAAAGCAATGGCAAACTACCTCACTCCTCATCTTGCCTAGTACGCCTCATTTTGGTGCTGCCATTGGTTTTGGGGGTTTCCTTATAACCGCATAACCTTTGGTGGTGCATTTGAGGATCCAACCAGCCTCTGGGCTGATGACCTAACAGACAGACAATAATAATAATAATAATAATAATAATAATAATAATAATAATAATAATAATAATGGATGTGGCCTCCGGTGAGGCCTGGTGAAGGTCTTTTTGATTTGACACCCATAGGCGACCTGCGCGTCGTGATGAGGATGAAATGATGATGAAGACGGCACATACACCCACTTCCCATGCCAGGGGAATTCCCTGCCGGGAATCGAACCCGGGACCCCTGTGACCAAAGGCCAGCACGCTAATAATTTATCCATGAAGCCGGACGTAATAATCCGGGCGCTAATAATCTCCAGTCACCACCACCAAATTTAGTGATAACACTGTACCCGCGTTTAGAGATTCAGACCTGCGGATTATGAAATACCCTGTATGATAAATGGCTCGTTGAAGAGCGAAAGCGTTAGTGATTCGCTGCTTCATTGAAGTCTCTGGAGCTGCTGCTTGATGGAGCAGACCGCCGCGCCACACTGCTTTACACGAGACTGCCAAGAGCCTGTCCATTGTGCGTGGCTACCATTGTCACTCTCTGAGGGACACGTCAAAAGGGCGTAGTCCATTTTCGAGATTGCAAACCACTTCATTTACCAATGACGGTGAGTGGTTCGGAATTACTGTTTCATTTACGAGAGATTCTGAACAGTGGTTTGTTTACTATAAATCAAACGATCTATCACTTCGATTATTGTTGTCTATTACTTCGTACTCACACTTTTCTTCAAACAGTAGCCATTATGAGATGCGCATTGTTTTGATATTCCCAGCTCGCAGTACCAGAGGGCTTTGTCGTAGTTGCAATTGTTTCTGTTTGATAGGTTAGAGGAGATATGTTTCATTGTCGACTTGTTATCGGAGAGAGTGTGAAAAATATAATTCTAAGAAGTCTAACTCAATGTATAGTCTAAAACACAAACCAAATCCCATAGCGCAACAGGTCCGAAGGGCCATGGCCTACCAAGCGACCGGTGCTCAGCCCGAAGGCCTGCAGATTACGAGGTGTGGTGTGGTCAGCACGACGAAACCTCTCGGCCGTTATTCTTGGCTTTATAGACCGGAGCCGCCATCTCACCGTCAGATAGCTACGCAATTGTAATCACGTAGGCTGAATCAACCTCGTACCAGCCCTCAGATCCAGGTAAAATAATCCCTAACTTAGCCGGGAATCGAACCACAACTGCGTCTCTGGGAGTCACCGTACCGCTATACGGTGGGGCAGGCTAATTATAGTCTAAACGATATGAAAAATAGCGATAATCTTAATCATAACAGGCCGATGTCTTTTCTTCAAACAGATGTCGCAGGATAATTGTAACTACAA
Organism: Anabrus simplex; assembly: GCF_040414725.1. Taxonomy (NCBI): domain Eukaryota; kingdom Metazoa; phylum Arthropoda; class Insecta; order Orthoptera; family Tettigoniidae; genus Anabrus; species Anabrus simplex. The sequence goes on along the minus strand of NC_090272.1, from coordinate 52,520,366 downwards.
CCCCTTTTGTGAAAAGGATAGCCTTTTTACAATCAGCCACCTATTTGTAGACAAAATTACTCAATTAGACTGGAAATTCTTGGCCTTTTTATAATAAGCCTAATTACAAGATGCAGTCACATATAAGTAACAACGCAAAAAGGCTAGCCTCTTCACAATTTCCTTGAAAGCGATATTATCGTTACATGTAATATTATGATGCAGTACTAATTTCACTTTAAATGAGACATAAAACTTACTTTAAAAGGCATGGTCAAATGTTCCACCTTTACAATACTAAAAGTTTTTTATTTAATTATTTAAATAACATTTTAAAATATCGGAACATGTTTCATCTATCTTGTAGACATCAAGACGAAAAGTTTTTAGGATTAAGCACAAAGGACAAGGACAAAACCACATTCGGACTGCCGAATGCGTCAGTTAAAATGGTGAAGAATGTGCTGGAATTTTCTTGAAATACTGTTAAAAGTGAATATTAAAATATTGTACACAATGAAACTTTTAGTATTGTGAAGGTGGAACATATGGCCATGCCTTCTAAGTATACGGACGACAATACGGGGTTTATAATGAAATTCATTTTATGCAATAATATGAAAACTTTCCAGTCTATCAAACACAGAAAATTTCAGTATAAGTTATAACACTATAAACATACCTGTAAAAAAATGACACACTATTATACAAAGAATGACATGTTTCGTTCTACAAGAAAATCCTCAGATTCTATCATATCACTTAAATAATGCGTATATATGCACAGTATTGATTAAGTTGCTTAAATGATAGAGAATTAGGTAAAAATATGAACAAGTATTAACAAATAATTATGATTTTTATAAGAAATCATCCATCATCGTATTAACATTATGAAAAAATGGTGTACTTATTTGGATTGCCGAAGCTTAGTTCGTTGTCTCCAAACAATATTTCACGGCGTGGTGAGTGACAAGTACATATACTGTACATATTTACGCATGATTTAAGTGATTTGATAGAATCTGAGGATGTTCTTGTAGAACTGAACATGTCATTTTTTGAATAATAGTGTGCATTTTTCACAGATATATTTATAGTGTTATAACTTATATTGAAATTTTGTGTGCTTGACAGAATTGAAAGTTTTTATGTCTCATTTGACTAAGTCGACATTGGAAAGTATAACTTCCTTCTTAACAAAATAATTTCACTTTCTAACTTCTTGAATCTCCTTTACGGATGCTGTAAAGAAATGTAAAATATTCAGTAAAGTGTTAAGAAAATTAAAACAACAAAGTGAGTAGCAAAGGACAGGTTTCTGTTGAAACAAATCCAGAATGTAACTCGCATTATTATTAATTAAAGGCCACTTCAACCATTGGACAGTCATTACATATCCTACATGCCTAGGTTACATTTTCAAACTCATTCTATAGTTACGAAGAAGGAGCTGAATATAACACAAGCTGAATTAAGAATAGTACTTAGACATAATGTGTTTAAGGGGAGTATCAAAGGCCTATCCGGATAATGTTCAATTTAATACGTTTACATCCCAGTTTCTGTGGAAACGTTGAAGGAAATAAAACTAAATTTGTGAACATGTATCTGGGCTAAATGCCTGTAAAGTTCAATAAATTACTATAATAAAACTAAATTTTGATAGGATATAGAATCATATTTAATACATTTACTGATCTACTTTATTATTTCCACCTGTATTATAAATCAAGATATGGATTTTTAAATCAAGTTCGTAATTTTTTAAATGTATTTTATTTTTTAAATATTTATAATCAAACTATGTGTGGTATTTTTACCACTGTATATCCATATAAAAACAATAATGCTGTTAATGAGATGTAAAAATTTTAGAGCTCTACCTTAAGTAGATTCTGAGAAAATGGGAAGCATTCGCTAACACATTATAGTTTCTCAGATATCACACTTGAAAGTGTAATGCCACTTACAAGACGTGGATGGTAAACATGTTTCTTACCACATGAACACCGGGCTTTAATTGATACAGTACCAGTCAATGTAACCAACTTATGCAGCAGAACGTTTACTACAGTATAAAACAACACAAATCACCTCCTTCTGGAGCAAATAATTCCCGAAATATCTTGTCTTAACTGAACAAATGCTCACGGAATCTGGAGAAATTACTTGTGCAGTAACATTTTTTTTAAATTTATAAATATTTTTAGTCATCATAAAAATTAACGGAAAATATATCGACTTCAAATAATAATAATCAGGAGGAGGATATAAAAGAAAGGACATCATTTAGGAAGAAGGTTGCGGGATTGAGGGATGCGTCTGAAGAGCAACATGCGAAGCCACGGAACATCTCGGTGGAAGAACGAGCAAGAAGAAGTCAAAGACTCAAGAATCTTTGGCGAGAGTGTAAAGAGAAGGGTATCAGTCTGCGTGACAGAAGGAAGATTGTGTAAACGTGGCCCACAGGTGGCCGTATCGATTAATAATAATAATAATAATAATAATAATAATAATAATAATAATAATAATAATAATAATAATAATAATCAGTAAAAAGCTGAAAATCAACATATTTTACCAATACCACCTTTTTACCCCCTTAAATGGAAATTTGCAGTAATAATGATAATAGTGGATTCTGAAATGATTTTCTGAAAGACCACCTGTTAACACATGTTAATTCAAATGACATTATAAGATGCACTGGATATTACTTTTGAATCAAATACATCGATTTGTTTGGCACTTATTTTTAGCAGGTGTACAGCGAAGTTCTTGAAAACCTTGTCCACCGAATGGTGACCTGCTATGATATATTCCCTCTCTTAAAGAAATAGGTATGTCCAATATAGTACCTGAGTTCATTGCAGCCGAATACTGTATTTCGTGGCGTGGAAACCAGTTTTTTAACAATTCCCGAAGTGGTAAATATTCGATACAATCCGTTCCTGAAATCTACGACATTTTCTACAATATTCTTGTGAAGTGCCACGTGCGGACTAGAAGAGAAATAACATTTTACAGTTTGGCTACGCGTATCAGGATAATTATGATATGGCTGGAGATCATGTTCGCCATTTTGTACATTCTGCAATTAGGCTGCAATGCATCAGGTTTATTATAAAATGACCAAAAATTTCCAGTCTAATTGAGTAATCGATATTTTTCTAGAATAAAAGCACCGATTGTAATGTAAAGGAGAGGGCATATATGTCTCTGGTAACACCCCAACTAGAGTATGGTTCCAGTGTATGGGACTCTCACCAGGATTACTTAATTCAAGAACTGGAAAAATCCAAAGAAAAGCAACTCGATTTGTTCTGGGTGATTTCCGACAAAAGAGTAGCGTTACAAAAATGTTGCAAAGTTTGGGCTGGGAAGACTTGGGAGAAAGGAGACGAGTTGCACGGTTAAGTTGTATGTTCCGAGCTGTCAGTGGAGAGATGGCATGGGAGGACATCAGTAGACGAATAAGTTTGAGTGGTGTCTTTAAAAGTAGGAAAGATCACAATATGAAGATAAAGTTGGAATTCAAGAGGACAAATTGGGGCAAATATTCGTTTATAGGAAGGGGAGTTACGGATTGGAATAACTTACCAAGGGAAATGTTAAATAATTTTCCAATTTCTTTGCGTTCATTTAAGAAAAGGCTACTTCCACAGTATACCCTGCCTGTCGTAGGGGAAGCGTGAGTCACCGCGCACCTTGCCCTCCTGCGGTCATCTCAAGCACCTGCTGTCCGGAGTCGTGAAATTTGAGACTCATTACAATGTTTACTTTAGCAACCAGTTTGTATTCGTGAGTTTTGATACTATTTGTAACTAATTATAGCCCTTGAGTTTTGAAACTCGTGAGTCTTGAGACATAACCGTACATATGTGGAGGCATTATGAGAATTATACCCGGAAGTAACACTTCACAACTCGAGAACAGTTGGAGCGACACCTGGGCGTGCTTCCCGGCCAACCGATGAGAGGAACTCACTGTATATTAACTTTGGACGCCATATTATATAAATAAAGCATGATTTAGAGGATCTTTCGATGTATAGCACTGAAAATACGAATTTTCGTCAACAACTTAACCTCGACATTTTTCAAAAACTAGGCAGTGTCTAGCAAAGTATAGAAGGTGCCTGCAAAATTTTTATCAAAATCGGTGAGGCACGTGTCAGGCCCTTCCTTGTAAGCGATGCAATCAGTGGTGATGTATTTCATTTTACTATGTGATGTGGTTCATGTTTGTGGGTTACTGTAGTCACGTCCTAGTTCGTGAACCATGGGCAACGGCTGAGTGGCCTAGTAAGTGGTCCTGAGAGTCGGGATACCAGTTGCTATGGAATGGGAGTGGGCATCTCGGACATACTCTGAGTCGTGGCCCTCCTTGTGCTCAGGCGGCTAGGACTATAAAATTCACAGGTGGTCCATAACCCGTTAGAGGAAAGATCCTCACTTGGACTATGTGCAAGTAGGGCAGCATCCTGCTTCATGAATTTACCGAGCTCAGAACACTTTAAGCAAGCCTCGGACCTATGGGAGTAATGGAGTCCCACTCCCATTTGACAGACGAGGGACTCCTTGGAAACAACTTGGCGAACGAAATGGAATTCGATGGGGAGCTATCAATATTAATGGGGCTTATGGAAGAAAGAAGGTAGAACTCGCTGAGTCAGCAAAGAGGATGCATCTGGATGTGCTAGGAGTAAGTGATATTCGGGTAAGGGGAGATAATGAGGAAGAGGTGGGAGACTATAAAGTGTACTTGACGGGTGTTAGGAAGGGAAGGGCAGAGTCTGGGGTAGGGCTCTTTATCAGGAATAACATTGCACGCAACATAGTTTCTGTTAGGCACGTAAATGAGCGAATGATATGGGTAGATTTGTCAGTGGGAGGAATTAGGACAAGAATTGTGTCCGTGTATTCACCATGTGAGGGTGCAGATGAGGATGAAGTTGACAAGTTTTATGAAGCATTGAGTGACATCGTGGTCAGGATCAACAGCAAGGATAGAATAGTGCTAATGGGCGATTTCAATGCGAGAGTTGGGAATAGAACTGAAGGATACGAAAGGGTGATTGGTAAATGTGGGGAAGATATGGAAGCTAATGGGTATGGAAAGCGTTTGCTGGACTTCTGTGCTAGTATGGGTTTAGCTGTTACGAATACATTCTTCAAGCATAAGGCTATTCACCGCTACATATGAGAGGCTAGGGGTACCAGATCCATAATAGACTATATCTCAACAGACTTTGAATTCAGGAAATCTGTTAGGAATGTACGAGTTTTCGCGGATTTTTCGATGATACAGGCCACTATCTGATCTGTAGTGAACTAAGTATCTCTAGGCCTAGGGTAGAGAAAGTGAAATCTGTCTGCAAACGAATAAGGGTAGAAAATCTCCAGGACGAGGAAATTAGACAGAAGCACATGGATATGATTAGTGAGAAGTTTCGAACAGTAGACAGTAAGCAGGTTCAGGATATAGAAAGTGAATGGGTGGCATACAGGGATGCTGTAGTAGAAACAGCAAGGGAATGCCTAGGAACAACTGTAAAGATGGAAAAAGGCGAACATCTTGGTGGAATGATGAAGTGAGAGCAGCTTGTAAACGTAAAAAGAAGGCTTATCAGAAATGGCTCCAAACAAGGGCCGAGGCAGACAGGGATTGGTACGTAGATGAAAGAAACAGAGCGAAACAAATAGTTGTTGAATCCAAAAAGAAGTCATGGGAAGATTTTGGTAATAACCTGGAAAGGCTAGGTCAAGCAGCAGGGAAACCTTTCTGGACAGTAATAAAGAATCTTAGGAAGGGAGGGAAAAAGGAAATGAACAGTGTTTTGAGTAATTCAGGTGAACTCATAATAGATCCCAGGGAATCACTGGAGAGGTGGAGGGAATATTTTGAACATCTTCTCAATGTAAAAGGAAATCATCCTGATGGTGTTGCAAACAGCCAAGCTCATGGGGAGGAGGAAAATGATGTTGGTGAAATTATGCTTGAGGAAGTGGAAAGGATAGTAAATAAACTCCATTGTCATAAGGCAGCAGGAAAAGATGAAATTAGACCTGAAGTGGTGAAGTATAGTGGGAAGGCAGGGATGAAATGGCTTCATAGAGTAGTAAAATTAGCGTGGAGTGTTGGTAAGGTACCTTCAGATTGGACAAATCAGTAATTGCACCTATCTATAAGCAAGGGAACAGGAAGGATTGCAACAACTATCGAGGTATCTCATTGATTAGTATACCAGGCAAAGTATTCACTGGCATCTTGGAAGGGAGGGTGCGATCAGTCGTTGAGAGGAAGTTGGATTAAAACCAGTGTGGTTTCAGACCACAGAGAGGCTGTCAGGATCAGATTTTCAGTATGCGCCAGGTAATTGAAAAATGCTACGAGAGGAATAGGCAGTTGTGTTTATGTTTCGTAGATCTGGAGAAAGCATATGACAGGGTACCGAGGGAAAAGATGTTCGCCATACTGGGGGACTATGGAATTAATGGTAGATTATTCAAATCAATCAAAGGCATTTATATTGACAATTGGGCTTCAGTGAGAATTGATGGTAGAATGAGTTCTTGGTTCAGGGTACTTACAGGAGTTAGACAAAGCTGTAATCTTTCACCTTTGCTGTTCGTAGTTTACATGGATCATCTGCTGAAAGGTATAAAATGGCAGGGAGGGATTCAATTAGGTGGAAATGTAGTAAGCAGTTTGGCCTATGCTGACGACTTGGTCTTAATGGCAGACTGTGCCGAAAGCCTGCAGTCTAATATCTTGGAACTTGAAAATAGGTGCAATGAGTATGGTATGAAAATTAGCCTCTCGAAGACTAAATTGATGTCAGTCGGTAAGAAATTCAACAGAATTGAATGTCAGATTGGTGATACAAAGCTAGAACAGGTCGATAATTTCAAGTATTTAGGTTGTGTGTTCTCCCAGGATGGTAATATAGTAAGTGAGATTGAATCAGGGTGTAGTAAAGCTAATGCAGTGAGCTCGCAATTGCGATAAGCAGTATTCTGTAAGAAGGAAGTCAGCTCCCAGACGAAACTATCTTTACATTGGTCTGTTTTCAGACCAACTTTGCTTCACGGGAGCGAAAGCTGGGTGGACTCAGGATATCTTATTCATAAGTTAGAAGTAACAGACATGAAAGTAGCAAGAATGATTGTTGATACAAACAGGTGGGAACAATGGCAGGAGGGTACTCGGAATGAGGAGATAAAGGCTAATTTAGGAATGAACTCAATGGCTGAAGCTGTACGCATAAACCGGCTTCGGTGGTTGGGTCATGTGAGGCGAATGGAGGATGATAGGTTACCTAGGAGAATAATGGACTCTGCTATGGAGGGTAAGAGAAGTAGAGGGAGACCAAGATGACGATGGTTAGACTCGGTTTCTAACGATTTAAAGATAAGAGGTATAGTACTAAATGAGGCCACAACGCTAGTTGCAAATAGAGGATTGTGGCGACGTTTAGTAAATTCTCAGAGGCTTGCAGACTGAACGCTGAAAGGCATAACAGTCTATAATGATTATGTATGTATGTATGTATGTATGTATGTATGTATGTATGTATGTATGTATGTATGTATGTATGTATGTATGTATGTATGTATGTATGTATGTATGTATGTATGTATGTATGTATGTAAGACATAAAGCTGAAAATTACAGGCCAGTAAGTTTGACATGCATTGTATGTAAGCTTTGGGAAGGCATTCTTTCTGATTATATTAGAGATGTTTGTGAAATTAATAACTGGTTCGATAGAAGGCAATTCGGTTTTAGGAAAGGTTATTCCACTGATGCTCAACTTGTAGGATTCCAGCAAGATGTAGCAGATACTTGGATTTCTGGAGGTCAAATGGACTGTATCGCGATTGACCTGTCTAAAGCATTTGATAGGGTGGATCATGGGAGACTACTGGCAAAAATGAGTGCAATTGGACAAGACAAAAGAGTGACTGAATGGGTTGCTATATTTCTAGAAAATAGATCTCAGAGAATAAGGGTAGGTGAAGCTTTATCTGACTCTGTAATAATTAAGAGGGGATTTCCTCAAGGCAGTATTATCGGACCTTTATGTTTTCATATATATATAAATGATATGAGTAAAGGAGTAGAATCGGAGGTAAGGCTTTTTGTGGATGATGTTATTCTCTATAGAGTGATAAATAAGTTACAAGATTGTGAGCAACTGCAACGTGACCTCGAAAATGTTGTGAGATGGACAGCAGGCAATGGTATGTTGATAAACGGGGTTAAAAGTCAGGTAGTGAGTTTCACAAACAGGAAAAGTCCTCTCAGTTTTAATTACTGCGTTGATGGGGTGAAAGTTCCTTTTGGGGATCACTGTAAGTATCTAGGTGTTAATATAAGGAAAGATCTTCATTGGGGTAATCACATAATTGGGATTGTAAATAAAGGGTACAGATCTCTGCACATGGTTATGAGGGTGTTTAGGGGTTGTTGTAAGGATGTAAAGGAGAGGGCATATAAGTCTCTGGTAAGACCCCAACTAGAGTATGGTTCCAGTGTATGGGACCCTCACCAGGATTACCTGATTCAAGAACTGGAAAAAATCCAAAGAAAAGCCGCTCGATTTGTTCTGGATGATTTCCGACAAAAGAGTAGCGTTACAAAAATGTTGCAATGTTTGGGCTGGGAAGAATTGAGAGAAAGAAGAAGAGCTGCTCGACTAAGTGGTATGTTCCGAGCTGTCAGCGGAGAGATGGCGTGGAATGACATTAGTAGACGAATAAGTTTGAATGGCGTTTATAAAAGTAGGAAAGATCACAATATGAAGATAAAGTTGGAATTCAAGAGGACAAATTGGGGCAAATATTCATTTATAGGAAGGGGAGTTAGGGATTGGAATAACTTACCAAGGGAGATGTTCAATAAATTTCCAATTTCTTTGAAATCATTTAGGAAAAGGCTAGGAAAGCAACAGATAGGAAATCTGCCACCTGGGCGACTGCCCTAAATGCAGATCAGTATTGATTGATTGATTGATTGATTGATTGATTGATTGATTGATTGATTGATTGATTGATTGATTGATTGATTGATTGATTGATTGATTGATTGATTGATTGATTGATTGATTGATTGATTGATTGATTGATTGATTGATTGATTGATTGATTGATTGATTGATTGATTGATTGATTGATTGATTGATTGATTGATTGATTGATTGATTGATTGATTGATTGATTGATTGATTGATTGATTGATTGATTGATTGATTGATTGATTGATTGATTGATTGATTGATTGATTGATTGATTGATGTTTTAATGGAGTAGACCAGCCATTCCCAAACTGTGCTCCGCGGACTACTATAATCCAAAGGGTCCGCAACAATAATGTAAGTTGTAAATATTTGAAGAGTGCTTTGTTATTGTACACACACAGTTCACAGAACATTATACTAAATTTAGAAACTATGTCTTCACCGTTGTCTAACTTGCATACGCTATATGTAACTCCTAAGTTGGCCGATAGATAGCACAAGTTAGCAGAGGAAAAAGAAGAAATACTACAAGGCTGTGTAAGTACTGTAATAGTGAGACACTTAGAATTGCTAGCATCCACACTCAGAACATATTTTCTGCTTCTGGTTGAAAAAATCTCGTGGATCAGAAATGCCTTCTTTGAAACTGATCATGAACTGCCCTATTTTGAAGATCAAGTAGCCGAAGTATCTTGGCAGACAGAAAGTGATAAATAAACTGAAGTATGATATGGGTCCAGAATCAGATGAAGTGGAATGTTTAGCTCCACGAAAGTATCACAACTCCACGCCTGCAAGTTTTAGGTTCATGACAACCCTACAATTTGTGGAAAGGAAATATTACGCTTATGTCTTTCACGACATCATATCTGTGGGAGTGTATCTTTTCTGCTCTCGCACAAATGAAAGCGAAGTACAGAAACAGAGATAATGTAGAGGCTGATCTTCGGCTTCGAGTGACTACGCTTGTAAAACGCTTGGTCTTTGTAAAACAGCACATTCCATCCCGCTGATCCAAAAACCGCAACAAGTTTCCAGATCCGGAATATTGTAATTATTAGCCAAGTGTCTCACTGTTTTATCATTTATGTGCACTTATGAAGTATCTTCCTGTAAATGAAGCGGCTGCCCGGCCGAGATGGTAAAGGCGTGCTCAGTTCGCCCGGAAGGTCGTGGGTTCGAATCCTCGTCAGGAAGTCGTCAAATTTAAGAAACGGGATTTGCACTTCCGGAGGTGCGTATGGCTCTGAGGTTCACTCCTGGGGGCAAAGGCGGCCGGGCGTAGAGCTAACCACTCTATCCCACCACGTGCCGAGGTTACGAATAGTGGAAGCCTTTACCTTCCACCACTCAAAGGGCCTTCATGGCCGGTATGGAGATGATTTTGCTTTGCTTTCCTGTAAATGAAGTTATATTGAACTTTCAAAGGAAGTTAATATTTTAGTAATAAAGCATACGAATAAAATGAAACGTGGTATCATTACAAAAGTCTGTTTTCTCGTTTACTGAATGCAGTATTCTGTGACTAAGGTGTCTTTGGATATGCTCAAGGGGCCTCAGAGACAGAAAGTGTGGGGAAACCCTGAAGCGGATGATAACAGATGTCGGAATGTCTTTAATGTCCTTCAAACAAACGAGTCTGACTGATCAGATTCAAATACCCTCCAAGCCACTGACCAATAGCCATGATCGAACACAGTATCTTGAGAACAGCATTGGCAGTCCTTCGTGGGTCGTCCACATTGAAACACATTTTTTGTCCAGTCAAGATAATATCTTTTGATTCATCAATTCTCATCAAATGACAACATTTTTGCACTAGGAAACTGTGAAGGTACTTGAGAACTAACTCCGAAATCCCCACAAACTTATACGGAGACAATCTTGAAACCAAGTTGATTAGGTGTTAGTTAATTGAACTTAATATTTTCATCTGAATATATCTGAGCAATGCCATATTCTCGGGCAATGCGTTTGAGTTCGCTGCTGTTTCCCAGCCAAAAGAGCGGTAATGACGCCCATAAAGTGACCGTCCTACGTCCCTGTAATCAGACGCAGTTCCTCCCGGTCTGTGGACAGTAAAGTGGCGACGCCAAGCCATTAGCAGAAACATTATAGAGCTTTCATGTCTCTATGTAATACTATCTCGCTTCTGGTGGTCGTCTGAGCTTTTGATGAGAGTTTCATGATGATGATGATGATGATGATGATGATGATGATGTTTTTAATGATTATGTTGCACCTTTGTACAGAACTCCTAAGGGGTAACAACCCCATGCATGATGTTTGCGATAATTTTGGGTCCCTAGTTGAATTTTCTGTTGAATCATTGCATTTTGATATGAATATGCCTGATGGGGAAAGATCAGCTAAGAATCAATAGATAACTCAGGAGATACTAGACCTGATTGATGAAAGACGAAAGTAGAAGAATTCAGAAAATGAAGAGAGCTGAAAGGAATACCGATGAAATACAAAGAATGAAGTGGATAGAAAGTGCAGGACAGCTAAGGAAGAATGGCTTAAGGAGAAGTGCAAGGATGTTGAAAGTTGTATGGTCCTAGGAAAGGTAGATGCTGCATACAGGGAAATCTAGGAAACTTTTGGAGAAAGGAAAACTAGCTGTATGAATATTACGAGCTCAGATGGAAAGCCACTTCTAGGGAAAGAAGACAAGGCGAAAAGAAGGCAGGAACATATCCAACAGCTGTATCAAGGAAAAGACGTAGATAATATGGTTCTGGAACAAGAAAGGCTGTTGATGCTGATGAAATGGAAGACCCAATTTTGAGGTCAGAATTTGACAGATCTTTGAGAGACCTAAATAGGAACAAGGCATCTGGAATTGATGACATTCCCTCTGAATTACCGACTGTCTTAGGAGAAACTAACATGGCGAGATTATTCCATTTAATGTGTAAGATGTATGAGAAAGAAGAAGTCCCAACCGATTTTCGGCAGAATGTTGTTATACCTATTCCCAAGAAAGCCGGTGTTGACAGGTGTGAAAACTACCGCACCGTTAGCTTAGTATCTCACGCCTGAAAAATTTTAATACGTATTATTTGCAGAAGAATGGAAAGACAAGTTGAAAGTGAGCTGGGAGAAGATCAATTTGGCTTCAAAAGAAATGTAGGAACACGTGAAGCAAATCTGACTTTACGTCTGATCTTAGAGGATCGAATTAAGAAGGACAAGCCCACATACATGGCGTTCGTAGATCGTGAAAAAGCATTTGAAAATGTTGATTGTAGATTCTGAAGGTGATGGGGATCAGGTACCGAGAACGAAAAATTGTCTACAGTTTGTATACAAATCAGTCGGCAGTCATAAGAATCGAGGGCTTTGAAAAAGATGCAGCAGTCCGGAAAGGAGTGAGGCAAGGTTGCACTTTGCCCAGCCTCCTTTTCATTGTTTATATAGAACAGGTGGTAGAGGAAATCAAAGAGGAATTTGGAAAATAAATCACAATCCAAGGAGAGGAAATCAAAACCCTGAGATTTTCTGATGATATTGTTATTTTATCTCAGGCTGCAGAAGATCTGGAGAAATCGCTGATAGGTATGGACAGTGTCACTTCGAACATTGATATAGTAATTAGAGAAATGTTTCTGAAGACTTTCGTTTAGAGCGTGGCATTGCATAGAAGTGAAACATGAACGATAATTCGCTCAGAAAGAAAGAGGATAGAAGCTTTTGAAATGTGGTGTTACAGAAGAATGCTGAAGGTGAGATGGATAGATTGAATCACGAATGAAGAGATACTAGGTCGTATTGGTGAGAGGATATCGATTTGGCTAAATTTGACGAGAAGAAGAGATAGAATTACAAGACACATCTTAAGACACCCGGGACTTGTGCAGTTGGTTCTTGAGGGAAGTGTAGACGGTAAGAACGGTAGGGGTAGACCAAGGTATGAATATGACAAGCAGATTAGAGCAGATGTAGGATGCAGCAGTTTCGTAGAAATGAATATTTTAGCAAAGGACAGGGTGGCATGGGGAGCTCCATCAAACCACTCTGTGCACTGATGACTCAAACAACAACAATATCTTACGGCCGGGGGTCGTCCAAAAATTCGCGTAACGCGCCAAAATGTGTGGAAATGACGTCACATTTGTCGTTACCGTAGAGCTTGTTCGCCAAAGATTCCGCGGCTGTGGATTTGTATAAATAGAGAGCGTGTTGAAATATGAAGAAGAAGAAGAAGAAGGGGAAGAAGGAACAGCGTATTTCAATTGTAAAATCATCTTACATACCATAATACCGCGACCTCATATCCGAGGCCAGAGGTGTCGCGTAGCGTTGGCTGCCACTCTTCGAGCTGCAGCTGGGGTACTGTATTTCAAATTCCCAACCTATTCGGTCTCCTTGGGGCTATTGGAGCTTGGACATTTGGTAATGTTTGGTGGTGAAGAAGATGAGTTTGCCATTGAAATACTCTATTATTGTGGTATGCTCAGTGGGGTTTTGTTTCGAAGGCGATGGATTTAAATTGCGTGTAGTATAGGCCGTTCTTAGCGAGGTTCGAAGGCAGGTCTTTGGGGTCGAATGTTTGGCGGGTCCTTGGGTTAGGAATCTGCGATGCTTGGTGCAGTGGTGAGGAGGTAGTGTTATTTTGGAACTTGCAGTATTTAGGTGGGGGGAGGTGAGTTTTGACTTGTGGAACGGCATTTTTCTTGACTGCCAGTGACTCAGCTACTCAATACACCGAGCGATTCTGGCTATTGGGCTGTTTTTCCTTTAGTACTTTTTGTCGGATGGTGGTGCGGAGTGGGGTTTCGGGTTGGACAGGTGACTGACTTGGTTAGTGATGGGAGTATGTTTGGCTAGTAATGCTAGGAGAATTGTTTGTAGAAGATAGGTTTGCGATTGGTTAAACCACGCATACTGTCAAACATCAGTTGTAATCAGATACGCTGAGTAGACCTCGAGCTCAGCCCTCAGATAGAGGTAAAAATGCCTGACCTGACCGGTAGAGTCTAACCGAGGCTCCATATAAGATGCAGGCACGCTACCCATACACCGCGCAGCCGGCGAATTTTAATAACAGATGTATTAATTTTGCCATTTCGAATTTTTTGCATTCTGATGCCAATATAAATTGTTGTTATTTAAATTTATTTCACGGGACCTTAATTAATTTGCAGGTTGATATCTCTAATTGCAGGGTTCTTGAGATGATGAACCAGATATCATCAGTACACCTCAAACATAAGCGACATATCTGCTGGTGGGAACATGCAACGTTGCATTCAGAATTTATACAGAGAACAGCAGAATGCTTCGTTGAAGGAAAGATACATAGGAGCAGAGTGCAATACGGCAATGAGGACGGCTGTGAAGAACCGCCGAACTTCATGACAAATAGCCAGTCCTAGGATCTGATGATGATGATGATGATGATGATGATGATGATGATGATGATTCGACCCTGAAGTTTTGATGCAGTAATCGGTTAGAATGCAAACAAATTTGCTTATTAGGAAGTGTCGTCTAGTTTCGCAATGCATCGAGAGTAACAAAAAATCTACGGGTTCTGATGGGCGGAACCCTCAATATTATGCAAATTCCATAGCATAGCCATTGTGCAGGCTAGTGTATACTTGCTACGCGCTTTAGTAAGTTTGTGTTCAAACCTATTACTTTCGAAAAATCCGGGCGATAATGATGATGATGATGATGATTATCTACATACATATCGCTACACTTTGACTTTCAATTATTATTACAAATTCAACGATTATAGTCTGACTCCTTAGCTGAATATGATCAGTGTTCTGACTTTCAGTTCAGAGGACCCATGCTTCGATTCCCGGCCGGGCCGCGGATTGTAATTAAATATACAGTTAATTACTGTTAGTCGGAGACTGTGTATTCCTGTTCGTCTTAATGCATTTCTCTTCGTCTCCAGATAACACATCACCCTACCACAGGAACACCCAATAGTGAATACATCTCTCCACATAGGACTGGCTTTAGGAAGGGCATCCGGCCGTAAAACTGTGTTCACAATCATAATGTGTAAAACTACATTGTACTTTCATGCAGGGATAATAATGACAAATCATTTCGTGTTTCCTTCCTTTACAATATTTTTCATACATCCAGGATCCTTGTGGTCATTCACAGTTTGTGAACTGACTTCTTGTAAACATATATATTTGGTTGTTAGATTGGCAATACTGATCGTAGTCCCCGTCTAGTGATGCACAGTTGACCGCTCAGCTTTCTCTTGGGACAAACGAATATCATGAAATGGAAATCCTAAGCTCGGTAGTTTTTTAATAAAGGTTCGTGTTTTTTTAATATTTCGCCACTTCATTCCCGCTGACTGTCCCTTGCCAGTGAAGCACGTAGAGTTTATCACAATATTGCTGGGCCAGCACTCAAGCGGCAAGCACAGTAAGGGGTGCCTCAAGTACTGCCCCAGAACAATGGCTGATAGGGGGAGGCAGCAATTATCAGCGATACTCTTCACGTCTCCCCTCCCCACCCTCCGCTCTTTGCTACACATACACATTGCAATTGTAATGTGGCCTTTAGCAATACTTGCTGATGATGTCCCCTTCTCAACTTTTGGAAAGAGAAAGTGTTTTACTTCTCTCCGTTCAAATCTTCTGAAAATACCGGGATGATGATGTATGGGCAATCTTCGAACCACTTTGCCCTCCAAAGTCAAGTGTTTATGCTCAATAGTGAGACACATATGAAACCCAAGTATTTTCAATCTTAATTCGTTTTCCATTGTGTAAAATAGCGTAGTCATTGAAAGGAAAGGTATTCCGTTGTACACGTGTCAAGAATACTAGTTTATGTTGGTAAAAAATGCAAGGCAATTTTATACAGTAGTTTGCATATATTTATGTTAATAAACAAAGTTTACGCTCAGTTGTGAGAGTGACTGTAAATCCTTCAGACTACAATAAGCACAAAAATAAATAAGATGTTACCTTCTTTTTCTGTACATTTTGCACATGTTTGATTTAAATCTGGATTTATTTCAGTTAAAGCTATTTTCAGCTGCTCCAACAGATGTTCATCAGTAAAACAGGACATGCATTTTGACTTTTTAAAATAATGTTATACGTTTTACGACCTCCTAACTGCCTTTACGCTCTTCGGAGACGCCAAGGTGTCGAAATTTTGTTCCACAGGAGTTCTTTTACATGCCAGTAAATCTACCGACACGAGGCTGAGTCAAAATCGAACCTGCCTCAAGCGTCTGAGCCACTCAGCCCGGCCTATAAGGTAGGGTGGCCGAATTCCGTCCCCGCACCTAATTTCGTCTCCCTAGAGATTTCCAGTTTGCACGGTTGCTACCTAATGTTTAGCCGTTGTCTTGTTGTGAGAGTTCCTTGTGTACACCACGTTTAGTTTCCATGTACAAGGAGGATTCATTTTTCATGCTGAACGAGTTAGTGCAGCATTAGCCTGTTATTCCTGGAGTGAGCACTGATATGTGAATGAAATACTCGACTACATTTCAGTCGTGTGGTGCAGTTCCTGGTGTGCAATCGCGATAGTGAGGTGGTTGGCGTGAGTTGCTGTAGCGGCCATTATAGTAAATCAGGGAATGTTCGTAACTTCGTCCCCCTTCATGTTATTTGTATTATGAAGTTTATCATTATTTTCAGAAGGGAAAACGCAAGCAGTAGAATAAGAAGGCTATGAAAAAGACTATTAAGGCAGTGAGCATGAAAATAATGGGTTACAAACGTGCAAGTAAAACGTTTAACAACCAATGAGCAACACTGAAAGGCTATGTTGAAAAGGATACAAAGAGAACATTTTTCATTAACGGCCTTCAAGTAATTCATTATAGGAAAAGTGTTTCGTAATGTAAGAAAGAAAAAATATATTAAAATAAATTGTACTTTTCATAAATTTGGTGGGGGACGAAATTACGAACACATTTTGGTGGTTTAGTGTTTATTGACTACCTTACGTTATAACAGTTTTATTGTAACTTGCCCTGAGTGGAGAATATATTCTGTAATATATAAACCAATTTCTACCCTTGTCCATAATATTCCTGAATTTCTACAAGTCCAAATCTGCTAAGGGGACGAAATATGGTCCCTCTAACTTATACTTGAAATGATCTATCTGTTACAATTTCGTATCCTCTATATGACATTCAATTCTCTCTTGTTTCCCAACTGGCATTACTTTAGTCCCTGATGATAGCTAAAATAAAACTAACCATAAGTAAACTCAACTCAAAACATGAATTAAAATAGAAATTACACTGTACTTGTTGCACACCATTAGATAAGTTATCTGTCGTGATGAACAATAACGTAATTTTAAGTGGTATATGTGATAAACTGTGTGGCAGTGGAAGCTGTTCTGATGTGAACTCGAGCGGAAGAGTGAACTACTTGCGCTTGGCTACTTCAACTCAGACCTTGTTATTGAAGACTGAAAAAATAAAACAAGTTGATTTAATATCGTCCTACGTAAACTTGTTTTGAAAGCCCTTCATGGAGAAAGTTGTTGATAGCTTCAGTCGAAGTTCTTTTGAAGTAACAGGAGTGTAGAAGTTGTCAGAGGGAAGTGCGTTTTAAATAGCGGACTTAACGCACAGTTGCAAGTAACATCTCAGTGTGTACTTCAGCTGTATTGCGGAAGTTTTTGAAGTAAGGACATGGACAACCTATTATTCAGTTAAGATTACATTTATCCATTTAAGCCCTGTTCT
This sequence comes from Anabrus simplex, assembly GCF_040414725.1. Taxonomy (NCBI): domain Eukaryota; kingdom Metazoa; phylum Arthropoda; class Insecta; order Orthoptera; family Tettigoniidae; genus Anabrus; species Anabrus simplex. The sequence continues at coordinate 52,502,658 of NC_090272.1, read as the reverse complement.
GCCACCTGCTGGAGAAGTAATGGGTAGCTCATTCTCTACGTAAGAGGTGTTTTTTCAATGTTGCCTAGAGTCTCACCTTAAGAAGGTTTTCATGAATTAAATATTGAACTGTTATGAAAGGAAGCCGAGCAGGAACGAAACAACTAGGAAGAAAATGACAGCGCACGAACACGTTATCGTTATAGTCCTTGGCTGAATGGTCAGCGTTGAGGCCTCCGGTTCAGAGGGTTCCGGGTTCAATTCCCGGACGGGTTGGGGATTTTAATCGCGTCTGATTAATTATTCTGGTTCGGAGACTGGGTATTTATGTTTCCCAACACTTTCCTCTTCATATTTACACAACACAGTACACTACCTACCACCATAGGAACACGCTATAGTGATTTATATCCTTCCGTACAGGATTGGCGTCAGGAAGGGCATCCAACCGTAAACAGGGCCAAATCTACATTTGCTACACTGTTCGCACCTGCGACCCCACAGATGTGATAAAAGCTATACGAAATGAAGGAAACGAATGGTAAAAATCTTGCGCTAGTCATGTGAAAATATTCTTGAAATTCAGCTTTACGCTGCTTAAACCACAAAGATATCTCCAAATCAAAAATAATTGTCAAGTAAGAAAAGTTACACGAAGTCCGGATGACCACGGGTTAAAATGAAGTTCCTCAACTAAGTAGCTACACTCTAGTTCCACACACCATACTGGATGAATGTGCCGAAGGCAGAATACCCTGAGGAAGGCCTAGAACAGCAGTCATCAGTAGCACCAGACAAAAACAATCTTATAATGAAAGAAGGCAGAGATACATTACTTCCATGTTGCCCACCACTCTTTGAGATAGGAATGTCTCATTATAACTAGTGTACTGATAATATTAAAACCTTTAAGGTGCTAGAAAATTGCAACTGCTGATCATGAATCGTTAATAATAATCATCATTACATTCTCAAGTACAACATTATTATGAAGACTTATTTAAAATCCATGTCAATTCCAGTGGAAGTACCGTATCTCTAACGGACATCTCGCCGTGCTGTTTCGTAAAATACTAAAGTCTGTCATTAAATGAAGGATCTTAACAAGTCTTGAGGCGTCCTTTTAATTCTCACGGTTTGTTTTAATCCGCAAGTGACTTGAAAACGAAAGCTGGGGCTGTAAAATGGTCTACACACAGCCTTTCAAGTGTGCGGTAGACGTCACGGGTAAAGAGAGACGCACTTGTTTTGTAGCCACAAGGCAGATGGCGTGTTCATAGTAATTCAGACTTTTTGCACAGGAGAACACGTTCCCTGAAAATGAGCGGGAATGGAATCATTATTCTGTGTGTTCCATCTTCACTTTGAATACAGTGATGCGAGTAATGGCATCAAGAGAAAGACACGAAGTGTTAAAAAATTACAAATGTGCGTACATAATCAAAAGAACAACGACAGCAAACGAAGCTTTTTGGTGGTGGTGGTGGTGATTATTGTTTTAAGAGGAAGTACAACTGGAAAACCGTCCTCCGAAGCTTTTTGACGAAGAAGTTCACGCATATGGGGTTGAGAAATATTTCGGAAAAACCTTTGCAGGGAGCATTTGTTATACGGTGGTGACATTTGTATGTTGGGGAAAGGGGACAAAAGGAGATTGGAAACAGCAATAATAATAGAGTAATAATTAATAATAATAATAATAATAATATATTTAACTGCATCGTCAAATTAAAAACTACTACTAAGTGGGTAGAAGAAACAAGAAAAGACATGAAGGAAGTTGGCATCAATAAAAATATATCTTTAATAGAGACATATTTTGATCGAAAATATATTAATTCAAAGGGGTTCCAGCAAAAACAAAATGAAAAGTCGAAGAACATGTGGTCAGAGCAGAGGAAGGGGAACCACAGCGAAATGATGGAGAAGTCCTGGAAGAAGAAAAAAGACTAACCAGAAAGTTAGTTGTTTACCATGGTTCAAAGTAGGCCAGAATCGAAGAAATAATAATAATAATAATAATAATAATAATAATAATAATAATAATAATAATATATTGGTTTCCTCTTCCACTAACTACTTTTACGGTTATCAGGGACGCAGAGGGGCCAGGATTTCGGCTCGCAGATATTTTTACGTGCCAGTAAATCAATCGACACGAGGATGACGTAATTGAACACCTTCAAAACCGAGCGGACTGAGTCGGAATCGAACCTCGTAGATTTACTGGTACGTAAAAGAACTCCTGTGGGACCAAATTCCGGCACCTCTGCGTCTCCGAAAAAAATAAAGTTAGTTAGTGGGACGTAAAGCAATTAACATTATTATTAGTCCTTGAAGGTCGTCAACGTTGGTATAGACCTTCACTAGCCGTAAACTTGGTATTACCTCCTGTGATGGGGGTATTAGAATACATCTACGGTATCTCCTACCTTTTGAAGAGGTGACTAAGAGGGGAGCTCTCAAATTGTGAGCAGGGGATGGAGAGTCTGGCACTGCACCAGGCTCCTCATGTTCTATCCAACCTTCCTTTGTCAACTCATGTTCTTTTACGACCCCGTCAGGAGTCTAGGGAGTCCTTCATCTTCATGGTCTTCGTGGCTCTTCGCCACTCTTTGGCTGACTCTTCTTCTTCAAGGTGTCGGGCTCTTCCCTCTCTCCTCCGATTAGTGTATATAGCGGATTGATGTCAGGTTGTACTACTGTCTCTCGTAAACGATAATCACCACCACCTTTAAAATGACTTGGCCGACTCTGGAACGGGCGAGAGGATCCATCGTGCTGACCAGACGACACCTCGTAATCTGCAGGCCTTCGGGCTGAGCAGTGGTCGCTCTGTGGGTCACGCAATGAGTGGGGGGGGGGGGGGGTATACCAATAGAACATCTTTGACATTGGCTGCTCAGCGATTATCTGCTCTGGGGATTTACAGAGATTACATCCTGCTGCATTGAGTTGAAGTTTGAAATTCGTTTCGCCTCAATAAAAGCCACTTTTGAAAACTAAAGGCTCAACTGATCAATTGCCCAATTGAAAACACAACAACAGCAACAACTGCAACAAAATCTTATGCAATTTTCCTGGATGCAGTGGGCTCACATTTGTTTCTTGTACACATTGTGAAGAGTTGCTTTATTTCAACAAAGAAAAGAGCTGCTAGATAGGTTCCATCATTAGTCTGGAGCGATTCCACTCGTGTATTTTTCTCCCAAAGAGAGAAAAACACTTAGAGAAACTGAAACCAGGAATGTTGATTGAATCACGGGCTCAACAAAATCTTGGCAGTAAATCAATATACTGTACACATTGAATGCAAAATAAACATCAGTGGCAAATAAGTCAAAAGGAAAGAGAAAGAACACTCCTTCCTTTATACATTTTAGATAGCAGCATACCAATTGTGATATGAATGTTTATGCATGATGTAGCAAATGTGAAACATGCAAAAAACAAATAAAGAAATAAATTAATGCCGCTTCTGTGGTGTAGTGGTTAGTGTGATTAGCTGCCATCCCCAGAGGTCCGGGTTCGATTCCCGGCTCTGCCACGAAATTTGAAAAGTGGTACGAGGGCTGGAACGGGGTCCACTCAACCTTGGGAGGTCAAATGAGTAGAGGCGGGTTCGATTCCCACCTCAGCCATCCTGGAAGTGGTTTTCCGTGGTTCCCACTTCTCCTCCAGGCAAATCCTGGGATGGTACCTAACTTAAGGCCACGACCGCTTCCTTCCCTCTTCCTGTCTATCCCTTCCAATCTTTCCACGCTGGCGTAGCAGGGGGGAGAGGTGATACTCCCACGTGCCGCGTCCCAGGTGGCGGATAGCGGGGTCCTAACCGGCTTGCCGGCGGACTTGAGGGAAATAAAATACCTCTCGCGGACCAAACACACAACCCCTGTGGGTGGGAGACGCAGACGATGGATACACCCACGGTATCCCCTGCCTGTCGTAAGAGGCGACTAAAAGGGGCGACCAAAGGATGATCCATTTAGAACCATGAGACTACTTGTAATTAGTACAATCACGCAGTGAACACCATGGGTCGCATTAACTTGCGCGTAGTACCACTATGTTAGGCACGCAATATGTTTGTTATATATAGCGACAGTGTGTGAATTAGAAGGAGGGTCCTACAGTACTTGTGATTCGTACCCCTATTTGACCAACACCATGGGATGAGTGACACCATGGTTCTGCCTTACCTATGCTCCGTTCCCACTATGTGAGTATTTCCGCGGGATAGTACGACTCCCTGTGGTTAGTCCACTTATGTGAGGAGCACCTTAGGTTTGCGTTGCCTGTATGTGGCGCCGCAGTGTGCGAGACACTATAGGTCTGTGTTACATGCGCGCATTACACTACCTGTGAATAGTACCATAACGTGTGGAATACCGCGAGTCTCCGCTACTTTTGATTAGTACCGCAACATTGCACATATCATGGTTCTACTTTCCTAGCGATAAATATCATTATGAGGGGCTGATGACCTGGATTTTGGACCCGTTTCGACAATACAAATAATCGATTCCGCATCATGCTATAGAAGCAGTACCTTGGTCAGTAATACTATTGTTTTGTGTCAGCTTCTGTGCATGTGAGGCACTGTGGGTCGGATCCACTGATCGTTTTTAATTCATATCCGTCCATCCATTCATTCTTCGACCTCATGCTTTGAATTCTGATCAGTGGAGGATTTTGGAATTTTAAGTTGTAATTTCATTTCGTCTCATTTCGTACCATTAGGGACCGATGACCTCGATGTTGGGCCCCTTTAAACAACAAACATCAATCATCATCACTCTTCCCATCGCCCCCGCAAGGCCCCTGTTCAGCGTAGCAGGTGAGGCCGCGTGGGCGAGGTACTGGTCATCCTCCCCAGTTGTATCCCACGACCCAGAGTCTGAAGCTCCAGGACACTGCCCTTGAGGCGGTAGAGGTGGTATTCCTCGCTGAGTCTGAGGGGAAAAACCGACCCTGGAGGATAAAAAGATTAAGAAGGAGAAGAAGAAGAAATTAATGACGGGGAAATTTCATGTCATCTTTTCTTTGCTTCCAAGGAAACCAGAAATGATGTTTAAATGTAAAATTTGTAAAACATGTATTTATGGTTAAACTCGCCTGTAGCTGGACGATTAATTAGCCTGTTATTCATTTCTCCCGCGTATGTAATGCATGTAAATATCTCTAGTGCTCGACGAGGAATCGAACACACGTCCTTTCAGGTAAACCCTGTCCGCCTTTACGTTTCCATGAGCTAGAGCCTCTGTTTAGAGGGTAGGTGCTATAAATAACCCAGCCTAGCTGAGGGCGCTTTATCGACAGCTACTCCCTCTTCCCAATATTCCGATACGCTCCGGGATGAGATACGGACAGCCCTCCCTCTACAAGCTGTTATAGAGCTTATAGCTCGTCCCAAGTGAAAATCGCCATTAAAAATTTAAATCTCACTACCTCCATTAGAACCCCCGCGTTCAATATTTTCTGAGTTCTCATTACCTACGGAACTTTAATTTCAAAACTCGTAAATAGAGCCGATCTTAACTTAAGTTACCAGCTGCAGAAATACGCGGCAGTTCACTCCCCTTTTTAAAGCTGTGGTTTAGTGGAAGTTATCGTAAAGTACACGTTCTCGATAAAAGCTCCCTTATCGATGTTTTCACTCGTACCATAATAATCACCTTGCTTGATATTAATGCCAACACAACAGTGTGGAAACATCGTAAAATTAAAATACATATCACCAGCAAGAGCATATTCAACACCGTGCACTTACATGTAAATTTAGTTCACAGCAAATGAATACCAGTAGGTGTAAATAATCTAATTTAATTTTGTGGTCATTCTTTTGAATCTTTTTATACAATCTGTATAAAAATCAGTATTCTATAATAAGAATCGAGAGCTTTGGAAAAGAAGCAGCAATCATAAAGGAGTGAGGCAAGGCTGCAGTTTGTCTCCATTCCTTTTCACTGGTTATATAGAACAGGCGGTGAAGCAAATCAAAGAGGAATTTGGAGGGGGAATCAGAATCCAAGAAGGGGAAATTAAAACTCTGAGATTTACCGATAGTATTATTTTTTCTAAGAATGCAGTAGATATAGAGAAATTGCTGGATAGTTTGGACACAGTCTTGAGGAAGGAGTAAAAGATGAAAATAAATAAGTCTAAAACACAAGTAATGGAGTGCAGTCGAACAAAGTCGGGTAATGCAGGAAATACTAGATTAGGAAATGAAGTTTTAAAGGAAGTAGGTGAATATTGTTACTTAGGTAGTAAAATAACCAATGATGGGACAAATAAGGGGGATACAAAATACAGACTTTTTTCCTAGTTGTTTTACGTCGTACCGACACAGATAGGTCTTACGGCGACGATGGGACAGGAAAGGGCTAGGAGTGGGAAGGAAGCGGCCGTGGCCTTAATTAAGGTGTGTTTAATTGCGGCCAGTATCCACTATTCGGGAGATAGTGGGTTCGAACCCCACTGTCAGCAGCCCTGAAAATGGTTTTCCATGCTTCCCATTTTCACTCCAGGTAGATGCTGAGGCTGTACCTTAATTAAGGCCATGCCCGCTTCCTTCCCACTCTTTGCTGTCCCATCGTCGCCATAAGACCTATCTGTGCCGGTGCGACGTAAATCAACTTGTAAAAAAAAAATTAATGCTTCTCTTATTTGCTTTCTTCTGTCATGATGCAAGCAACTACCAAACTCCTGTTTCACTATCTATCGCCAGTTTTACAGAGCCCTTCAACTTTAAGTGCAGTAGGCCTAAGGCAGGCTTGGTTCCTATTGCCTCCTATATTTCTTCTCCTCATAATAAGTAAGTAACAAGTAAGAAAGTAATGTTTCATTTTACCTAGCAAGATTAAGACCTTCAGACCTTCTCTTCCATCCAAAAAAGGACTGAAATACACATTTATTACTTTGTATTACATTACAATAAATACGTTAAATTAATACTAATACAAATAATTAGTGATGAAATGAAATTCAAATAAATTAAATAAAATAGGAGTAAAGAACTTAAAAACTAATATACTACATGCACAAAAAATGGGTTGTGCATAAAATTTAATAAAACTTGAAAATAAAACAATTTAAATTGTAAACTAATCTTCTGCCAGGATATACGTGACGATATATTGGTTGTGAGTAGCAGCATCGAGTTTACATAAAACGTCTCCAAAGACCCTTTGATACGTTCAGGAAGGAGTTTCCTCTCACGGCAGAAAAGTACTGTGAATGAATTATCGTAAATGGCATTTTTATGGGTAGGTAAAGCACGGATGGAGTTATTGGTAGATGTAGTGATAGTATGAGAGGTATTTGAAAAATGAATAAAGTAGAATGACCGTGAAGAATTTTATGGAGATGGCATCGGAGCGACGGATTTCTAGTCGGGGTCAAGATAGGTGATTGTATGAAGGAATTACATGGTCAGTGTACCGTAAGTTACACATGCATTTTGATCACGTCGCCATCTCTTCAATAACTTGGGCTAGCGTCTCTATAAATGCATCACAATAGACGAAATGAGGGAAAACTAGAGCTTCTACCAGCATTTTTGAAAGTTTCAAGAAATAAGTATTTATACCCGAGCAGTGCCTCCGTGGCTCAGGCGGCAGCGCGTCGGCCTCTCACCGCTGGGTCCCGTGGTTCAAATCCCGGTCACTCTATCTAAGATTTGTGCTGGACAAAGCGGAGGCGGCACAGGTCCTTCTTCGGGTACTCCGGTTTTCCTTGTCATCTTTCATTCCAGCAACACTCTCCAATATCATTTCATTTCATCTGTCAGTCATTAATCATTGCCACAGAGGAGTGCGACAGATTTCGGCAGCCGGCACAGTTCCTATCCTCACCGCAAGATGGAGGCTTCATTCATTCCATCTCTGACCCAGTTTGCATTTCACCCGAGCAGCATGTGCAATGCAGAAATTGTTTTCTGGGTGATGTTCGTAATATGCGTTGTCCATGACAACATATCTTAGATGCTGTGAAGAAGAAAAAACACTCCAAAAAAAGTAAGAAAGCTTTCGCGGAGCTTCAAACTGATATTTTCCGACCTTGTGTGCAGAAAGAAGCAGATAAATTTTGGCTTAATGTTCTAAAAAACAAAATTTAAATAAAGTTAAAAAAGGCTATGTTCTCAGGTAGGCCTTGTCCGTCACTGTGTGACGACGGAACGCACACCGAAATGTGTTGCGAAGTGAATTATTTAATAAGAATTCAAAACTGATTGATAACAGTTATTTCATAAAGAAAAAAAGAATGATGTTATTAAATGCTAGGGTACAAGATCCTATCCTACTGGAAAATGAAAACCTAAATGGTGTGGAGAATTTTACCATTTTTAGAAACCGTTGTTGCAAAAAAACAGAGGAACAGAAGAAGATGTAAAGCAACATATCAAAAAAGCAAGTGTCGTTAAGGCGTATCCCATCTGTAAAATAAATAAAAATGATAAGCAAAATTACTGTATAACCAATATGAATTCAGTTTTTGTTAAAGAAATCGGAATCATGGAAAGTCAGAAATCAAATCCAAATCAAATCAAATCAAATCAAAATAGGTGTCTCAGAGGAATCTTAATACGTATTGGCCAGAGGAAATTACAATGATGTTTATTAATTTGTGACCGAGCACCATAGCTGCAGTCGCTTAAGTGCGGCCAGTATCCAGTAATCGGGAGATAGTTGGTTCGAGCCTCACTATCGGCAGGCCTGAAGATGTTTTTCCGTGATTTCCCATTTTCACACCAGGCAAATGCCGGGGCTCTACCTTAATTAAGGCCACGGCCGCTTCCCTCCACTTCCTAGGACTTTCCTATCCCATCGTCGCCATAAGACCTATCTGTGTCGGTGCGACGTAAAACAAATAGCAAAAAAAAAAAAAAAAGTAATTTGTGAGACATGGGGCCGCATGACACTGAAAATGTAAAATGCTATAAATTGGAATGAAAGTACTTCCAAAAACTCACAAAATCTCTCAATTGCGAAACAAATTCTGATCTTTAAGTAGCTATGTTTGTTATGTCAATGCTACCAACGTTATGATTGAAATTTACTCCGTAAATTAGTGGGAACGACGACTTCTTATGCCAAATGTTTCTGGAAGTAAAACTTTTCAGTACAAGCATGTCCAAAATGGAGAAAATTTCATAATCCTAAAAATACAAACGATACAAGAATTATTTTCTTAACGATGAACATTAAGCACACAATTCTCGAATTAATTTTTGGAATGAAAATCTGAAAATTTAAATATTTTTTTTATAATTGGCAGTGCAACTCCCTTTACCATTACCATCTTCAGGCACCCAAAGTAATACCTCGTTAACCAACCCAAATATCAAATAAATGAGAGTGAGTGAATGCTTATGGCACACTGTGTCTAAAGATTGAATTCAGGTCAGCTATTGTCACACTCTGGAAGGTGTAGTATCTTGTCCTTTGAGACGTCTAATCCTTCCAGAACCTTGGAGCTTACAGCAGCCTACAGGAACGTAAGTGTGCTCTAAAGCCCCCTTGAATTGATCCCACACCTCGAGTTTGAAATCCCTCCGTGTGATTCCTTTAGACCTTAATTCCTGCTGTCTGCATGCAAAATAGAACGAGGGCAGAAGGCTGTGTGTGGATTTAGAACGTTACTGCAAAGTACAGACAAAAACGAAAATTTGAAGTATTTTGTATAACTACACATGACTTTGAATATATATAATCTGAAATACAATAATCGTTTAAATTTATAGATGAATCTATTGATACTCTTTAGATGCCAGGAAAGCCCTGGGTGTTTGGAAGGTGAAGGCTTTCACCATTCGTAACGTCGGCAGTAGTATGAGAACTACCTATCACGGAAAATTCAGATCATCGGGTGAATTTGGTGTATAGTAGGGGCCGTGTAGCTGCAAGCTTGCATTCGGAAGATGGAGGGTTCGAAACCCTTAGCCAGTAGTCCCGAAAGTCTTTTTTTCATTTTCACACCAGGCAAATTCTGGGGTTGTAGCTTAATTAAGGCTACAGCCGCTTCCTTCACAGTCATAGATAATTCCTATCTCAATATCACCGAAAATCTATCTGTTAAAAGGACTGTTTATATTGGACCAGATTCTATAAAGGTCTAATAAGCTTTATGATAATATGTATTATTTCGTAAATTAACACTTAAGAACGAAAAAGGAACTAAATGGGTCAATTTTGAGAACGGCGTACCACAAGTATTCGTATTTCCTCCCTGTATATTCACCTTATATGCAAAGTATATGATGAGTAGGGAATGAATTTTTAGGCACTTATAGATTAGAATGCAAACATATTTTAACAAGGAGCAAGTATTATCTAGCCGCACTACAGTTACGTCATTGAGTTGCATACATTTTAGGGGTTCTGATAGTTCAGATCGCTAACATTTATGCAAATCTTATTACAGAACTGTTGCGCGGGTAAAAGACACATGCACCTTGGTTAAATACGTTTTCATTCTACTTATTAGTGCCTAAAAATCATTTTCCTAGTTATGAGGAATGCCAAGTTAGATGAAAGAGGAATTGGAATTAAAGTTGGTGGCAGACATATAAATAACCTTAAATATGCAGATGGCACCAACCCATTGGCAGAGAATGAAGAAGAGTTAAATCATCTCCTACTGAAGATAAAAGGAGAAAAGACTGGACTAATATTGAATGTCCAGAGAATGAAAATCATGGCAAAATATGCCAATTACTTCGTCGCATATACCAAGTGTGTACATAAGTTTTGCCGGGTTTTGTGGTAACGAAACCACGTAATTTTCGAGGGAAATTCATTTTTTGCTTATTCAAAATATTGAACATCGGCTTCTACACACTTCGCCCATCTTTCAGGTAAGTTATGAACACCATACCAGAAAAAACTGCTTGTCTTTTGCAGCAAACCATTCGTCGAACCATTTTCTAACTTCATCGAAATTGCTGAAGTACTGCTCTGCGAGTGCGTGCCCCATTGATGCGAAGAGGTGATAGTCAGATGGCGACAGGTCGGGGCAGTACGGCGGGTGCGGAAGGATGTCCCATCCAAGCGATTTCAAGGTGTTTTTCACTGGTTTTGCTGTGTGAGACGGCGCATTGTCATGTAACAAGATGACTTTTCCATGTCTTCTGGCTCATTGCGGTCGTCTTTCGATCAATGCCTGATTTAAATTAATAATTTTTTGGTGATTGCATTGTGCATTAACAGTTGTGCATTAACAATTTCACATCCAAATCCTCGTCTTCGTACTTTTGTGGTCTACCAGAGCGCGCTGTCTTTCACACTGAAATCACCAGGTTTAAATTGTCGAAACCATGGCTCACATGTTCTAATCGATGAAGCGTGTTCACCATATGTTTCTACCAGCAAACGATGACTTCCCACAGCCTTTTCCTTTTGATTGAATAAGAAAAGCAATACGTGCCGCAAAAGTTCTTTTTCAGGCACAAACGTCGACATGATCACTGAACGATACAACACATGTGCTAGTGTTTGGCGGACCCAACTTGCGTGTGTTGCTAGGTTAGTGTCAGACAAACAAACTGACGTAGGTTTCAAATTCATAGGCTGCGTACTGTTTGCTGTCGCCATCTCTTAGTGAAACCGGAAAAGACATGCATACACCTAGTAAAGGGGGGAAACAATGAAGGTAATTCCTAATTTGATCTACCTGGGCTCTAGGACAATTGCTGATGATGACTGCAGCTATGAAATTAGAAGACATTTGATCCTTGGGAGGAAGGTAATGGCCAATCTTGACTGTTTTTAAAAACACAGATACATAACTTTAACAATAACTATCCGTATAGTGAAGGATATGTACCTCCCAGTGGCGTTGTTTTCCGAAGCCCAGAGGTTGGTTGGATCCTCAACAGCTCCACCGTTAACTGTCATAGGTGACCTAGGCATCACTGAAGAGGCGTAGTAGGGAAATGAGGAGTGAGGTGGCTTCCCGTTGTTTTCCTCACTGGGCCCGAAGTTTCTATTACATATGAGTCTACCAAGCCCTCTGAAATGCATGCACTAACCGTCTTTATGAACAACAGTTTTGCACCATTCCTAACAGATAGTAGCTTCATAAGGAATGGCATTACTAGCACCACTCATACCTCAGCCACTTTCATATTGTCAAAGCCAAGGATAAGACTGAGACAGATCAATGAAAGTAACAAAATTGCTCTAGCCTATACCAGAAGATATAGTGCACTGTCAATACTAGGTCTCGCCAACAATACGGTACGAAAGCGAGACTTGGACAATAAGAAAAGCAAAACGTCGAATAATGGACTCATTCGAACTATGGTGTAGGAGAAAACGTGGACTACAAACGTCCATATCACAGGAAAGCAGCCAATGCTGCTGGTGGGAATGGCAAATACTGAAGTACTTTGGCCATATTGTGAGGAGGCTTGATTCACCGGGAAAGACCTTAATTCTGGAGAATATTGATGATTAAAGAAGAAGAGGACGACATCTGATGAGGTAGATTGATGCCATCAAGGAAGTCATGGATCTCAGTCTGGAAAATCTTCGGTAAATTTTGCAGGAGGGAAGGAAACGAGGCGCTTTGGTGTATGGGGTCAAGGAAATTCGCAATGGACTAAACGACTAACACACTAAATATTAGTAATTTTTCTGTGGGTTTCAATGGAACGTGGTGAATGGAAGGGATCGACTGCAGTGAACCTTGGTAGGATGATGGATCAAGACATGAAGACACATATATACTCTCAGTAAATGAATCAGTTATGAATATTGAATTTTTCACTACCACATTTTAATCGAAACCGCCTTTCAACCTATTAGGTCGTGTTACGTACATTTAGTACGTGTTGAAGAGATGTTAAGTACAGAACAAAAATGGCCAACCGGACTAAACGAACGTAACACGACCTAATAGGGTGACAGTCGTTTTCGATTACAATGCGGTCGTGAAAAATCAATATTCATTGCCTTGGCCCTCAACGGGCAACTTAAATGCACTCTACAGTGTGATGGTAGTAGTACCAGACCTGTAGCTTAGATCCTTTCCTACGGAACAAAGATGGCCTAGGTAGAGCAACCGACGCGAAATCGGGAGGTTGTGGGTTCGGATCCCACTGGTGTCTGGTTGGCCATTTTTGTTCTGTACTTAACATCTCTTCCACACGTACTAAATGTACGTAACACGACCTAATAGGTTGAAAGTCGGTTTCGATGAATCAGTTATCATTGATCTGCATTTAGGGCAGTCGCCCAGGTGACAGATTTCGTATTAGTTGATTCACGAGTCTGTTCTTAAATTATTTCAAAGAAGTTGGAAATTTATCAAACATCTCTCTTGATAAATTTTTCCAATCCCTAATTCCTCTCCATATACATGAGTATTTGTCCTGTTGAATTCCAGCTTCATCTCATGATATTTCCTACCTTTAAAAGCTCCGTTTAAGCGTATTCATCTACTAATGTCATTCCAAACCATCTCTCCTCTGAGAGCTGGAAACATTCCGCTCAGCTGAGCTGTACGTTTCCTTACCCTTCTGGAATTTCCAGTCTTAAATAAAACTTATAAGCTTTCCAGTTTGTCGAACACTCAAGTTCTTTTCTTTTTATTACTTTCTTTACGTCTTACCGACACAGTTAGGTCTTACGGCGACGATGGCTTAGGAATGGAAAGGAAACAGCCGTGGTCTTAATTAAGGTACAGCCTGGTGTGAAAATGGGAAACCAAGGAAAATCATCTTCAGGGCTGCCGACAGTGAAGCTCGAACCCACCATCTCCCGGATGCAAGCTCACAGTTGCGATCCCCTAACAGCACAGCCAACTCGCCCGGTACACACAAATTCAGTATAAATATTACGCTATAGCATACCTGTAAAAATACATTATTAAACACACAATGCCAATAAAACATTAAGCTTTTTAGGCTTCCTTTATAAAAGAAAAATAAGGTTCCTGGAATGAAACCAAAATTTAATTTCATCGATTAAAAATGTTAAAAACATTAAGCTCTTTAGGCTTTTTCAGTCATGAAATTACTAGCGTTTCGCCCCAAGTGGACCATAATGACATGTTTCGTTCTGAAAAGAACATCATCGGATTCTATAAGTTCACTCTCAAATATTTAGAAGATTTATGTTTATTACTGTTTAATACTTGCTGTAGTAGAGACAAAGGGGGAAATCTTTAAGGTAAATTCCAGATTTCAAGCTCCTAAGTACCGAGCTCGATAGCTGCAGTCGCTTAAGTGCGGCCAGTATCCAGTATTCGGGAGATATTAGGTTCGAACCCCACTGTCGGTAGCCCTGAAAATGGTTTTCCGTGGTTTCCCATTTTTCACGCCAGGCAAATGCTGGAGCTGTACCTTTATTAAGGCCACGGCCGCTTCCTTTCCATTCCTAGCCATTTCCTGTCCCATCGTCGCCATAAGACCTATCTGTGTCGGTGCGACGTAAAGCAACTAGCAGAAAAAAAAAAAGCTCCTAAGTATTAAACAGAAATAAACATTCATATTCTAAATGTTTGAGAGTGACTTGATAGAATCTGATGATGTCCTATAGGAGCGAAATATGTCATTCTGTATCATAGTATGTATTTTTAATGCTGAAAATATTTCTTCCAGATAAAGTACAGGTCCCCTACTGTGGAGAACGTAAAATTAAGCAATTTCGTCAATTGTGGCGAAAGTTGAAGAGCTAAACGGCCTGGGAAGGTTTCAAATTGTGAGTTTTTGACAGCTCTATCAAACTAAGAAAAATCTAAAAGATCACTTCCGGTCTAAATTCAGTTCCGGAAAAGCAGATTAAAATCGCTTGTTTCATTAATCGTTTCCTTTTTCATTCAAATCCTAGCCAAATTCTTCTATTTACATAATTCTTTCCCATAATGTGCTCCTTGGTTCAATACCCTCAGGAGATTTTTGAGTTTTTGAAAATATCCACACCGAATGTAGTTATAGGGGTTTAAGTGAAACTCTGTATTGACTCACATTAGCGCTCTTAGTGGTGTTTAACGACACAGGATAGAGTTGGGGGTAGAAATAAGCACAACAAAACCTGTTTTTATCACCCCACCTTATTCCAATCCCATTAAACATAGAATACTCAAAATTTACACATGCACTATATAGTTCTTCTTTAACCCAAAACTAAAAAATAATGGTATGATTTATGCATTCGTTTTCAAAAAGGATTTTTTAGATTTCTTGTGTCAAATATTAGTTTTTAATGTATTTTACTCTAAAGGTGCACTTTCCTCAAAAGGGAAAGCAACTAACCTTCACACATATGATTCATAGATGTATATTTACATACTAGATAAGATATTATATTCATTTTCCTAACAACTTGGTCATGAAAAATATTAAACCTGAACCACCGTATTGTTATATCCTTTTTACAGTATTTAATATTATTTTGCCAACGGCCGTAGCCGTGTTGAAACACCATATCGCGTAAGTTAAGCAACATTGGGTGTGGTCATGATTTGGATGGGTTGACACGCGCTATTGGTGGTGGGTAAGGGAATGGAGGAGCGGAAAGGAACTAGCCACCTTACCGTACGTAAACTCCGGCTCAGGTACACCTCTGCGGAGGTTCGGACCTGCCTTCGGGCAGAATACAGCCATAATGTTATTTTGTGATGAATATTTTATTTATTTTAAATAAATTCACCTTTTTCATATCTGCTATCCCCGTGGATATTCTAAACAAATATGACTTCAGTAATTCAACGGTTTCAGAGATAAGTGTACCTTAAGAGAAAAATAGATTAAAAATAATATTTTATACATGAAATTTATTTTTTTAATTAATGCATAAATCATGGCTTTTTTTGTTTTGTGTTAAAGAAGAACTTACTATATAGTGCATATGTAAAATTTGAATGTTCTAATGTTTAACATTATTGTAATAAGGTGGATCATAAAAACATGTTTTGTTGTGCTTTGTTCTATCCCCAATTTTACCCTGTATCCTTATGTGAAACAATCCATTGACTCACATTAGCGCTCGTAGTGGTAGAAAACGGCAAACTGCTAATCTAATCGACCGGATAACGATGATTAAGAAAAAGATTGCAATTTTTAGGAATAAATAAAGAATATATTCTCATACTTTATTACATTTTATTTACCTTAATATTCGTAGATCATATACCTAGGATGTTTCCATCAACATTTAGTTGCTTGCCTGAAGAGCTAGAACAGTGGATATTATTCCTTGTTTAATGTGTTTTCACATTAATATTGATATTTAACTTGTGTGCTCGACAGACTGAAACGCTTATAAGTAAAGCCCGGAATTTTATGCAGTAACAGGTTAGATTGCAAACTAATTTGGTTAGTAGTAAGTGTCCGCCACCCGCTCTTTCAAAATGTAGCACAAGTAACATAAATTACAGGGGGTTCTGATGGGCCGTACCCCTAATGTTTATGCAAACCTCATAGCATAATCAGTGTGAAGATAGACTATACTTGCTACTCGCTTCAGTAAGTTTGTGTTCTAACCTATTAATGCATAAAAATCCGGACTCTACTTATAAGTTACATTTAACGGAGTCGACACTGGAGAGGATGGGCTCCTTCTTAACAAAAGAATTAAATGATCAAATCTATGTATTGTCTGGAATTATTACCTAATCAGTGCTTTACTTGAATATTTCTCTGTCTTCATGAGTAGAATTTCAACACACTGATTTCTGTTTCAGGAGAGGCTCTGCAAATCTCCACTCACCGACAGCATCTGGTACTGAAGTCTTCCTTCCAATAGGTAAACACATTTCCAATACGCTAACATTGATAAAACCGATTATGTAAATGGAATTGTTGGAACGCACGTGTCGCCGCCGCGTTGTCGATGTATTTCTACACCACTGACATCGTCTGCCGTTACAACTTTGACACTTTCTTTTCATGGCAAAAAAGGGAGTCAGAAAAGTTTTCTTCAGATATATCTAGAAGTTGAAACGATGATAATAATGGTGTATGTTCCGGGAAGTGGATTGTCAGAAAGTTTATATATAGGGCCCGATTTCACAGCCGGCATGAAATTGGTAAGGAAAGTTATCTTTAGAAAAGTAGCCTGTTTGCAAAGTTAAGTCTGGCGTGAAACAGGCAGGCGAGTTTCATGCTGACGACTGTTCCAGTAGATAAAGCACGGCTACGCAGCACCCCTCAGGGTCAGAAGAGCTTTTATAGAAGTGTAATACGCACAGTTACCCCTCAAGTGCGCCGTGCCTCGTGACATTCATTTCTCACCATATTCCCCTGACTCATTTGGTTCAAGAAATTAAGCCGTTCTTTTACATTAATTGGAAGATGCTCAAACTCAAGGACACCGAGCTAGTTTGCCGTGGGGTTAGGGGCGCGAAGCTGTGAGGTTGCATTCAGGAGATATTGGGTTTGAACCCTACTGTCAGCAGCCATGAATATGGTTTTACCTAGTTGCCTATTATTGCGCCAGGCAAATGCTGGGGCCACGGGTGCTCCCTTCCCACTCCTATCCCATTTCTATCCCGTCGTCGCCATAAGACCCACATGTGTCTGTGTGCCGTACAGTCAATTCTAAAACAAAATTCACAGTTCTAGCCCTTCAGGAAAGCAACTCAATTTTCCAAAAATCCTAGGGATCTGAGGTACGAATTTTTGGTAAATAAAATATGATAAAGTATGAGAATATATTCTTTATTTATTCTTAAAAATTACAATCTTTTTCTTAATCATCATTATCCAGTCAATTAGATTATCATTTTGCATTTTTATCACTGCGGGCGCTAATGGGAGACAATACAAGGTTTAACTTAAGCCCTTTTAACTACATTCGGTGTGGACATTTTTAAAACTCTCATGTTGTCTTTATCGCTTAGTGTTAAATGGTGCTGGGAGGCTAAGTATGATTTCACTGAGCCATCGCACTCATTTCCAATAAATTACTATTGGAAAAGTAAAATGTTCGATGCAGTTCTGAAGTTCTTGGTTTGGTGTGGTTTGATCTCTATCAGGCTGCCAGGACAATTATTGGGGAGCTACTTATTAGTGCCTTTCACTGATGCAGAAAGTCAAAGCACCTGGACACCATACTTGCTCTCAGTTTCTCCTCTTTGGTCTCCCGAGAATGGATCATGCAATATTAGTGTTTCTATTTCCTTTATACTACACCCAGCACAACGTTGTTGTAAAATGGGTTGCATAAGAAGCAGGGACTGGGCATCGATTCTTCTTTCGTTTATACGAATCTTTCTACAATTCCATAGTGCTAGCTGTAAGACTCTTTTTATCATATCCCTAGACAGCAGATCGCTCTCTAGATTTCCTCGATCATTTCTCTGGGTTTGTTATTATTACAGTGTCGTTATTTAATCGGATGGCTCCGGGTTTAACTGACTCATGTTCAGTATGTGAGCTCTGTGGCCGTCAACGGCTCTCGTCAGTTCCCCAGCATTCAGATATGTCTACTACTGGCATATTCCTGGCATTAGCGTGGAAAGACGTGGAGAACATAAAACAACACTGTCTGTCTGGTTGCGAAAGTCAGCTGGTCCTTGAAGTACCGGCAGAGTGCGGCACTGGAACACTCTGCGCAGGCAAAACTTTTTGTTTTCTCCAAACTGTTTGTCACGCGGAAGTTCTGCTTGAGCTACTTGTTTTGCTTCAGTCAACATTGGGAATTCAATTAGCCGAGAGGGGAGGGGGGACGGAGGAACATGTAATGTTCGACATGCAGTTTATTTTCACACGAAATATTGAATCCGCAGTTAAGACGAAATCAAATGCCATAAATTACAAATTGTTTATAGCTGTCTAAGTTCAAGCAAATGTACTATATTTTTAAATTGAGTGTGATGCTGAGAAACTTTTTTTTGGGTGAGCAGGAGCCTGAACCTTCCCAGTGCCCCTCCCTTTCCACTGCCACTAGTAAAAATTCTTCGAAAGACGGTGCAGTGTGCAATTTTATACGTGATTTAGATATAATAAAATACAAAAAGAAATAAATTAATGATTGTCCCCGTACCAACCGCTTTTTAAAGTAACAAGTACCTCTTGTTTGAGACCATGCTTTTTCGAAAACTGATGCCTTATTTCCTAATATAGTTCAAGATAAAAATAAATACTTGCAGAACTCATTCTGGTATAATTAAGAAATGTATCTTCGTTATGTCGCAGTTCATGTTAAAATCTTTTACTTAAGTAACGACGCCACAGACTTCGTGATTGTTTTCAGTTTAAAAGCAACAACTGACACAGCACTGGTATGTATCTGTCAAAGTCTTCTTCCTCAAAAGATATCTTGACATCTGACTCACTGCGTCTGCTGTATATGTGTGTTGCAGTTGTTCGGAACCACTGAAAACTTTATGTCTCAGGCTGTTTCTGGCAGTTTGTTAGCCGCACTTCGGTTTCATTCTTAGGAAGACCTTCTTCTTCTTCTAGAGCCATATCCGTCACTGGAAGTTGGGAATCATTTTGGCTTTCTTAGTTTTGTTGGTGGATGTGTGGAATAGCGAAATAGTTGTTTGATCGAGCCACTGTCGTAGGTTCTTCAACCGAGATGTGCGGTGTCTTCCAGGAACTCTCTTACCCTCGATTTTCCCTTGTATAATTATTTGGAGGAGGGCGTAAGTTTCTGGGTGCCTATTGATATGACCAGAGTAGGAGAGCTTCCTGAACTTAACAGTCCTTACAGTTCGTTTCCTTTACACATCCTGGTTAATTTCTTCTCATTGCGTATTCTCTCTAACTAGCTGATACGAAGCATGCAATTGTAGACCCATATTTCACATTCCTCTATCTTCTCATCGTGGCTTTTGTCATAATCCAGGATCCGCACACCACAATGGAGAACACACAGCATCGTGCTATCCTAACCCAAAGCTGTAATAATAGTTCTCTGCTACAGAACACTTGACGGAGCCTTGCAAATGCTGCCCTGGCCCTCTCAATGTGGCATTTTATTTCTTGGTAATGGTCCCATTGCTCTTTAACCACGTTGTCTACGTACCTGATATTCTTGACCCTCTATAACAGAACTCCGTTGATCCAAAGAGCGGGATCTACAACAGGGCCCTTACTCACAATCATGTAAGCTAACCGGACAGAAAATGAGTCACCCTTGGAGATATCGTTACAAGCACAACTTAATACCGTGCAACTCCGCCTATGGATTTGATAACCGCCTGGATTTGGTTAGGAAGTGAGTGTACAAGGTTTTGTAGTTACATCGCATCCAGGTTAAGCCACTCCCTGAGGATTTATCGTGCAATTCCACCAAATTGCGCGGATGTTGCCGTCGGCGTTTTACCCGCTGTTCCAACATGTCCCACTGATTTCCAATGGACTTAAAGTCAGATGACTTTGCAGGCCAATCGAGATGTAATACGGTGGCAGAGTGTTCATAAAAGTGGGCACATATTCAGCCCGATGAACTTTGCTGTTGTCATCTTGAAAATTCGGGTATCAATAGCGCACTCATCATGCAGATGTTAACTGAAAGGCAACACCTGATCGTCCAGAATGTGGCCACTTCAGTGAGCGGGCCCAGTCCATGATACGAAAGACAGCCCCAAAACATCACACACCCACCTCCGGCTTGAACCTGACCTTGCACACGTCCAGTTTGAAAACATGATTCGTCAGACCACATTGCGTTCCGCCAGTCAGTTATAGTCCACTTTCGCGCAGGTTTATGTGCATGTGCGAGCAATGGCCTCTTGCGAAGTGTTCTACTCCAAATGTTCATTGCATGCAGTTTCCGCCGCAATGTTCTCTCGCATACAGGTTGGGAGTGACCTTCCTTCACTGACTGCAGCAATTCCTGTAGGGCTTGAAAGCGATTTTGAATCACAAGCCGTAAAACGCGTCTACGGTCCCTCTCAGTTAGGATCATTTTCCGACCACAATTCTGACGTCGTGTTTCGCGGCCACATGTAGTACACCACTGTTTGTAGACACACTGAACGCTCTACTGGGAAACACCAACAAATCCAACAACTTCACGCACGTACGGCCATGGACACGGCCAAACACGATTGCCCCATTTTTCCTCTCTGTCACATCCTTACATATACCCATGTTGACGTACGCTGTCCACTTGAAACATCAATGCCCCACTGATCTCTACTGACTTATAGTTACGTAGAGGCAGTGCGCGTGCGGTCGAGCACGGGACTCGTTCACCGCGCCATCTGAACAGGCTTAAGGATCCATCTGTGCGTACGCACTAGGGTGACTATTTTTTTGTCCGGTGAGCTTGCTTGGTCTTCTTTAAGTCCAAGTTTAGACCAAGGTTTTCGCATATCTCCACCACTTACGACAAGATCTGTTGCAGGGTTACCGTAAAGACAGTGTCGTCAACATATTTTATGTTGTTAATCGTCACTCCATTCGCTTTGATGCCACTGTCTATGTGGCTGGGATAACAGTCCGATCGTATCGCCATTTATAACGCCTGGAAGGTATGCATAGCCACCTAACGGCATGGACGGACAAGTTGCCGACTTAACTACTAGCCATTCCAGTGCAAGAACACCTGTGTTATCGCTGCTGTAAAGCGGGTTGTGGTCACCCTAGGCTGAATATTCTTGCTGTATGGATTACAGTACAACGCGGACTTATGGCCCACCAGAAACGTCATGCAGAGCCTCCTGAAGGAGGACTCTCAGCACAGATTGAACAGGAAAGGGGACAGAATACAGCCTTGCCTTACACCTCATTTCATTCTGACTTCATTCGCGAGTCGGTGTCCCACTCGAATACAGGCCTCCTGTTTCTAAAGCACGTTTTTTTAATTATGCGGAGCTTTCTTTGTCATCACACAGAATTATTGAGGGCCAAAACTCCCAACTGTTCAGTGATCTTGGTTCGAAGGCCAGTCAGGTTTTTGAAATGAAATAAGAAGAAGAATAAGAATGCTTTTTGTCCCATTAACTACTTTTACGGTTTTCGGAGACACAGAGGTGCCGGGACTTTGTCCCGCAGGAGGTTTTTAAAATTGAAACTCACGTTCCACTGTTGGTTTGCTAAGGATTTAACGTCCTCCCGTCTCAGACAGGTTTTCGACAACGTAGGAAAGGACTAGGAGTAGTAAGGAAGCAGCCATGGTGTTCATTTAAGATATAGCCCCCAACACATGTCGTTTGTTAAAACGGGAAACCACGAAGAACCATCTTCAAGGCTGTCAATAATGGGGTTCGAATCCAGTATCTCCCGAAATTTCCCTGGTTTGTATTGTACATAAAACTGCAGGTCTCTCGATTAATAACCATAAAATTGTTACACAAGGACTTCAAACTATTTTGTTTAACTTCTAGGCCTTGACTTCTCTATCCTTACGTAATTCTTGACTCTTCCCAGCCCGACGGCTATATAGTCGGATGCGCGTAGTGAGAGAATACGAATCCTTGACCCGTGTGTCTGAAATGATAAAACTTGAAACTCTCCTCCCGTCGAAGTAGCCTATCTCGCTTTAAGAAACTCGAAGAGGAGCCCTTAACATTGATTGGATGGCGGAGCTTATAAGAAATGCATACGACCACACCGTTGTCGTTGATGGCAGGTGAGGACATCGTTAGGTTGAATGAGCTTCGTGTGACACTGTATGGCGGTGTACTCTATACAGCAGGCGGAGAAGTTGGTGCATAACGTTCTCGTCATTATCCTATTTCTTAGTTCACCTGCTTCTCATTACACCATTAATGAAGACTCAGAACAACCAATAGTTGTGCATGAGGTTGTTGAAATTAAGGTTACCCTGATTACAGGAATTCAGTCGGAGTTGCCAATGCATTGAGCGTGCTGTTCTTCACAATAACCATTGTACTCTTCTTGACACAGAAACTGAGTGAGTTATTGTACAGAAGTCTTAATATAAATCTCATCTGGCGCTATGATTTTTCTTAATATAATATTTCATCTTTTACCCTTTAATATGTATTTGTGCAAAGCATGTTATGTTAGGATGGTGACGAGCAAGGACTAGAATAATTTGTAGAGAATTTGTCATACCCAAAATCATAAAAGTGCACACTTTTATTGAGAAAATGTAGATAAATGTCCTATAAAGCAGTTAAGCGATATCCTTGACTATTTATCTCATGGCTTCAGAGACCCCGGTATAATAATAATAATAATAATAATAATAATAATAATAATGCCCAGCCCCATGGCTAAACGATTAGCTTACTGGCCTTTGGTCCAAAGAGTTCAGAGTTCTATTACCGGCCAGAGTGTGTGTGTTGTCTTCAGCGTTAGAATTCGTCCTAGGTAGGGCACCATCCTCATAGCCGCGCAGGTCAACAATAGACTTCAACTCGAAAGACCTCCACCAAGATAATAATAATAATAATAATAATAATAATAATAATAATAATAATAATAATAATAATAATAATAATTTTGATTGATGTCGTGTGGCCTACGGGGAGACGTGGTAGGCCTATAGATGTTTGTATTTGACTCCGTTGGATGACCTGCGCATCTGGGGGGATGATAATGTTGAGGTAGGGAGAGTATAAACCCTGGTGTCGGTACATAGCCTATAATATGCCTGTTGAAAAAATACCAGGGGTTCTGCTCAAGACTTAACGTCGCCATCCGACGAACGAATCATCATGAATAGAGTCAATAGTCCTCATTTCACATGAGCACTGCGGACAGGTTTGGATTTAAATCCAGGCTTTTGGCACATAATGTAGTGATTAGGAATTGTATACCACCGCCTCTCCTACCCTACCGGCCAACATTCTGATGGTGAAATTTCTTTTCCGCCCATGGGACTCGAACCGCCTAACCACGGTGTCGAAACATAAAGACTTGTGACATTAACGACAGTGGTCGCCAGGCGGGGAATAATAATAATAATAATAATAATAATAATAATAATAATAATAATAATAATAATAATAATAATAATAATAACAAATGTTCATGCATTCAGTCTGCAAGCTTCTATGAATTAACTAAATGCCATCACAATCCTCTACATGTAACTAGTTCCTTGGTCTCATTTAGTTCTATAACTCTTATCTGGAAATCAATGGAAACTGAGTGTAGTATATATAAGACGTTAATAAAATTAAATCGGCGGTATTCTAATATTTTATTGAGTTGCATAATTATAGGTCCGTAAGATGTATTAGTAAATATTGGTACAACAGTGAGCATGTTTATATGATGCATAAAAGCATCCTCATTAGCAATTCATTCAAAATAGATAATACAAGGAAAAGTTATGACTGAATATAAATGAAATACATTAATTATATATTCAGATATAATTCAGAAGCAAAAAGTATATAAATGTATCTTCAAAGTATAAATAGCTAAATTAATGACTTAGTCAATTAACAAATTATGCAGCTGAAAAAACACTAAGTTTTAATTCCCGCAATGTTCATAAATACAAATTAATTAAGTTAATTACTAATTGGAATGGTTGTAGAATAAAAGTTTCATAACATGTCAAACAGCCACGCTTTTAACAAATTCCATTTCAACATGTTGTTGATGGATAAATGAAAGGCTTAAACACAGCGCCACGTTTCACAAGTTGAGTTGCTCATCGGTCAAATTACAGTGTGAATATTGTGGGGGGTATATTTCTAAAAGCTATGCTGTTGATCGAAACATCGAAACAGAGGTCAAAAAAAATCCA
Source organism: Anabrus simplex (assembly GCF_040414725.1). Taxonomy (NCBI): domain Eukaryota; kingdom Metazoa; phylum Arthropoda; class Insecta; order Orthoptera; family Tettigoniidae; genus Anabrus; species Anabrus simplex. The sequence goes on along the minus strand of NC_090272.1, from coordinate 52,478,050 downwards.
AATTTTAGCAGTCGAAACAATCTTTGCATTTGCCTCCAAGATATCCGGATTTGTACAACCTTCTGTGTATCTCTTACAAACCGAAATATTTGCTTGATTCCGGGTGTTTCCTCATTCGCACTCAGTACCGCTTCCTGCCAGATGGAACTCCCACTTCTGAAGGTGCGTCTTGCACCTCAAAGTGCCGGTTCTTAGTTTAAGGTTTCTGAGATGGTATAAGAGATTCTTCTCTGGGATGTTCAATGTAACCCTCCGCCTACTCGTACAGCTGGTTATTGCTATTCTTGCCTCTTTAACACACTGTGTTCGAAAATGCACGTACTGTACAAAAATGATGGTGGTGATTATTCCTTTAAAAGGAAGGATAAGTGGGAACCCATCCTATCGTAACACTCGTTTCAGGAAAAATTGCAAGAGATCTGAAGTTGCAAACATGAGGGTGCCGGAAAAAGAAAGGAAAAGTCCACTAAGGTCTTTAGAATGGTAGACTACCTAGACCTCACAAACAAAAATTTGTCTTAGTCGGAAAAGAACAAAGAGAGGCCAGATAGGAAAGAAGAAATTAAGGAGCTTTACACAGCTAAGTGGAAGCTATGCCAGGCTAAGATAGGGGTCGAGTAGTCTTCAATCTGCGCCCCCAAAATGAGATCCTGTTGGTTTTTTTAACACTCCAATATCTGCAGGTAATCTAGCTAGGTATCAGTGGTATTGACAAAGTAAGGACTTTTATTGGCCGTAAGTGCCACAAGATTGATTGATTGATTGATTGATTGATTGATTGATTGATTGGTTTATTGATTGATTGATTGATTTATTGATTGATTGATTGATTGATTGATTGATTGATTGATTGATTGATTGATTGATTGATTGATTGATTGATTGATTGATTGATTGATTGATTGATTGATTGATTGATTGATTGATTGATTGATTGATTTCATTAGCTTTAATATAGTCATGTGTTTACCGACCGAGTTGAGTGCGCGTTCGGGTCAGGCGGCTGTGAGCTTTCATTCGGAGGACTGTTCGTTCGAACTCTCCCGTATTCAGCCCTGAAGATGATTTTCCATGGTTTCTCATTTTCACACCTAATAAATGTAGCTTTATTTAGGCCACGGCCTCTTCCTTCCACTTTCAATGTGTTCGTGCACCGTTGAACCACTAGCAACAAAGAAAGTCCTGTAGTTTATCCCACTGAATTTTCAATTAGCATTGGTGTGTTCACTTTCTGCCGGCCCCGTGGTATAGGGGTAGCGTGCCTGCCTCTTACCCGGAGGCCCCGCGTTCGATTCCCGGCCAGGTCAGGTATTTTTACCTAGACCTGAGGGCTCGTTCGAGGTTGACTCAGCCTACGTGATTAGAACTGAAGAGCTATCTGACAGTGAGATGGCGGCCCCGGTCTAGAAAGCCAAGAATAACGGCCGAGAGGATTCGTCGTGCTGACCACACGACACCTCGTAATCTGCAGGCCTTCGGTTGAGCAGCGGTCGCTTGGTAGGCCAAGGCCCTTCAAGGGCTGTAGTGCCATGGGGTTTGGTTTGGTTTGGTTGGTGTTCACTTTCTAGGAGAAAGGATGCCTTTTCAACTCGCAAGGACAAAATGTGTGTAATGATATCAAGAGTTTAATTGAGACAAAACCCAATAAAGCAATACATTGGGTTGAGTTACCACTATTTTAAAAATCCTCTAATTTACTTCCAAGGATCGACTTCCTGAAGATCCTTCACCTCGTGACAAGGGTTTTTATTCGTCCGGCTCCATGGCTAAATGGTGGCAGGGTAGGGAATTTTAACCATCATTGGTTAATTTCCCTGGCACGGGGGCTGGGTGTATGTGGCGTTTTCATCATCATTTCATCCTCATCGCCTACGAGAGTCAAATAAAAGACCTGCACCTCGTGAGCCAAACTTGTCCTCTTACACTCCCGGCACTATAAGCCATACACCATTTCATTTCACTTTAATTATTATGCGAAAATGTCTACAGGATGTATCTAAGTGATTTGGAACAACACCAAGTTAGTTTAAAGGAATCTAAACAATTGCTTACGTAACATATTTATTTGATTAAAGTGTGCGGGTCTCTGGTTCAAGTGAACGCGATAAGACACGTGACATGGTGGTACAGTACTAACCACTGTAGTCACCACGATTTTGAATGCAGCCATGCAAATGTTCATGTATTGTGTCGTACAGGTGCCGTATGCCATTTTATGGGATGGAGTTCCATGGCCGTTGCACTTGGTCAGTGAACTCAGCAATGGTTAATGCTGGTATTGGATGGCTCTGGATTTGTCGTCCCACAATGCCCCATGCATGCTCAATGGGAGAAAGGTCTGGCGATCTCGCAGGCCAAGGGAATTGGCCGACAATCTGTAGAGCAGGTTGGGTGACAGCAGCGGTATGAAGACGAGCGTTATCCCGCTGGAAAACATTCCCTTGAATTCTGAAAATGACTGACAGCACAACCTGTTCAGTCACCAGTCTGATGAACAAATAATATGTGAAGGTTCCTGGTATAACGACGAGAGTGCTCCTGCTGTCAAAGGAAGTCGCTGCCCACATAATAACTTCTGGTGTAGGTTCATTGTGTCGACGTCGTTGTCAGCTTGGTTCCAAGCGCTCACCTGGCCTCCTCCTTACCAAACTATGGCCATCACTGACACCAAGTCCGACTCGTTGGCTGAATGGTCAGCGTACTGGCCTTCGGCTCAGAGGGTCCCGGGTTCGAATCTCTGGCCGGGTCGGGGATTTTAACCTTCATTGGTTCATTCCAATTGCCCGGAGGCTGGGTGTTTGTGCTGTCCCCAACATCCCTGCAACTCACACTCCACACACAACACTATCCTTTACCACAATAACACGCAGTTACCTACACATAGGAGATGCCGCCCACCCTCATCCAAGGGTCTGCCTTACAAGGGCTGCACACGGCTAGAAATAGCCACACGAAATTAAAAACTGACACCAAGACAGAAATGGTTCTAATCTTGTAACTTGTAATCTTGTAATCTCTAAACTTGTAAGATTCCAGCAAGATATAACAGATATCATGGATTCAGGAGGTAAGTTGGACTGTATCGCGATTGACCAGTCTAAAGCATTTGATAGGGTAGATCATGGGTGACTACTGTCCCTCAAGTAATCTATTTATTACAGTTCGCTGAGTCACTCTGGTGCAAACTGAAGCTACAGTATAATGGCTACTGCAGATGCAGTACGAACCATGAGGCCCTACAGCTACTGTATGCGGCGAGTACTGCGGTCTTCCCTCTCCGCAGTGGCTCGTGAGCGGCCGGAATCCAGTGTTCCTGAGACAGTGTCTTCCCGTGAGCACTGTTGCCAATACCGATGCACTGTGGACACATCCCTGTCAAGTTTTTGTGAAAAATCGCGGAAAGAACACCCACCTTCTCGTAGGCCTCGTTCAAACTCAGTAAGCTGCTAATATCAATGGCGTGTAGACTCCGGGTAGGCCTGGTGCAGGTCTTCTGATTTGACGGCGGTAGGTGACCTGCACGTCGTGATGAGGATGAAATGATGAAGAAGACGGCACATACACGCAGTCCTTGTGCCGGAGTAATTAACCAATTATGGTTAAAATTCCCGACCTTGCCGGGAATCGAATCCGGGACGCCTGTGACCAAAGGCCAGCACGCTAATCATTTAGCCACAGAGCTGGACAAAACTTGTGTCCTCATCCCGAGGTGATGCAGCTCCTTTCAGGCACACCCCCCAATGGAGGTAAGCTGCATGTACCATTTCAATCACACACCAGCCTTCCTGCCATTCTCAAAATACCGGCAGTACCTGGAATCGAACACGGGCTCCGGAGGATGGCAGCTAATAACACTAACCGTTCCGCTACGGAGGTGGACCGTAAGCTGCTTATACTGCTTCCTTCGTCTCCTTAAAGGCATGTTTGACTCGCACCCACTTCACAACGTCAACACCGGACGATGACTAACACTCACGAATTGTATAGATCGTATTTAAAGCAAACTTGCTTTTCAAGTTCATAGTAGCGCTATTAGCATCGCTCTTCGTCGAATAGCGCGTAAATTTGAATAGGCGACATGTTTCAGGTGTTTATCCAGCACATCTCCGTCCGTGTATGACCTGCAACGGAATTACAGAACGTGCATTAACCACATCAGGGGAGATGTTTAACACTGGAAAGGTCTTTTCGACCGGGTTCAGAGATAAATGTTTTTAGTTCTTAACGTCGCGGGCCGCTAGCATCTATCCCCTCAGTACCTTTCCTTGGACTCGCCCACTATGAGTATGCGTAAACAATTCACCACTCACGCTCCTCAGTTTAATAATAATGTTATTTGATTTACGTCCCACTAACTACTTTTACGGTCTTCGGAGACGCCGAGGTGCCGGAATTTAGTCCCGCAGGAGTTCTTTTACGTGCCAGTAAATCTACCGACACGAGGCTGACGTATTTGAGCACCTTTAAATACCACCGGACTGAGCCAGGATCGAACCTGCCAAGTTGGGGTCGGAAGGCCAGCGCCTCAACCGTCTGAGCCACTCAGCCCGGCGCTCCTCAGTTTAGACCCGGTCTAAAACTCCTGGCGCGCCCCTTGACGTATGCGTGTTTAGAGTGAAGTTTCTTTTTTTTTTTTTTTTTTTTTTTTTTTTTTGCCAGTGGTTTTACGTCACACCGACACAGATAGGTCTTATGGCGACGATGCGGTAGAAAAGGCCTAGGAGTTGGAAGGAAGCGGCCGTGACCTTAATTAAGGTACACACCGAGCTCGATAGCTGCAGTCGCTTAATTGCGGCTAGTATCCAGTATTCGGGAGGTAGTGGGTTCGAACCCCATTATCGGCAGCCCTGAAGATGGTTTTCCGTGGTTTCCCATTTTCACACCAGGCAAATGCTGGGGCTGTACCTTAACTAAGGCCACGGCCGCTTCCTTCCCACTCCTAGCCCTTTCCTGTCCCATCGTCGCCATAAGACCTATCTGTGTCGGTGCGACGTAAAGCAACTAGCAAAAAAAAATTAAGGTACAGCCTCAGCATTTTCCTGGTGTGAAAATGAGAAACCATGGAAAACCATCTTCAGGGCTACCGACAGTGGGATTCGAACCCACTATATCCCGGATGCAAACTCAAACCACACGGCCAACTCGCCTGGTCGAGTGAATTTTTATGTAATGTTTTCAGTGAATGTAGTAAGCATGTGTCAGTTTTGTTTCATTTGCGTGTAAAATAGTGTCTTCGTATGTATTGAGATCGAACATATCATGGATAGAAATAAGGAAAAAGAAACCAAAAACATTTAGAAAATGAACGTTCGCCAAATGTTAGGATTGCCTGAAGAAGAGTAGCCCTCTGCAGCTCCACAAGAACTAGAAGATGTGCCTACTGCAACAGAAGAAAAGAACAGGAAAATCAAGAACAGATGCCGTGTACGCCAGCGTGATATCTGTGAAGAACACTCGGTTAGTCACATGTGTTCGGTGCGCTACGGAAAATCAAGAATCAAATGATGACGTAGAATGGACGCCAATTGTTTATCATCCAATTTTATATTGTTAAAATAGCTTTCGGCAATATTTACAAGTTGGTTCGAAATTATTTACTAGTTGTTGTAACATTAAAAATAGTATTTTTCTTAATTTGTGCTAGTTTTTCCAGACCCGATCTAAAATACCGTGCGCGCGTCCTCATGGGGTTATTTTTACGCGCCCTCTCCAGGGTTAAAGTGTCCGCCATGTTCTGCCGCAAAATAGTTTGGCGAAGCCGTTCGAAAAAACGTGGAAAGCCCAGCGAGACGATCGCACATATGTTCTCGATCGTATGTTTTAGTAGTATCTTTGCCTATCGCTGTGGAACGACGGGATCGCTTATTTAAATTGTTAAATGGTTATCCGTATGTTGATATCTGTTGCATTTGAGACTAAAGATACGGTAGCACACCACGTTATTGCAAGGGTGTGGTCATGTCGTCCATTAGTGTATGAAGAGTGAGCTGCAGATAAAAGTCCACAGAAGAACATGTCATGTTACCTTGCCAATTACATTCTGACACTGGTAAAAAAAGATACGAGCTGCAAATTATATCCCTGAGAAGACATTTATTTAAGTTCTAGGTGTGGTTAAGGAAAGCAGACTTTTTGCGGGGTTAATCAAGATAAGAATATAAATATGGCGTGAATTATTAGAACACAGTCATCTGAACTGAGAATTAGTTGATTGGTCGAGGATTCTGAATGTTATTGGAACCTTAATAATAATAATAATAATAATAATAATAATAATAATAATAATAATAATAATAATAATAATAGTGCTCTCCAACAGGATTCTCACTTTCCATGAGAACATGGAAGCGTAGGTCCCATGTTTGAACGAAGACCATAGAAAACTAGGAAAGTGTGGAATCAGCGCAGAAGACATAAGAAACAGAGAAGTCTTGAGAAAAACGTTGCGGAGTAATAATAATAATAATTGAAGAACGGGCGTGGAAAATGGAGACAGCACTCATGCTGTGTCAGAAATCACTCTCCTGAAAAATGAAAAATCCACAGCCTGTTTCCAGTCATTCCAGGGGGTTAGGAATGAATCGAATGAAGCTGCTATCTAACGGCGAGGATAGCAATTGTGTGGAAGCCTATCGCACTAGTCTGGGGGAAATGATTCATGACTGACAGATGAAATGAAATGATATTGGAGGGTGTTGCAGGAATGAAAGATGACAGGGAAAACAGGAATATCCGGATTAAAACCTGTCCCGCCTCCGCTTTGTTCAACACAAATCTCACATGGGGTGACCGGGTTTTGAACCACGGAACCCAGAGGTGAGAGACCGGCGTGCTGCCGCTTGAGCGACGGACGCTCTTCAAAATCACTCTCCTATCACGCCAAATTCAGGCATTACACAACTGTAGCAAAATCTGAATGATTATAATACTACTGAGACAACAGCCAGTACGGGACTGTCAGACCTCAAAAAGAACCAAAAGGAAGTCCTTTAGAAAGATTCTTGGTTCCAGTAAACCATCAAATGAACTTACTTTCCGCTTAACACCAAACCAAGCCAAACCTAAGAATTAAGAATATCACTACCACAATGAAGAAAAGGAGAATGGCTTTCTGTGGTCATATTAAGAGGAGGGGCCCAGAAATGCTCTCCAACAGGATTCTCACTTTCCATGAGAACATGGAAGCGTAGGTCCCATGTTTGAACGAAGACCATAGAAAACTAGGAAAGTGTGGAATCAACGCAGAAGACATAAGAAACAGAGAAGTCTTCAGAAAAACGTTGCGGAAGTGAAAGATCTTCTGTCGAGAAAACGAGAAAGAACAGAGTATTCTCGGCAAAAGAATGAGCAGTAAGCCAACGGAGGAAGGAGAACTGGCGAAAGACGAAAGAGATGCAGAACTTGAGAAAATTGTGGAAGTCGTGTAATTGTAACCCATAGGTGGTTGAAACGAAACTAATAATAATAATAATAATAATAATAATAATAATAATAATAATAATAATAATAATAATAATAATAATAATAATAATCATTGTACCGGGAGGTACACCTCAACACTCCCGGCACTAGAAGCCATACGCCATTCAATTAATTTCACTGATTTCTCGGCATGCATCTCAAGCGGCGTTCAAAGCAGTGTCCAGATTTAGCAACGCCGTCTCATAAGGCCCATTTGAATTCACTCGCTAAGCGGTCTGATTTGCTCACTGCAGCAGCAACGGCGCAATTAACGAATTACTTATTTACAAATTCAAGATCAATTTGGACTGGGGTATTTCGAAAGGAAACCTGCGTCAATGACAAAACTCTTCAAATTTCTGGGTTCTATGGCTCAGATTGCTGGTGAAATAGGATTTGAGATCAGTAAAAGAGTCCAGTCTGGCTGGTATGGATGTATAGATGGAGAACAGCTACAGCAGTCCTGTGTGAAAACGTGATACACAATAACAAAGTTACTTAATATTTCAGTGGTGACATCTTCTGATTAAAGTTCCAAGTTCGTGTAGTATCAGTTTCACCTTTTGATCAATAGATGAGTTTATTAGGGCGGTTATTTTAAATGAGCGGTGCCCGAGTGTTCGGCTCGCCAGATGCAGGCTTTCGAACTGACGACCGTAGGCAATCTGCACGTCGTGATGAGTATGAAATGATGATAATGAAGACAACACATACACCCAGCTCCCGTGCCAGCGGAATTAACCAATTATGGTGAAAATTTCCGACCCAGCAAGGAATCGAACCCGGGAGCTCTATGACGAAAGGTCAGCATGCTAACCATTTATTCATGGAGCCGGACCGAGAAATCAGTATTAAACACAAACACACCCTGAGTTTCAGCGATACTGCCAGCTCCAATGTCCACGTTCAAATCCTTCCCCTGGCAAAAGATTTTTATTCGATTGACGCTCTTAGACCAGTCTTGAGCCACGTGCAGATATAGCAACAGCGCTTCGCAAAGCCCATTTGAATTCACCTGCGAAGCGATTTGATTGGCTAACTTCAGCAGTTTGATCAAATAACATCGGCGCAAGGTATCAAATTATTATTTTTAAAAAATATTTATCAGTATTACCAACTCACTTATATTCATATACTCAGTTCACATTGTTTCCGAACACCCTGTATTTTAAATTCCGTTGAGTTACGCGTGCGCAATTATAAGGGTAGAATGATAGAATCAGTTCTTCTCTTGAAGATAGCCAAGAAGCTTTGATGCAAAATGGAGCAAAACACCTGGAGGAAAGGTTTCTCAAGAAATATACACCAGAGTATTTGATACTTTTACCTGGCCAGAAGGGAAAGAATTAGAGAATTTTGGAGGAAAGGAGATCGAAGCATTGGTCTTCTAAAACGTAAATCAATGTACTCCAAACGAATGGTATGAATTAAATGAATTCATGATAACGAAGGGAAGCGAGCTCTTGAGCAAACCTGTCTCAAAAGAAAAAAAAAAAAAGAAGAGGGATTTTCAATTCTAGGCAATTTGCTTTATATTGTGTCAGTATTATCTGCGTCATTTGTTTCTTTTGAGAGAGAGTTCTGTTTAATGAATCTAATGTAGAAGAATTTCATGTCATTAATGGGGCCGGAAGCCGCAATAATGTAATGTTTATTAAATTGAATATTTTGATCCATCCAGAAAGGTGTAAAATTTGGATCTCACTGCTCAACTACAATACAACACACACTACTGCTTTGCAAAACATCACCTATATTGCGTTAATTTCCTGTAATATTCAAAGGATATAATGTACACTGAGTTAAGTTGGTGCTTTTTTTATACCAGTAAATTCGTGTCCTCGTTCCTTGGTTGGGCCGTTGTTAAATCTGAGGCAGTATCGGGAATCGAACCCTGAACTCTGAGGACGTCAGCTACTGTAGCTAACCGTTACGCTACGAAGGTGGACTTTATACCAGTAACTATCATTTAAGACCAAAACATGTTGGCCTATGTATTTCACGGCGTTTGTATTATTTTGGTGGCTGGTTTTCACAACTGGCGCCTAGGTCAGAAACAAATATTTCGATCCTTGTGTTACAGTACGTTTTGGTTGCGAGTGAGTTTTGGGAAGATTTCCCGGCACTATGGAGTAAGTCCTTGTTTTTCACACAGTCAACCCACAGACGTAGATAGTGTGCTAGTTTTTAAAGCTCAGTAGTTTACACTTAAAGCTGTTCTGGCGCAGTAGATATTCCCCACGTTTAACGAACACATCCCCCAAACATAGTTATCAACCCTCTGAGCATCGGTTTATGTTAAAACGATGGCAAACAAACCGATTCATGTCCATACGTTACCACAAATATACTCTTGGTACCATGTGGTCACACAATCTAATAACATGTTGGGCAGCTGCTCTGGGACAGAACTTAACCTTCACTGAGGAACTAATTACCATATCGTGCAAATGCTACTCTGGAAAACTTTAAGATATGCATGAAAATTCTTGTCTTGTTCAGGAGTACTTTATCTTAGAGGAGATATCATTTATTTAGAGGACAAACAAAAGGGGGCCAAGAACAGAACCTTGGGGGATTCCTGCCTTCCGGAATGTTTATTAAATTGAATATTTTGATCCATCCAAAAAGGTGTTAAATTGGGATCTCAGTGCTCAACTACAATACAACACTACACTTGATGGTAACTCAGACACACAAATAACTGCACTGCTAGGCCTTAAGGTGACGTTGCCGAGAAGTCTTACTTCAAAATCTTCCTTATTAGCTGAGTAATTTTAACGTCGTGTTTTTCTTTTGTTGTTTTTTCTTTTTTGTTACTTTTTCATGTGGCCGTTTTTGCCTGGAGCATCTCTTGAAATCCAGACCCCTCTGTTGAAGGTGGACAGTGTATGATTACTGTGATAAACGGTGTATTAATGTGGTGAATGAACTAAAAGAATATCAGCGTCTTTACCACTTCCCAGGATGTCTGAAGGGATTGTCCAAAAATTCTGAACTCTTCTTAGAGCTTTTCCATGTCAGTCTCATCGGTTAACTGAAGACATTCAACTGCGCCTTTCATAAAAGCAATAGAGGATGGTTGGCCAGTTGTAATTCCTCTTAAAACAATAATCACCACTACCATTAGTGTTAATGGAGGATGGTTACCCAGTTGTTCTTCATCTGTTATAAAATGGTGTCAAATTTATCTTTCGGAAAAGCAAATTATCATAAATATAACGTTCAATACTTCGCATCACAGCCTGCAAGATCACATCAACCCTCTGTACTCTTAATGCCCCTCTTTGATAATATGTCTCTCAGTTATGGCCGTCTATCAATACTTCACACCATGGCCTGCACGGCTTCTAGATAACATCCCGTCACACATTTGTTATCGCTAATTTCGTGATGCAAATATCCAGATCGCCCCCAGCGATAAGATATATTTGTGTAAAAATGTCCGACTCGTTAGCTGAACGGTCAGCGTACCGGCCTTCGGTTCAGAGGGTCCCGGGTTCGATTCCCGGCCGGGTCGGGGATTTTAACCTTAATTGGTTAATTCCAATGGCACGGGGACTGGGTGTATGTGTTGTCTTCATCATCATTTCATCGTCATCACGACGCGCAGGTCACCTATGGGTGTCAAATAGAAAGACCTGCACCTGGCGATCCGAACCCTTCCTGGGATATCCCGGCACTAAAAGCCATACGACATTTCATTTCATTTGTGTAAAAATGAATGCCTTTCTTATAAGTGATCACTTGTAACTTTGCTGCAACGTTGCCTTAAGAGAAATCATAGGAATGGAGGAGATATTTTAAAGCTTCATCATGAATCAACATTCTTAAATGTTGTTATTGAAAAATATAGTACAAAAAATAGATTGCATGGGACACACCACTTTTTCCTGAAGTACGCGACAGGTTGTAAGCCTGCCGACTGATATCCATCAGTTTGGTGGAAACAGAAATCGACGAAGTACAGTGAGCCGTCATGCGCTTGACTCTGATATCTTGTATACCGAGACTGGTATTTAGCTATACTCTTCAAACTAATGCCTTAATAAACTACGTTAACAATACATAGTGTATGTCATATCCATATATTACATTATGCATGTATGTAGGAATTGTTTAAGTTGACACAATCACAAGTCTTGTTACCTTATTTATTGAATCACCCTCGTATTATCATCTCGAAAATGCCATTAAACTAAGGCTCAGTGAGTAGTTGCTTAATTGGTTGAACAGGAAGTCGTGTGAAGGATATTTTATAATTTTAAAAAGCCGGGAGATAAAGAACAGAAAGACATTCTGAAGTCGTTTGAAATGAATAAAACTAATTCGTAAACTTTATATCATTAATCTCTTACAAAATTAAAACCGAGCAAGCCGCCACGCTGTTCAGAAGACAGTGGATTCGAACCCCACTGTCAGAAGCCCTGAAGATGGTTTTCCATGGTTTCCCATTATCACACCAAGCAAATGCTAGAGCTGTACCTTACTTAAGGCCACGGCCGCTTCCTTCCCACTCCTAGTCCTTTCCTATCCCAACGTCGCCATAAAAGCTATCTGTGTTGGGGCGACGTAAAGACTGTAAAAAAAAAAAGTACGCAATCACAAGTCTTGTTACCTCATTTATTGAATCACCCTCGCATTTTCATCTCGACAATGCCATTAAAATAAAGCTCAGTGAGTAGTTGCTTAATTGGTTGAACATGAAATCGTATGAAGTGTATTTTATAACATCAAACCCGTTAGATAAAGGACATTCTGAAGTCGTTTGAAATGAATAAATTATGCACTCATGTACTTTGTATCCTTAATCTATTAAAAAATAAAATAATTATGTAATTTCAACATTAACTTCGAATTTCATTTCGTTTTCGAGAACTTTTGTTACATTATAAAATATTTTAAGTGGCCATTACTGCTTTTAAATTATGAACGCTGCAGATGGTCGAACACATTTAAGACGTGTTTCTCGCTAGTAGAGGGATAGGCAGGTCGGTTTAAAAGTTTTACTGGCTTGTTATACCGAGAGTGTCAGCCGCCCTAGGTTCTCTCTGTGTCTCTCCAAAAATCCGTCTGCGTTCTACTAATAATGGCTTTAATTCCTGACGTCAGAACGTGATAAAAATTCAAGAGCCAACAAAACGAGCCTTCTGTTCCGCGAGCGCAGTATAATTCGAATATGTTTCTGTAGCTGGAATCTTTAATGGAATTTGCCGTTAAAAAATAGGAAATTCCTTTCCTTGGTGTAGGCACCCTACGGAAATAAATATGGAAAATGACTTTGTAGATAGACTAGCTTTTGAATACGCGTCGTTAACGGGCCAATTTCGTATAATTGCAGCCATAATGCCATCTATTGGAAATGAGTAGCATTAGAAGAGATAAAAGCATACCTCAACCATGAAATGCATACTCTCAACCACACTGATGTCCCCTCACTTCCAAATGCCAGTGAATGCCTTGTCTAGCTCTTTCTTCTCCCATCGTCGCCATAAGAGCTATCTGTGTCGGTGCGGTGCAGTGTTGCTAACTTATATTTTCAAGATCCGCTAAATACTACTAAAAATCCGCCAAGAAATTCGATCTCCAATAATGGGCAATAATAATAATAATAATAATAATAATAATAATAATAATAATAATAATAATAATCTGAGGAAAATTCTCGACCCCGGAAAAACAGAAGATGAATATAGACTGAGGTCACGCAAAGTGACAGAAGACCCTTCCAACATTGCAGCAGACATCCGCAAAAGACGTCTGAAATTTTATGGGCACGTCCGCAGACTGCCGGCAAGTAGACTGACACACAAGATTCTCACCTACATAGAACATCTAAGAAATATTCCATGGGTACTGGAAGTGAAGAAGGATCTGGAAAAAGCCCAGATGAACTCAAATGACACCGCGGATGAAAACCTCTATAGGAAAAAATTAATGGATGGGAAATGCAACCAGAGAACGAAGTGAAAAAGAAGACTGGAGCAAAATGGACAGAAGAACGAAAAAGGATCCATGGAGAAAGGATGAGAGCTGTTTGGCAACTCAGAAAACAGAATCGTTAGACCTTTATGTGATCTATTGGGTCCATACGCACATAATAATAATAATAATAATAATAATAATAATAATAATAATAATAATAATAATAATAATAAATGTCTGTACTTACCTGATCTGTGAGCTTCACTAGTATTGACCCCCTGCCTGCGAGCCGGCGAGCTAAAACTTGTAGGCGTTTTACTGCCGGGTGCAAACTAGCGGAATCCCCTACCTCAAGGACCACACATAGAACAGGCCAGTTCATTAAACGGTCTTCCTTCATAGCATAACTATAAATGCTAATCTCTCACAGTTTCATTATCTGTCGTCATTCGTCAACTAAGGGATAAGTACCCTTTCCCCACGCATTACAAATTTATGATACCACGATCTCATAACATCAAATCCCAATAACAAGTTTTCCTCATGTGACTGCTAGCTCCTGACAAGAAATACGGAATAGCTCAGAGACAGACTGGAGTACAATTTTTTTTTAAGTAATATAGATAAAACGCTAAATTCTGCTAAAATAAATCTACAATTTCGCCAAAAAATCCGCTGTCCGCTAAAAGGTATATTTCTCCGCCAACAGTCTTCTAATTCCGCCAAATTTAGCGGAAAATCCGCTAAGTTGGCAGCACTGGTGCGAATTAAAGCAAAATGATATCATATCACTTGAACGTTAGGTACAAAAATGGGTTTTAAAAGAGCAATGTACATTTAAATCTTATAGCATTTGTCTATAATATTTTAAAGTGATTCCACATGCTGTATATGAGTTAATTATGTGCGTAAGTACAGATTATTATGAGTAGGATTTTGTAAATAGTATCAATTTATTAAGGCTGAGCTGTGTGTTTAATAGAAAAATTGTTAATTTAAATTGTATAATACGGTATTTTAGGAAAATGTATTCCTTTCTTTTAAATTTAAAATGTAGTTGTTGAGAACAATGTATTTTTGCGTATCATTTGCCGCCGAGATAGACACCTCATTTGCAAATAAAGTGGGCCATGCGCAGCTGTGAGCTTCAATCCGAAAGATAGTGGGTTCGAACCCCACTGTCGGCAGCCTTGAAGATGGTTTTCCGTGGATTACCATTTCCACACCAGGCAAATGCTGGGGCTGTACCTTAATTAAGGCCACGGTCACTTCCTTCCCACTCCTAGCCCTTTCCTATGTCATCGTCGCCACGTGGCGATGCGATCTAAAGCAAAAGTGTAACATATCATACTGATCAACGAAATACCACGACAGTTGTTGCAATCCTTCCTGTTCCCTTACTTACAGATAGGTGCATTTACTGCCTTCGTCCAGTCACAAGGTACCTTACTAACATTCCATGCCGGGCTGAGTGGCTCAGAGGGTTGAGGCGCTGGCCTTCTGACCCCGACTTGGCAGGTTCGATCCTGGGTCAGTCCGGTGGCATTTAGAGGCGCTCAAATACGTCAGCGTCATCTCAGTAAATGTAATGGCCGTAAAAGAACTCCTTCGGAACTAAATTCCGGCACCTCGGCGTCTCCTAAAATCCGTAAAATCCTGTGTGGATCAGCGGTAGAGTGTCGGCCTCCGGATACCAAGATAGCGGGTTCAAACCCGGCAGAGGTAGTCGGATTTTTGAAGGGCGGAAAAAAGTCCATTCGACACTCCATGTCGTACGATGTCGGCATGTAAAAGATCTCTGGTGACACATTTGGTGTTTACCCGACAAAATTCATTAAATCTCAGCCATAGACGCCCAAGAGAGTTTCGGTTTACTCGGTCTGCCATCTAGTGGGGGCCTAGAGTAAAACGGAACGTCGAAATTGACGAGCAGACAGCCAGATGGCGTCAAATTGAAATGTCTGCACACGGTAGCTGAGGCCATACGCTTATTATTATTATTATTATTATTATTATTATTATTATTATTATTATTATTATTATTATTATTATTGGGACGTAAAGAAAGTCACTTTTTTATTTATAAGTTGCTTTACGTCGCACCGACACAGGTCTTATGGCGACGATGGGACAGGACGGGCAAAGGAGTGGGAAGGAAGTGGCCGTGGCCTTAATTAAGGTACAGCCCCAGCATTTTCCTGGTGTGAAAATGGGAAATCACGGAAAACCATCTTCAGGGCTGTCGACAAAGGGGTTCGAACCCACTATCTCCCGAATACTGGATACTGGATACATTATTATTAACATTCCATTTTAATCTTATTACTCTGTGCCTTCCCGCTATGTTTCACCATTTCAGGTCTCATTTTCAACAATGGAGTCCTGCTCTATGGCTAAATGGTTAGCATGTTGGCTTTTGGTCACAGGAGTCCCAGGTTCGATTCCCGGCGAGGTCGGGAATTTAAACCATAATTGGTTCATTTCGCTGACACGGGGGATGGGTGTATGTGTCGTCTTCATCATCATTTCATCCTCATCACGACGCGCAGGTCGCCTACGGGAGTGAAATCAAAAGACCTGCATCTGGAGAGCCGAACTTGTCCTCGACACTAAAAGCCACCCCTACACCACGGAGCCGGCAAAATATTTTTGAAGCATGTCAAAATAAATATTTAAACCAAGCGAATTGGCCGTGCGGTTTGGGGCGCGCAGCTGTGAGCTTTTATTCGGGGGATAGTGGGTTCGAACCCCAATGTCGGGAGCCCTGAAGATGGTTTTCGGTAGTTTCCCATTTTCACACCGGGCAAATGCTGGGGGCTGTATCTTAATTAAGGCCACGGCCGCTTCCATTCTACTTCTAGCCCTTTCCTATCCCATCGTCGTAATAAAAATTGTATCGGTGCGACGTAAAGCCAATTGTAAAAATAAATATTTTAAAATGGTTTAAAATCTCATAATCAATATATTTCAAATGCCCCTTATGAGATTGTTGACATGTCTTAAATTATCACGAAAAACATGAACATTTATGAATCAGGCCAGAATTTTTTTTACTTTTTTACTTTTATTATTATTAGGCCTTTTTTAATGCATACAGTATTCTGATAATCGTTCGATAGTTGGTTTTATATGTTAGGAATGTTGAGTGCAAAATTTCACAGGGTTGCCTTTCTTAAGTTAGCCTATGTCTACCTCCATGGATAAATGGTTAGCGTGCTGGTCTTTGGTCGCAGGGGTGCCGGGTTCGATTCCCGGCAGGGTCGGGAATTTTAACCATAATTGGTTGATTTTGCTGGCACGGGGACTGGGTGTATGTGTCGTCTCCATTGTCATTTCATCTGCATCACGACACGCAGGTCGCCTACGGGTGTCAAATCAAAAGATCTGCATCTGGCGAGCCGAACATGTCCTCGGACACTCCCGGCACTAAAAGCCATACGCCATTTCATTTCAGTTAGCCTACAGTCCTATTGACTTTATTTCCGGCGTGGCCCCGTCCGCTCCGTTCCTTCGCGCATTGCTGCGTAATGATGGGTTGCTTCTTAATGAGTCCTTCAAAATGAACGCTTCATTCCTGTGAAGTGTGAACTAACCATTCAATTTCATTGAGCTGGTAGTTCAAACTCTTCACAGTTCTCACACTTCACAACTCATTCGTTTCGTCTGTCGCTCGCTCACTCGCTCTCCTCCCCCTTCGACTATCTGCATCATCATTACCCCTTAACTCCCAGGCCCACACTACCTGTTAACTGTGTTCTTACACGTATTTTCTTCTTTATATGAGACAGGCTTCTTTGTTTATCTCTCCCTTGTCCTTATCAACCATCAATTAGAATCTGTAAGCAGGTAAACCATTGGATGTCCATAATTAAATATTGTTATTAATGAAAAGGTGCGCCTGAAAGGACATTTAATACATTCTGTTAATTTTCTGTGCTATAAGAGGATAGAGATTTTGTTCGACTCTTGCAAACCGTAAAATGATACTGTTCACACTTCTGGCCACATAAAGTGCAAATACATTGATCATTTGCTTGATGAATCTTCTTGTTAATACATAGTTTATGGTGAAACCTATGTATCGCTAACCTAATGATACCACGTCTTTGTGTTTGGTTTGTTCCGGTCCAATCCCTGTATATCCTTTCGTCCGTTTCAAAGAAATTGTAGTCTGTCTCCTCTGCTTTCCGTTTTCTTTCTGCTATTAGTTCATTGTACGGTCCGGTGGATCCTTAATTCTTCTAGAAAGAACATTTCTATCGTCAGAGCGTAGATCATTCTGTTTAGTGCAAATTTTCCAGATCCAATAGCTCTTTTCAGGAATCCTGTTTTGACATTTTCATTTTTTCTAAAATCAGATATGGTTAGTTTCTCCCATAATTAAATAGCTCTGCCATCTGTTGGTAATATTATTAAGTATTATGAAGCTTTATTGAGTGAATGAGACACTGTGAACGAAGTCGCTGCTGAATGACATAGAGAGCAGCATTGTCAGGTTTCATTGCTTCATGAACGAACTACTTCATTTGAACGATTCACAGTAAAGAGTATAAATGAGTGAAGTAGTTCATACGAATGAACTGGTTCGACCCATCGTTATTGTTACGTGCATCTTCTCAACATATCGTCTACAAGTAGGCGAGTGCATCTGGTACCCAGGGACATTTTTCTTTAAGCATAAGATCAGCACCAGCCAATGAAGGGAGCGAATGTGCAGAGTGACTGAATGTGTGCTGTGATTCGTTGTCACTATTAAGAACAACTCGACTGTAACTTTGTGAATACGACCTTATTTCAAACTGGTGACATTTGAGGATGCTAAATTATTATTTATTTCATCCCACTAATAAAACTCGCAAGTGGCAAGTAGTTTAGTGTAGTAATATGCAGTTTCAGCAGTAATTGTATCAGTCAGAGCCTGCAGGAAAAGAAGTAAAAGTGCTGTATCGTGAAGTATTATGGAATATAACCGAATCAGCAAAATGAAAAAGTGTGCTCTCTGATTGCAGGGAGAGTCTCCATGCCCCAGTGTAATTGAATTTAGCGGATGTTAGCGGTGGACGTGGTATTTCCTATACAGTGGACTATGAATACCCTGATTCAATTAGCAACGTTTAGCCACAGCTAGTTAACGAGGACTAGTGTACTTGGATGCTGTTCACCCCCTGCGGTCCAACTGTTGGGGTGGGCAAGTATTCTCGTAACTAAATATGTAATTTTGAATATGAGCTTCAGTACCTTTCGAATGCTACTGTATTTAGTTCTAAACTTCTACACATGTGCAGATTAATGATTGATTAATGAAAATAATGAGTAGAGTCGAAAGCCGTTATAATGACTCCCAAGTAACCGCCAATTAACGATCGTTATAGGCGATAATCGCACAAAGCAGTCCTTTGTTGTTGCTAACAATGTCTTATCTGTTAGTTTTAGGCTGAACATTTACATAGTTTACATAGTAAACCATACCACGAGTGAAATAACTATTGTATTTTCAATACATGTGAAGTGGGACTGAGGGGAATTTTTCTTCTAATATTTACACAGTATGTACAGCAATAATATGCCAGAAAAACAATTATAATGAAACACTAAGTGAGGAAAGACGTAGCAACAATGTAAAATGTTGCACACGGTCTTGGCTAATAAATGAGATACCACGAACCTGCTACGCAGGCGTAGCAGGGGGAGAGGTGATACTCCCACGTGGCGCGTCCCAGGTGGCGGATAGGGGGGTCCTAACCGGCTTGCCGGTGGACTTGAGGGAAATAAAATATATCTCACGGACCAAACACACTACCCCCTGTGGGTGGGGGAGGCAGACGAATAATACACCCACAGTATCCCCTGCCTGTCGTGAGAGGCGACTGAAAGGAGCGACCAAGGGATGACTGTATTAGAACTATGAAACTACTTGTGATTAGTACCACCACGCGGAGAAAACCAAGGGTCGCTTTTACTTGCGCGTAGTACCACTATATTAGGACAACGCCGAAGCTGTATACAACCTACTTGCTGTCCTCTTAAATTTCAAGTGTTACTAACAACTAACACACAAGAATATATATTATTCTAGCGAGCAATCCAGCGACAGGGCCCGATACAGTTAAGAAACATCGGGCGTGGTCAGAGTTTGGATGGATAATCACCCAGGCTTGGCCCCTGCCGCTGGCCTTTACAAAATTTAGACATCTTACTAACTCAGCCATGGCACACACTGATAATGTTTCGTTGTTAACCATATTCCCACTTAACCGCAAGCACATTAAAGCATATAAATTCACTATTTTCTTCTTATTATTATTATCACTATTATTATATTCATCATCCATATATTTATTATTCCTATACTTTATTTTCTACTACAGGCCAGGTGAGGAGCGCAACATTGCGCACCGGTACTGGCACCCCCCCCCCCCCCAAAGGGGTGCCCAAAACTGACATATGGTTATGTTAGGTACGAAATAGGTTTATGATTAGTAGCACCCAGGAGCACCGTGCGGTCGGCTTTTGCAGTACCTGTGATTAGTACCACCATATGAGCAGGACCATGGGATGATAGCTACCATGGTTCTGTCTTGCCTACGAATAGTACCGACTATATGAGGAACACCATGGGATAGCTGACGGTCCCTGTGATTAGTACTCGTATGTGATGAACACCATAGGGTTGCGTTGCCTGTAAATGGCGCCGCAATGTGAGAAAAAAAACATAGGTCTGTATTATATGTCGAATTTCATAACCTGTGCGTAGTACCATAATGTGTGGATACCGCTAGTCTCTGCTACTTTTGATTAGTACCGCAACATGACAAATACCATGGTTCTACTTTCCTAGCGATAAGTACCGTTATGAGGGGCCGATAACTTGGATTTTGGACCCCCTTTAGACTGCAAGCATCCTCGATTCAGTATTATGCTCTAGCAGCAGTCCCTTGGTCAGTAATCCTATTGTTTTTCCGTCAGTTGCTATGAATGTAAGGCATTGCGGGTCGCATCCACTGATTGTTTTAAATTCATATCCATCCATTCATTCTTCGTCCTCATGTTTTGAATTCTGGTCAGTGGAGAATTTTGGGCTTTTAATTTGTCATTCCATTTCGTCTCATTTCGTACCATTAGGGGCCGATGACCTCGATGTTAGGCCCCTTTAAACAAATTGTAGTAATCGTTTACTGTGATGCACCCAAATCCTTGGCGACACAGACGTTTGTTTTCCCATCTTATAATAGCCATATTACTGTGACTTTTCTTCAGTATTAAATATTTTCTCTTTCTTTTGTGTCAATTTAACACCGCGATGCTTGCCTTGACTATTTAACACCGAGCTCGATAGCTGCAGTCGCTTAAGTGCGGCCAGTATCCAGTATTCGGGAGATAGTAGGTTCGAATCCCACTGTCGACAGCCCTGAAGCTGGTTTTCCGTGGTTTTCCATTTTCACATCAGGCAAGTGCTGGGGCTGTACCTTAATTAAGGCCACAGACGCTTCCTTCCCACTCCTAGCCGTTTCCTGTCCCATCGTCACCATAAGACCTATCTGTGTCGGTGCGACGTCAAGCCAGTAGCAAAAAAAAAACCTATTTAACAGACAGACTGATTTGATATCTACAACCTTCTGAAAACAAGAGTTTGAAAATACGCTTTACAATGTTGTCAGCAATCCCCGAAACGCTTCTTCTTATTCTTAATCTTTCCTGGCCGTATATGTAACCATAAAACGGGCACTCCCGAGCTCACTCAGGGTCGGCTCGTCTGACTTGGAGAGAGTACGTCCGACGTTCTTGTACCAGATATAATGGCACTTCACTTTTCCCTAAAGCAGTCTCAGCAGTTGGTTTCCGTGTTGCCTTAGCACTTCCTCTCTTCGGCTCTTCGATGGCGAGAGCTTTCCGTACTAAATGGTGTTCATTTCTTCTTCTGACGTGACCATACCAGCGGAGCTGGTCCTCCTTCATCTTGTCGCTGATGAGCACAACTGTAAACAATCCTCGCACATGCTCATTGCGCACTTTGTCACGCAAAGTGACTCCCACTGACCAACGTAACATCCGCATCTCTGTGGCATGCATTCGCTGGTCATGCTTTTCCTGCCTTGCCCGACATTCGGAGCCGTACATGAGGGCAGGCCGGGCAGTGGGATTGTACACTTTACCCTTTAATTTGACTGGCATCCGCTTATCACACAGAACGCCAGTAAGAGACCGCCATTTCATCCAACCAGCACTGATGCGGTGCTTGACATCTGCATCGATATTACCATCAGTTGTGATGACTGATCCAAGATATTTGATTTGTCGGTCATTGTCAGTGGTTCTCTAGCAAGGAAGACAGTGTTGTGTGGGCCCGCCTGCCCTGGCTGCGCAAAGTTGAAGAACATGCACTCTATCTTCTGCGACTTATTCTTAATCCATTTGCCTCTATTATTACTCGCCATCGTTCCAAGACTGCTCCAACCTCCTCACATGACTCACCAACCAATATCGTGTGCGTAAAGTATTGTCTGTCATCTGCTGCTCCGTCAGGTAGTTGATGACAATGTTGAACAGTATCGGGTTCAGTGCCAACCCCTGCGGTACACCAACATTAACACGGAAACTATCTGAAATACCTGCAGAGGTTTTCACCATGGTAGATGGACGTAGGTACCTTTCTTGGATCATCTTCACATACACCTCAGAAACTTTTTGATGTTGTAGTGTTGCCCAGACAATATCTCTAGGAACGCGATCGAAGGCTTCCTCCAGATCGATGAAAACCATATGGAGGTCTTTACGTAGCTCACAGTGTTTCTCAGTCAAGATCCACAGAGTCTGAAATGCGTCAGTTGTTGACATGCCGGGTGTGAAACCAAACGGGTCCCGGTGGATGTTGATCAAATCCTTCATGCAGTTTCTTACGACGTGCTCCCAGATTGTATGTGAAGTGAGCTTAATGCCTCGGTAATTCTCACATTCTCGGACATCACCCTTTTGCTTTTAGATGGGCACAAGGAAGCTTTGACGGAAGTATTCTGGCAGAAACAAAATCAACATTATAGCCACCGATATATTTCTCCGAATATGCGACAAAATACGCCGTTTTATACATGCTGTGTCGTACTATGTATTTTTTAAATGCAGTGTTTGTATATAATTTAGATGACATCGTTTGGTTTTGCCATTATATACAATGCGTCCTTAAAAGCGATGTTGCAATAAACGTCTTCGACAGTATATTTTTGTAGTTCGAGTTCGATCTTTTACTTTTAAAAGTTTGTACAGGTGACCACGGTCTCAACTTCCAAGCCTTGAATTGCGACTTCGAATCCAGGTGCTGTTGGCTTAAAATTCGGAGGTAGTGTCAGTATATACAGGGTGTAACAAAAAGGTAGGCCAAACTTTCAGAACATTTCCTCACACGTAGAAGAAAATAAATACATGAGTCCGTAAACGATTTATTTCCATGTTAGAACTCATTTTCTACAACTCTACACAGTGCATTAATTATGGGAAACACACAGGAACAGAACGTACCAGCATAGCACATGGAATGTTCAAAATGCCTCCATTACCACTGATATGTGCATCAAGCTGCCGTCATATTGAATTCCAGTACGAGATGCAGTCTGTCTTCGTGCCCGCCGAAGTCTTTGGCTTCTCCTTACTCGCTGTTCCGCCGAGATTTTCCGTAGCTTGGAGACCGGCTTTTCGGGTGCATTCCCCACTCCCGCAAACTCCTTCCTAAATGTTGTTCTGTTCAGTATCTCTTCCTCCTTGACCTCACTGTACCTCTGTTAGGTCCTTCTGCACTTGTGTAAGCCACCCAGGCTGTGTTTTCTACTGTTCGTGCAAAAACAGTATTCTATTAACCAACATCTCTTGGTTCATCCTTTTAATGTGTCCATTTTGCGACAAAAAGGGGTGACGGAAATGTAACCACAGCAACCGTACAGGCAGTGATGTAAGGCATGGATGGATGGTCAGGCAGTGTTACCTAGCAACCGTGCAGGCTTTGTCTTATGGCTGGTTGCCATCTGAAATTAGCAGCAGTTGACTGATGGCCATGACCAGCAGACATATTTATGATCAATTGATTTTCTCATAGGGAAAAGTGGTTTCTTTTTGCTTTCTTCTTCTCCCAAAATATCTTCATCCTCTCATATCTACGTAGTTGAAGATCCTTCTAAGCGAATACAAGAATTCTACCTTCCCAGACGTCAGTGGAGGATCATCAACCGGATCCGAACCGGACAAGGCAGATGTGGATGTCTGCTACACAAATGGTGATGGACTACCTCTGCAAATTGTGACTGTGGTGTCTCCTTGCAGACTGTCCACGACATTGTTGCTGACTGTCCTCTTCGTTTTCTGAGAGGAACGATGATGGACACCCATCATACATCAGTGGAAGCAATAGAATGGCTCAGAGAACTAGACCTAGAATTGTAAGATTGTACGAGCTTGGGACCGTGCACATTTGTCCACAAACTTTGTGTATATGTAAATAAATTTGATCCATCATACGATAAACAAAATTATTATTATTATTATTATTATTATTATTATTATTATTATTATTATTATTATTATTATGTGCGTATGGACCCAACGGATCACGCAAAGCTCTAACGATTCTGTTTTCTGAGTTGCCAAACAGCTCTCATCCTTTCTCCGTGGATTCTTTTTCGTTCTTCTGTCCACTTTGTTCCAGTCTTCTTTTTCACTTCGTACTCTGGTTGCACTTTCCACTGTCCGCGGTTACAGTTGAGTTCATCTGAGCTTTTTCCAGATCTTTCTTCACTTCCAGTACCCATGGAATATTTTTTAGATGTAAGTGAGAATTTTGTGTGTCAGTCTACTTGCTGGCAGACTGCGGACGTGCCCATAAAATTTCAGACGTCTTTTGCGGATGTCTGCTGCAATGTTGGAAAGCTCTTCTGTCACTTTGCGTGACCTCAGTCTATAACCATCTTTTGTTTTTCGGGGGCCGAGAATTTTCCTCAGGATTCTTCTTTCTTCTTTTAAAATATTTTCTAGGTCACCTTTCCCGTTTAGCGTAAGGGTCTCGCTGGCATATAAGACTTCGGGCTTGATTAATATATTATAGTGTCTGATCTTTGCATGGCGGGACAAGCACTTTTTATTGTATATGTTGTGAACTCTACCGTAGGCTTTCCGAAATTTTTGTAGGCGAATTTTCTGGGCAGTCTTCTCGCCTCCCATTGGTTCAAGTATTTCTCCCAAGTACTTGAAGTGTGGTACTCGGTTGATTTGCCCATATGTAGTGTTCAATGAGCAGAAGAACTTGGTATTTTCAAAGGAAACTTGTAGGTCAACCTTTTCAGCACATTCGCTAAGGGTTCAATTTGTTTAACGGCTGTCACTACATCATTTGTCAGCATGGCCAGGTCATCTGCAAAAGCGAGGCAGGAAATCTCAATACCGTCTTTGGGTCGTCCTTGTTGAGGTTTGAATGTACAAGCAAATGACACATACCGGACAGACTAGTAACTAAGTGGAGTTTTACGCTTGTAGGATGGTGGGAGAGAATGATTGGCTCCACTAAGCGCTGCCTTAGAAAGGTTCTAGGTCGCTCACAGGTCGATGACTCCGTACAGTTCTAATCAGCATTGAAGCCACCCTGAATTCACGTCCCATTGTTCAAGACGAAAGTAACTCTGAAGTGTTAACACCCTCACATTTCCTCAACAGCGAGAAACTCACGACCATTCCAGTTGGACCTGAACCATTAAATAAGAAAGACCTTTCAAGGGAATTTCGCACGAAGGTGAAAATGGTTGAAGACTTTTGGCGAAGGTGGAAAAAGGAATACCTCCTTCAGCTGCGGAACTACCATGAGGTCAAGTCTCCAACTGGTAAACATCCGAGACTTAGAGTAGGAGATGTTGCCCTCTTACAAGAAGACGTCCTGCCTAGCCATCCGAGTCGACGAAGTCCTTCAGGAGAGAGACAGCCGAGTGTGGAGAGCCATCCTGCGTCTGCCAGATGGTTCAAGAGTCAGCCGACCGGTGCAACTGGTGATTCCTCTCGAAATTTACCAGGGTGGGGAGGATGTTGAGGTTTGAATGTACAAGCAAATGACACATTCCGGACAGACTAGTAACTAAGTGGAGTTTTACGCTTGTAGATGCTCCTTTTGTTTTGTATGTTGTAGTAATAAAGTGTTGTAAGAAAGACATAGTTGTCATTTGCACGTTACAATTCAACAGTCCTAGCCTTTCGTGTCTTTCAATATCTTCTCCCACTCGCGGATTACTTTCTCTAGGACGAGGTTGAAAAGAAGCGGAGATACGGCGTCACCTTGTGGACGCCAGTTTTAATCGGTAACGGTTCAGAGATCTCCCCATGAATTTTACTTTGGTGATAGTGTCAGTGAGTGTTGCCTTGATGAGGTTGAGGGTCTTGGAGTCAAGCCCCAGTTCCTCAAGAATAACGAAGAGAGACTGTCGATTATTATTATTATTATTATTATTATTATTATTATTATTATTATTATTATTATTATTATTATTATTATTATTATTATTATTATTATTATTATTATTCACAACTATAGATCTCGGACGGAAATGTCGTTTGTAGAAAGATAACGTTTCCATGCTGCTAGTCATATCGATAGTATACATATAAGATAAAGACCCCGGTAGACGTGTGTCTGGGTGTCACTAGAATCACCTGCCAATCCGCCTCCGTAGCGTAACGATTAGTGTTATTAGTTTCCGTCCTCGGAGGGCCGGATTCGATTCCCGGTAGTGCCAGAGATTTAAGAATGGCAGCTTGGCTGGAATGTGGTTAAAATGGTACATGCAGCTCATCTCCATTGGGGTTGTGCCTGAAAAGAGCTGCACAACCGCAGGGCGAGGACACTCGTTTACTTACTAGAACCACCAAAGAGATTTTGATGTGGTTTCCACCTATGCATAGACGGAGGGAGTTGGCCGTGCGGTTAAGAACGGACAGCTGTGAGCTTGCATTCGGGAGATAGTGGGTTCGAACCCTACTGAAGATGTTTTTTCTAGGGTTTTATAGAGTTCCTGGTTCGATCTCAACCGGAAATTACTGTATGTTGATTCCATTGCAACTATTTTGAACCCAAGATTTTTCGAAGGATCTTTCTCTTTTTCCAACAACTGAGTCAGCCACCCTTGTTAGTGTTTCTGCTCCATAAAGATACCCTGCTCTGACCACTGTGTAGCAACATTTTAATTTTGCTTGACTTGTAGCTGTCATGATATTATTATTGTTTGTTTGTTTGTCCAACCCTTGTCCCGTTTCCCTACGGGGTCGGGTATGAGGTGAGATGAATTTGTCGTGGCGGTTTTTTATGACCGGATGCCCTTCCTGACGTCAACCTCATCAGAGGAGTTAATGGGAGATGAAATGAATGACGTGATATATGATAGTAGGGAGAGGGTGAAACCCGGTGCCGGCACATAGCCTACTCCTGTCGAATAGCACCAAGGGGTCTGCTCAAGGCTTAACGTCCCCATCCGACGGACGAATCACCATCAACAGCGTCATATGCCCTCACTCCATATGAGCACTGCGGAGAGGTTTGGAATTTAATCCAGGCTTTTGGCACGCAATCTAGTGATTAGAAATTGTATACCACCACCTCCTCTACCCTGCCGGCCAACATTCTGATGGTGAAAATTTTTTCGACCAACGGGACTCGAACCGGCTAACCTCGGTGTTAGAACGTTTTAGACTTCAGCGCCTTAACGATCATAGCCACCAGGCGGGCTCATGATATTATTATTATTATTATTATTATTATTATTATTATTTCTCCGTTATGGTCTTCTAGGTATCACGTGACAAATTCAATGCTTCATTCTTTGTTGTTCCTTCTTCTTCACGAATACTCCTCCATCTGCTCACTATGCCTCCTTTTCCTCTACCCGGACCATGCTGAGCCTGTTTTCATTCCCTCTCAACCTTGGAATCCTTCCATTATTAACTCTTTCTTTCTAAATCTCTCTCTCTCTCTCTCTCTTATCTTCTCTTATGGTGTTTCTTTCCAAATCTTTCTTCACTTCATGAATCTAGGTTGTTGTTGACTTCTTGTTCCAAAGATATTTGAAGATCTGTTTGGTTAATCTGTTGTCATCAATTCTGTGTAAATGAAAAAAATATCAATCGCCTCTTTCGCATTATTATTATTATTATTATTATTATTATTATTATTATTATTATTATTATTATTATTATTTCGTAGGTTTCTGAAATTCTAAATTTCAGAAACATTCTGGTACAAGGATATTCAGTTACATGTTTCTTCGCTTACACTCTACCACATTCATATTGAACAGTTTCCACCTTAAGGAAGTCCCGTCTTTCAAGTTGATCCTCGAGCTACCGCGGCAGATCCCAACCTGCTAAACGATTTCCATGTTGTGCCCTATTTCATTGTGTACCGTTAAATATATGGAGCTGCCTATCTGAAGCTGTAAACAACAAGATGCCCAGTTCATCCAGGGAAACGTGCATTCAGGCACTCCACAAACTACAAGTAGGTTGTAGTCTACTTTTGGAGACGTTCGTGGCTCTAGAATTCACTTGGCCTTCCACAGAAGGAGACCGCCCACCCTTTTACTCGTTCAAGCGTCGCCAGATAAACATAGTCCGTCAGCATAAAATGCATCCCTCTTTCAACAAGTTTTGGATGAACGCATTCTACTAACGACTTTCAGAATGCGTAGTACAGTTGTACACTGACGTACAGCCCTTGGAACCACCCAGTACCGGCTACAATAATGGAATACTACAACCTACCTTCCCATTGGTTGGACAAGAATTTCGGAAACTTGGCCTCCTGGCCATGACGAGGAATGGCTGACTTGAAAGTCCCTGACTATATTAAAATCTGGAGTGGGCAGATCAGAGGTTAATTTAACCAAATGGGGGAACTCTGATAAGAATGATATTGAGTGTGAGTATGGAGAAGTCCAGATTGCAATGCCAACTGTGTCCAGACTCATGTACTCAAGAAGACCTTCAGTAGTCCACAGTAAATTCACTGGAAGTAGCCGAGTTCTGGTCATAAATAATACAATATTTGAACTGTGTCCTATACGAGTATGTATATGTTTCTGATACGAGAATAAATAAATAAATAAATAAATAAATAAATAAATAAATAAATAAATAAATAAATAAATTGTCAGAGAAAACACATGCCCACAATTGAAGAGTGAGGAGACATAGGCAGAGAGGATGGAGATAAATACGTTAATTAATTGAGAATCAAATTCTGCTACTTTGTAATCCTTGTGTGCTGAAATTTTAACAGTCTGTACCATGACATTATTGTCAAATAGCATCGCGCTCAGCTATTGTAAGAAAGAATTACCATTATTTTCGTCAATATAGGCCCTACGAAAATAAATTACTTTTTTCTCATTGCATCCGGAATATAGTAGGTTCGAATCCCACTATCGGCAGCCCTGAAGATGGTTTTCAGTGGTTTCCCATTTTCACACCAGATAAATGCTGGGGCTGTACCTTAATTAAGCCCACGGCCGCTTCCTTCCAACTCCTAGGCCTTTCCTATCCCATCGTCGCCATAAGACCTATCTGTGTCGGTGCGACTTAAAGCCCCTAGAAAAAAAAAACTACTTTAAAAATTACGCAAGCACTGTCAAATATTTTGCACCAAAATATGCAGGATTTCAAATTTGAACGCGAGTAATTAAGATGAAAGAAGGTAAACTTCTTAAAAAAAACTAATAAGGGATTTGTGTTTTATTTATAGACATTCTATTTTACTGACATATCATGCCATGCTTTTTCTTAATATAATTACAGGAAATGGGTGATAAATGGCGTAAATTGGCCGATAAATATCGGAGAGAATGCTCTACACCTCTGTATGAGAGACGGAGCGGTGCTGGTCCTCACCGTCCCCCCCCCCCCCCCCCGGATGTCCTGATAATGGTTTTCGTGGTTTTTCATTCTCCTGTACTGAGGCAAATGCCAAGACAGTTTCAAGTACAGGCGACGGCCGCCAACCCCAACATCCCCTTCACCGCAAACGAGCTGAGTCGCTCAGGCGGTTGATGCGCAGGCATCAACTTGGCATGATCGATCCTGGCTCAGTGCGATGGTATTTGAAAGTGCTCAAATACGTCAATCTCGTGTCGGTAATTTTTGGGCACTGGCACGTAAAAGAACTCCTTCTGGACCAAATTCCGGCACCTCGGGGTCTCCGAAAACCGTAAAAGTAGTTAGTGGGACGTAAAAACAATAACATTATTATTAACGTAACAAATCTCCTGGCCTGAGAGACAGCGTTACAGTCTACGAGACCCGCCGTCCCCTTCAGGGACGGAATTAAAACTTGTGTAGTTTGACCAGACGGCCCCATGGTGTAGGGGTAGCGTGCCTGCCTCTAAACCCGGAGGCCCAGGGTTCGATTCCCGGCCAGGTCAGGGATTGTTACCTGGACCTGAGGGCTGGTTCGAGGTCCATTCAGCCTACGTGATTTGAATTGAGAAGCTATCTGACGGTGAGATGGCGGCCCCGGTCTAGAAAGCCAAGAATAACGGCCGAGAGGATTCGTCGTGCTGAACACACGACACCTCGTAATCTGCAGGCCTTCGAGTTGAGCAGCGGTCGCTTGGTAGGCCAAGGCCCTTCAAGGGCTGTAGTGCCATTGGGGGGGGGGGGGTAGTTAGACAACGCTGAGAACATGAGAACACAGGGCATTTTTATGTTGAAGACATTTTCCTAGCAGACAAAGTAGAGGTCCCCATACTACAAAAAACGTAAAATGAAGGGATTTCCTCAATTGTGCCGAAAGTTGAAGGGCTAAATGACCAGGGAAGCTTTCAAACTGTGAGTCATGGATAGTTCTATCAAACTACAAAATTAAATTTCAAAAATAACTTTCGGCCTAAATGCCAGTTCCGAAAAAAAACCTAAAATCGTTTGTTTCTTTACGCGTTTTCTTTTTTATGAAATCCTAAGCAAATTAAATTTACGTCATTCTTTCTGTAATGTATTCCTTGGTTCAATAGCCTCAGGCGTTTTATATATTTTTTATATAATCTCCACATCGAATATAATTATAACAGCTTAAGTGAAACAATGCATTAACTCTTATTAGCGCTCGTAGTGGTGCTTAAATGAAACAGTGCATTGGCATATTAGGCGCTCGTAGTGGTGCTTAAGTGAAACAATGCATTGACTCTTATTAGCGCTCGTAGTGGTGCTTAAATGAAACAGTGCATTGGCACGTTAGGCGCTCGTAGTGGTGCTTAAGCGAGACAATACACTGACTCACATTAGCGCTCGTAGTGTTGCTTAAGTGAAACAGTGCATTGACTCACATTAGGCGCTCGTAGTGGTGCGTAAGTGAAACAATACACTGACTCACATTAGCGCTCGTAGTTGTGCTTAAGTGAAACAATACACTGACTCACATTAGCGCTCGTAGTGGTGCTTAAGTGAAACAATGCATTGACTCACATTAGCGCTCGTAGTGGTGCTCAAGTGAAACAATGCATTGACTCACATTAGCGCTCGTAGTAGTAGAAAAAGGTAAACTGCTAATCTAATCACGGCCGACTTCATGCGTCGCTCTAGCTAGCTCGGAGCGCAGCGAGGGATCCAGTCGGCCGTGATCTAATCAACCAGCTAACGACGATTAAGAAAAGGATTGTAATTTTTAGGAACAAATGAAGAATGTACCGGTAATCTAATATTTTATTATATTTTATTTCCGTAAAATTCTTAGCTCATATGCCTGGGATGTTTTCAGCTTTCAGTTGCTTGCCTGAAGGGCTAGAATTATGGATTTTGTGTTCCCGCCGTTGGTCCATCGTAGATGAACACGAAACGGTTTCGTGAGTTTGCACTTCGCTCGTTAATGAATTGTTTGAAGGAAGTGCATCGGATTGACCTCTGCCGACAAAAGTGTATTTGGAAACTTCTTGGCTGTTGCAGTCTGACGCTATATTCGGCAGGAATATGAATGAGCAGTGGTTTATCATACAGATCCATTATTCAGCGGGGATTCCCCTCGGAGACGGTCAGGTCACTAGGTTAATTACGTGAAGCACATCGATCTCGGCGGCGACCACAGATTGATGACCGGTGCTAACTGTCTTACGCCGGCAGATGTTCCATTGTCAATGAGACCGCTATTAAATATGCATCAAGTTAGATTGCACTGTGCAGGTCTAATTCTGTGGTCACTGACGATATGCTTGACTCACATGAATGATTTTAACGGCCTCTGTCCACTCGGAAAACCGGCAGTTCGATTACCCCCGTCAGAAGAGAGACTGCAACTTAGCAAATAGCCTTGGGATTCACTCGTTCTTCAGTGAAGTGAAAAATTCGAGTGGGGCTGTGTTAGGGTCGCGGTATGAGGTTCTGACGTACAATGTTGTTACGAATTAAAAAAGTGTCAAGTTTCCATTTGGAAAATCAAATGGTCGTAAATATGTCTTCTAATAAGTGAAACTCAAATTGATAACAGTTAATTCATTTGCATTTAACGTTTTTTGTTTTTTTTTTTTTTTGTTTTTGTTTTTTTTTTTGTTTTTTTTTTGCAATTTGGTTTACGTTGCACCGACACACACAGGTCTTATGGCGGCGATGGGACAGGAAGTGGCCGTCGCCTTAATGAGGGTAATGCCTCAGCACTTGCCTGGTATGGAAATGGGAAAACAACAGAAAACCATCTGCAGGGCTGCCGACAGTGGGGTTCGAACCCACTATCTCCCGAATGCAAGCCCACAGCCGCACGCCCACTTAACCGCATGGCCATTTGGTCGCTGAATTGTTTTCGAGAGACAGCTGTATGAAATTTGATGTCGACAACTATAGAATTCATTGCATCGAGAGGGTCTGTGAAACTAGCACGCTTCACCGAGCTCGATAGCTGCAGTCGCTTAAGTGCGGCCAGCATCCAGTATTCGGGAGATAGTGGGTTCGAACCCCACTGTTGGCAGCCCTGAAGATGGTTTTCCGTGGTTTCCCATTTTCACACCAGGCAAAAGCTGGGGCTGTACCTTAATTAAGGCCACGGCCTTATTAATAATAATTAATAATAACGGGCTCTCATCTCTGGAGTCAAAACTAGCTCCATCTCTCGGGGAGATTATTAATTTCAGTTGTAATATGAGAACACAGAACAGCTTTGTGGTCCCGCAGTAGGTCCATCACAGTTTAGTCATGGCCATCCATCAGTACTTCACAACACAGCTTGCACGGTTGCTAGGTAACCTCGCGTCACACATTTTATGTCGCTAATTTCTTTACGCAAATTTTCAGATAATGCCCAGCCATAAGAGATATTTATGTCAACACTGTCCGTCCTATAGTTCTAATTTAATGTGGCGTGACCCAGTTAGGTCACACCCAATTACATTTGAGAATGGATGGCAACAGTTCCCTAATTAGTGGCTTTTTACCCCCTGTGGGTGGGGGACGAAGATGAAGAATACACCCACGGTATCCCCTGCCTGTCGTAAGAGGTGACTAAAAGGGGCCCAAGGGGCTCTCAACTTGGGAGTGCCGGGCTGAGTGGCTCAGACAGTTAAGGCGCTGGCCTTCTGACCCCAACTTGGCAGGTTCGATCCTGGCTCAGTCCGGTGGTATTTGAAGGTGCTCAAATACGTCAGCCTCGTGTCGGTAGATTTACTGGCACGTAAAAGAACTCCTGCGGGACTAAATTCCGACATCTCGGCGTCTCCGAAAACCGTAAAAGAGTAGTTAGTTGGACGTAAAACAAATATTATTATTATTAACTTGGGAATGTGGATTGGCGACCACGGGTCCTTAGCTGAGTCGTGGCATTGCTTCCACTTACTTGTGCCAGGCTCCTCACTTTCGTCTATCCTGTCCGACCTCCCTTGGTCAACTCTTGTTCTTTTCCGACCCCGACGGTATTAGAGCATTCGAGGCCTAGGGAGTCTTTCATTTTCACGCCCTTCGTGGCCCTTGCCTTTCTTCGTCCGTTACTTCATTTTTCGAAGTGACGGATCCCTTCTTTCTTCTTCTTTTCTCTCTCTCTCTTTACCCCCTGTGGGTGGGGGACGCAGACGAATAATACACCCACGGTATCCCCTGCCTGTCGTGAGAGGCGACTAAATGGGGCGACCAAGGGATGATTGTATGAGAACCATGACACTACTTTTGATTAGTACCATCACGCTGGGAAAACCATGGGTAGCCTTTACTTGCGAGTAGTACCACTATATTAGGTACTCAATAGGTTTGTGCTTAGTAGCAGCTGTGATAGGGTCACTGTGGGTTTCCAGTACCCGTGAGTCGTACCCGTGTGAGCAACACCGCGGGTCTGGGCGTTGCCTGTGTTTAGTACCACTATATGAGCGACACCGTGGGTCTGCGTTGCCTATGTGAGGAACACCATGGGAATACCGGTGCTCGTGATTAGTACACCTAGGTGAGGAACTCCATTGGTTTGCGTTGGCTATGAGTGGCGCCATTGTGTGAGAATACCATAGGTCTACGTTACCTGTACGGCGTACAATACTGTACTTGTAAGTAGTACCATCATGTGTGGAACACCGTGAGTCTTCGCTACTTTTGATTAGTACCCCAACATGACAAATACCATGGTTCTACTTTACTAGCGATAAGCACCATTTTGAGGGGCCTTAGACCAGGATTTTGAACCTCTTTAGACATCAAGCATACTCGATTCAGGACTGAGCTTTATAAGCGGTCCCTTGGTCAGTAATACTACCATATATGAACTTTTTTGAGTTGAATCCACTGTTTTTTTTTCATGTCCATCAATTCATTCTCCGTGCCTTTTTTATTTGGGTCAGTGGATGATTTTGAACTTTTTGTTGTAATTTTATTTCGTACCATTAGGGGCCGATGACCTCGATGTTAGGCCCCTTTAATTAATGAAAAAATTAGTGGGTATTTACAAATTCTTCTTGAATTCCTTACAGCACGTCTCCAGCTGGGCAGTTTTTATCTGGAACGGGGGTCCGTTCCGTAATTCTGATTGACAGCTCACCTTTCATTTCGCTTCGCACGCTCAGTCACTTCACTCAGCTGCTTCACACACGCAGAATCGAATTCACTGTCTGCTAGCAATCAAGACGCAAGACTCCAGACTTCTTGGCTCGACTCCAGACAAATCCGTCACTCACACAATCATTTCCCGAGGCCGCTCCACACGGTGAACTACTCCCCAATACAATAACACAACGCCACTGTACAGTAACAATAAATAGAGGAAAATGTCCGAATACAGCTGGAACTCAACTATCACCTAAACACGGAAGGTAGAGTGAATAACAGTAAGCTAATGCCGTTTGGCGCGTGCGTAGAGATGTTCTTAGTATACCAGGGTCATGTCCGACCCCACAGTGTGGTTCTAGGTTTAACACATTGTAAACAGTTTTATGCTGTTAATAAAACGCCATGTTATAGGAGCCAAAACAGGACTCCAAATTTATTATGAAAAAGCAAAGTACGAGGGCATATCAGAAAATAAGTTGCACTTCCCAGTTATGGCCATTTATTACACCACCTATACAACAGCAACATGACTATAACGATATAGACTGTAACGTCACTTTTCCACATAATTTCCAAGAGACTCCAAACATTCCTGCGAACGCACAACCAACTTGTCGATGCCGGATGCATAGAAATTTCCTCCAGCGTTCTGCAACCACTCGGAGACAGCGGCCTTCACCACCTCATCGGTCTGGAAACGTCGACCACCGAGTTTTGTTTTGAGCTTACCGAACAGACGAAAGTCACATGGCGCTAGGTCGGGACTGTAGGGTGGATGTTGCCAGACCTCCCATTTGAAACGCTGCAGCAGTTCTCTCGTTTGGCGGGCCTTGTGAAATGTTGCGTTATCGTGCAAAAAAATCACACCGGCGCTTCTCTTTAATCGCTTTACGCAACCGGTGCAACGTTTGACAATACGACGCCGCGTTGATCGTCGTTCCTTTCGGCATGAATTCCACGTGCAGCAAACCCTCCATGTCAAAGAACACTGTCGCCATAACCTGACCGGCTGAAGGTTGAACCTTGGCCTTCTTTCGTTGTGGTGATGAGGGGTGCACCCATTCCATTGATTCGCTTCGTTTCGGGGGTGAAGTGGTGGACCCACGTTTCGTCGCCTGTGACGATTCGCCGCAGATACCCGTTGCCGTCTGCGGCATAGCGTTGCAAAAATGCCAGGGAGGACTGGAAACGTTGTCCCTTGTGCTCATCGGTGAGAAGACGTGGGGCCAATCTTTGACACAGCTTACGATATCCAAGGTCCCCGTGAACAATGGCGAACCCACTGCCATACGAAATGTTCAGCTACGTCGCGATTTCTCTTAGTTTAATGCGCCGATTCTGTCTAATGATCGCATTCACACTGTTGATCTTTGCATGGGTCCTGGACGTTGCGGGCCTGCCTTCGCGATGGTTGTCCGTGATATCCGTGCGTCCGGCTTCGAATTGCTGACACCACTTTACGATACCTTGCCGGGAAATGGCCCGCTCCTCATACACAGCACTAATTTCACGGTGAATGTCCGTGCCATTCTTCCTTTTGGCCCATAGGAATCGGATTGTCGCGCGCACCTCATATTTGGAGTGAACGTCCAGTTGACGCGCCATTGCATTTGGCCGCTATTCACACAATACTAGACGAGACACCACAGCGACCTGCCTAACAGACGTGTGGGTAGTATCTGTCCCTTTCTCCGCTGTGCCCACGTTTGCGACACACAGCGCACTGCTGCGGCGCGTTAGTGCAACTAACCTTTTGATCCACCTACGTATATATAAGGGACTAGATCAAGATTCAACAGTCTCAACCGTCAATCACCAAATCTGGAGATATCTCTCATATAGACAAATGTAAGTATCAAGATGACATTATTGAACCAGCAGAGTTAAATCAGCAAACTAACAAAGAAAGAATTGCAAAACATCAAAGAGCATACAAAATTACTTGGAACAGATACAATAAAAAGAACTACAGTATATCGAACAAAGAAAAACTTACGACATTATAACACAGTAGTTGAAAAAAAGCACTTTATGCATCCGAAACTGTTATAATTGGTGGCAAATCTCGAATAAAGATGATCGAAAAACAAGAAAGAAAAATTCTCAGGATTTGGATGAAAAAGAAAGCACATGAAATCTATGAAGTTATAGAAAAAATCACAGATACAATCTGGAAACGGCGATTACAATTTTATGGTGATATAATTTTATAAAATGGATAACAACAGGCTCACAAAGAAAATTTTAATCTTTACCATATCAATGAAAAATCACAATAATAAACCAGTGAAGACCTAAATGGATTTGGCATTAATGAAGAAACCACTCAAGATAAAATAAAATTCAGAACCTTAATTCACAAACACACATTTTCTGCAAAGCCCACCCGACTAAATACGGGATGGACTGAACAACTTAAAAAGGAACACAGCGGGAGGATAAAGAGATATTTTTACTTT
The DNA here is from genome assembly GCF_040414725.1 of Anabrus simplex. Taxonomy (NCBI): domain Eukaryota; kingdom Metazoa; phylum Arthropoda; class Insecta; order Orthoptera; family Tettigoniidae; genus Anabrus; species Anabrus simplex. The sequence goes on along the minus strand of NC_090272.1, from coordinate 52,441,196 downwards.
GTTTTTACATTTTAAACATTTTTATTCACGATCAGTATCATACATATACATACAGTAGTAGTAAAAGGTACAGTGTGAATCCCAAATAAGGTAAACTTGTGTGTGGGCCTCAAAAATACAATAGCTATATTATGCACATCATGACATCTAGTGAATATCATTTACTCCGTTATCATTTTGGTGATATTGTACTAATTTTATGATCTGTTTTTCTGCATTTGGTGTAATAAGCAGGAAGCCTGAAATGAGAGACATGGGTTGAGGAGAAGGTTGGTTTCTTAGTAGAGAGGAATAATGTGCTAGTTGGGAATAGAAGAAAAAAGTACTCATAAGTTCAAACGCGCTCCTTAGTTGATCATAACGAATCAAGAAGAAAACCAAAACATTCCAACTTAATCCTTTGGTTGTTGGTATTTGGGATAAGTGGAAGTTCCACCAAAAAAGGAGCGATGAAAGTTGGATTTTAAAAGATTATATGTTTGTGCCGTCTCATTGTTGTATCGAAAAGATATTCTTTCTAAGCTTTATATTTTCATGAAAATTGTTTAAATATATTTTTCCTTTGCTTAGTGCCATGAAGGAGCGGGGGAGGGGGGGGGGATTGGAACTCCTCTTAAAACAATAATCTACCGAGCTCGATAGCTGCAGTCGCTTAAGTGCGGCCAGTATCCAGTATTCGGGAGATAGTAGGTTCGAACCCCACCATCAACAGCCCTGAAGATGGTTTTCCGTGGTTTTCCATTTTCATACCAAGCAAATGCTGGGGCTGTACCTTAATTAAAGCCACGGACGCTTCCTTCCCACTCCTAGCCCTTTCCTGTCCTATCGTCGCCATAAGACCTATCTGTGTCGGTGCGACGTAAAGCTAATAGCAAAACAATAATCATCAACACTTTCAGTTGACTTTTGGTGTTCAATTATTTATGAACAAGAGTGTACGATTCATTTTTCAACCTGTTGAGTTTTAGACTGTTCTATATTTTCTAGAGAAACTGTATCTCCAGAGATTCCGGATCTTTTATTTCCTTTGCTCGGTCGAGCGCTCTCAGACTACTACTGGCTCTCGCTGTATTTATTCTGTCAGCCCGAGCACAATGCAGTGAACAAATACGCATACAGGAGTGAGATAATCACAAAGGAGGAGTGAGAGGGCGTAATATTCAGCACCACCTTCGTACTGAGCAGAGAAAAAGACAGTTTCTCTGTAATTAGCGCCACCAGTTCCGGACAGCCGCTGGGTACGTATCTTCCGCTGCTAATCCAGTGAAGAGGTGGGGATGGGCACTGCTTTAGAACACGAGGCCATCATCAGCGCACTATGCAGTGCTCCTCAAACTACATAACGTCCATAGTTTCCGACCCGTACTTGAGCTGGAGATGGATACAAAGGTACGAGAGTTCTAAAATCGAAATCATTTCTGGACCTCACGTGCGACGACAGCGTTCAATATTCCATTGTAAAGAGGAAGGACTAACAAGAACCTGACCTTGGTGTGATGTCATCATTACCAGTCCAGGTATTAAAATCGCCGTGCCGCGCGACTAAAGATGACTGATGGTCGAAAACATTAATTCCATGTAATCGTTACCTGTGTCCCGGTTACAAAAAGTAACGCTTTTAAATAATATTAAAAATAACGTCCCACTACTTCTTTCAATGTTAAGAATTATTCTAATGAAGGTTTGTTACAAATAATAACAAACTAGCTCGGATATTTATAGTAAAGTTATCAGTTGGGAATTTTTTGTTGTAATTTTACTTTTTTTTTTTTTTTTTTTTTTTTTTTTTTGTATCCGCCTACTAAGGACCACGTTCTTCTCTGGGCGTTGATCTTTGCCCAGTGCTCCTTCATTGGTTGTCGATGTTGCTGTGTCCTTTCCTTCGTTCACGTCTTTCCCGTCTTCAACTTTGGCCTTTCTTGAAAACCCTGATGGTCTTTTAGTATCCTTCTGAGTGGGTTGCGTTCGAGAATATCTTCGTAAGTGATCCCCATCTCATGTAGGTTCCTTTCCACCTCCTTGACCAAGTTATCTGGATCTTGTCTTTAAAATAGGTGAACATCTGGTTCGATAATCGTGTTGGCTTCAATCTTAGCAAATGGCCATAAAATGCAATTCTCCTTCTCCGCACGACATCAGAGATTGGACATGAGTATAGAACTCATGGTTATACCGACGTCTGTATTCATCGTTGTCATTAATTGGGCCAAAAATGTCCCTAAGATCTTTCTTTAGTTAATTTCCAGTTATTATTATTATTATTATTATTATTATTATTATTATTATTATTATTATTATTATTATTATTATTATTATTGTTATTGTTATTATTATTATTACGGGGTTACCCTTGGACCAACAGAGGTGAAAGAAGGTGCCGGGGTGAATGGGTCTAACTACTATGTCAAGAAAGAATTTAAATTGAAATGGAAGGTTATATTTTCAAAAAGCAACAAGTTAACAAATTCTCACTTAGTAAGATAACAATGACATAGCAATTTGAAAACAAGACTTAGAAAGGTCCAAGATTTCAGAATATTCACGCTCTTGGGCTACAAGCCCCTAGTTTTACAATTTTTGAGTTCCTAGCTTAAAATTATAAAAGAGTACAAATTTATATCAGGGCAGAAATCCCTCAATACATGGAGCACTGGCTCCCAACTCACAATATCAAGCCTTCAAAAGGCATTCAGCAATCTTACTTTGAAAAAGAGCTAACAGGCTCTCAGTTTTCACACCTATTCAAGGCAACACCAAAAATATCTTGCACCTTTTGGCCTTCCATGGCCCAGCTTACAAACTGATACAAGAGTATCTCGTACCCAACCTATAGGGCCTTCGTGTAAAAGAAATAACAGTTAAATAAATGGCCCGAACACAAAATGAATGGAGGCGTGTACTTGAACTCCTAAATATGCATTCTTAAAACCTAAAGGGCACTAGGCCGATGAAACAGGGGCTATTCCCAAACTATGCAGGTGACTCGTATAAGGATAAATTAAGACTTTACGGAAAGGAAGAAAACCAGTTACAAAACGTAGTCGCCTCAAACCAATATGAAGGGGATCTCGAGAGGGTACATCACTCTCTATGCCCGATTTACAGTTAAAGATTTTTAGGAAGAAATTACATAAGCTGGCAGAAATTACATTTTCAGAAAAGTAGGTTACATAGTTAAGGTTTCGGACCTCCCCCTCGGGTTAAACCGCAGAGCTAGCAAGAAATAAAGATGTTAATAGGCCATTACATTGCTGAAGAACTGCTGCCTGATGAAAGAGGCGCCTTCCGCTTGACACACACACACACACACACACACACACACACACACACACACTTAGTTAGATGTTGATCAAATGGCCAAGAGACGTGAAAATCCGCAGTTTATAAACCCTCGGGGAAGGTTCGAGACCTGTCATGAATAAACTAGCCCCACCCTCTCAATTTTATTGGAGAACTTAAAAGTTACACTCAAAATCGAGGAAGAAGAAGAAGGAGAAGAAGAAGAAGAATATGGTGATTGGTAGAAAATTAATTACAGAAAGTCTTGATTGGTTGGATTTAAAACTGGCGGAAAGAAAAGATCAATGTTGCCAACCCAAAAATGAATGAACATAATTTAGTAAAAAAAACTTATAAATACAAAACTTCTTTGAATCAAAGTTCATCCACTTTGCACCAGGGTGCATGATCATAGTTTTTTAGTAGTGACCTCTGTTGAAGAAAGTCCAAACTTCTTGATGACTGGTAAACAAAACACGTAGAATTCCATACAGTGCTTGAAACTTCATAATAAGAAAATTACGTCCAATTACTGTAGTGACATCTTCTGAGTAAAGGTTGAAGTAGGTCTAGTTTCAAGTCCACAGTTTCTCCTGTAGAGGAGTTCTTTTAGGCGCAAGATTTAAATGTGCGGCTTAGAGGTGTACCTCCCGGTACAATTATTATTGGTGTTATTATTATTATTATTATTATTATTATTATTATTATTATTATTATTATTATTAAACAATGAATACCACATTCATTTTTAATGATTTTTAACGTAAATTTGAAAGCACCGTAAATTTACTAGCACGTATTTCGATAAGTTATTTTTGGTATGTATAAAATAAGAGTTTTGCCTGTAAATTGCCCAGAATTATAAAAGAATGTATCGCTTTTGTTCACAGTAATAAGGTAATGCACTTATAAAATTTTCCGTCATGTCTGTCTGTCTGTCTGTCTGTCTGTCTGTCTGTCTGTCTGTCTGTCTGTCTGTCTGTCTGTCCGCCCATCACGAGAAAATGGCTGAAGAGAATTGAATGAAAATCGGTATATAAAGTCGAGGAATACGGCACTACAATCTAGGCTATAAATAATTTTATTGACGCTGAGTGAAAGGTAGTTTAGTGGAAGGCCTAAAATTCAATTCTCAAAAATTTATGTTATTAGTGGTTCAATCGATAAATTCTGCATAACTAAAGTTATATTGAATTAAATTTCCTATCATATATGTCATACAATTTTACTGTAGCGGCTATGATAACAGAGATATTCACGAATTTCGATTTTTTTTTTTTGCCCAGTCCATATCATTACCAAGCCACGTGAAAATGGGTGGACCGAATTTAATGAAAATCGGTATGTAAAGTCGGTGAATGAATCACTACAGTGTAGGCTGTAAATAACTTTACTCACGCTAGATAAATGGTGGTCTAGGGGAAGTTGCCTAAAATTTAATTTTTAAATAACTATGTTATTAAGCAATTTCATAAAATCTTATTCACAACGTGTGCAAGACTTCATCTAGAATTCTGTATACAGTGTAGAATTCCGTAGCGAAACACGGGTACATCAGCTAGTCAGTTATATATTCAGGGTGATCGGAAAGAACGTGAACCAGGTATATGAGCGTTAGATAAATAATTTGAAAAAAAATCGATATCAGCGACGTTTTCATTTTATCAGGTGCTGAATTTTGTCAGTCAGATGGCTTCACGGGTGAAATTTAAGTAGGCTTTGCAAGGTGGTGTTTCTAAATCTGCAAGTGGCTTAGAACCGGCTTAAGAGCAGTCTCCTGTACGCATGTCACATGGCATCGTAAAGGACACAACTGTGTTGTGTTATGTTGGGTATTCAGCCCGAAGGCTGGTTTGATCCTCCACAGCTCCACCAACAGCTGTCATAGATAGCCCAGGAGTCACCGAAGAATCATGTTAGGAAAATGAGGAGTGAGGTAGTTTCCCTTTACTTTCCTCATCGAGCCAGAAGTTGATATTACATATCAGTCTGTCAAGCCCACAGATATGCACGCACCAACCGACCCTACGAGCGATATTTTCACATCATTCACAACAGGGACTGGCTGCATAAGGAATGGTATTACTAGCATCGCTCATACCTCAGTCACTTTCATATTGTCAAAGCCAAGGATGAGACAGAGGCAGATCAATAAAGGTAACAAATTTATTGCAACCCATACCACAAAACATAGTACACTGTAAACACTAAGTCTCGCCAGCAAAGGCATAACTACCGATGCGAAAATATTAGTATTAAACACAAACACGCCCTGGGTTTCAGCCGGAGTTACCGTACCCTAGTCTTGCCAACTCGGAGGAGAAGTTTTATACTTCGATTGGTGCTCTTGTATGAAAATTATGAAACTCCCTTATGGCTAATCCACGCCAAACTTAATCAACAGCGTTAACAAACGAAGTTAATGTAAACATTTCTCAACATAGTTAATAAACGTTTGTTAACAAACTTCTTTAACATTTTGTTCACACCAGAAAGCTGTTTATGGAGTTACGATGCATAGGGTCAATAAGAAAAAGAAAAAAATAGACGCAAAGTCTGGCAAAGGAAAATATTGGAATGGCCCCCTAATGTCAGAACTTTTAACTCATGATGGGGCAGGCTTTCAATTGTTTTAGAAGCCCCGCCCCTCCCCCAATGACATTCAGTTCTTGTTGACAGTTAAAATTGGGCCTGAAATTGCAAGAAATGATACAGATTATCGGAAAGCTGGCTCCACTGATGACAGGCTATTTTTTATTTATCACTATAAGATTCCTAGCAACTGGTGACTCGGACATTTCACTTATATGTTTGTCTAGAATATCAAAACAAGCAATTTCAGTTATTGTGCCTGAGGTGTTTGAACCTTTATACAACAATCTCATGGAATTGGTAAAGGTACAAAAGGGGCCGATGACCTTCGATGTTATGCCCCTTAAAACAACAAGCATCAGCATCATCATCATCATCAAGGTACAAAATAAAGGAAATCTTCATTTAACCTAGTTAAGATAGTATTATTTTGATGATATACAAGTAAGCCCTTGCTGGCGAGATGTAGTGTTTACAGCGCGCTATGTCTTCCGCTATGGGCTAGAGAAATTTGTTACTTTCATTGACCTGTCCCAGTCCCATCCTTGGCTTTGACAATATGAAAGTGACTGAGGTATGAGCGATGCTAGTAATACCATTCCTTATGCAGCCAGTCCCTGTTATGATTGGTGTGAAAATATCGCTCATAGAGTCGGTTGGTGTATGCATTTCAGTGGGCTTGGCAGACTGATATGCAATAGCAATTTCTGGCTCGGTGAGGAAAGCAACGGGAAACTACCTCACTCCTTATTTCCCTAGTAAGCCTCTTCAGTGACGCCAGGCTGTCTATGATAGCCTTTTGTGGAACTCTGGGGGATCAGACCAGCCTTCAGGCTGAATACCCAACATACAACAACGAAATACAAGTAATTATGGAAGGTTAGGTTATTCAGCGAGGAGCAAAGCTGGAAGTGAAAGTACATTAGAACACAGCTAAAATAATATCATACAGAATTAAAAATTACTGTATATTAAAACTTTCGCTTGCGATTTATTGTGAATTTTTAGAAGAAATAAGAAAGCATCGTATTCCGCGCTACAAATGTACGTGCTTTAATTGCGTCCGTGCGCATGTGCGAACCGAAATTTTAACGAAAACATGAAAAGTTTCATTCGCCAAAGTTAAAGATATTTTGTTTATAAAAACCAAACCCCGTGGCACTACAGCCCTTCAAGGGCCTTGGCCTAGCGAGCGACCGCTGCTCAGCCAGAAGGCCTGCAGATTACGAGGTGACATGTGGTCAGCACGATGAATCCTCTCGGCCGTTATTCTTGGCTTTCTAGACCGGGGCCGCTATCTCACCGTCAGATAGCTCCTCAATTCTAATCACGTAGGCTGAGTGGACCTCGAACCAGCCCTCAGGTCCAGGTAAAAATCCCTGACCTGGCCGGGAATCGAACCCGGGGCCTCCGGGTAAGAGGCAGGCACGCTACCCCTACACCACGGGGCCGGCATTTTGCTTATAACATGCTGGAAAAGTTAACGAACATGCTATTTTGTTTACTAACAGTCAAAGATATTCATGAATATTCTTCAAAAAGAATTGCGCTGTTATCCCTAAGATATCTTCATCGTATAATCGCTAATAACGTATCAGTCATCCGGTTAACAGTGTTTATTAAAAAAGTTAACGAAAATATCTTGCTGTGGACGCACCTTTAGGCTTCTTTCGTGAGCCTACTCGCCATTATACTTTCGTGCATGATATACTATTTTTTGCATCCGGGAGATTGTGGGTTCGAGCCCCACTGTCGGCAGCCCTGAAGATGGTTTTCCGTGGTTTCCCATTTTCACACCAGGCAAATGCTGGAGCTGTACCTTAACTAAGGCCACGGCCGCTTCCTTCCAACTCCTAGGCCTTTCCTATCCCATCATCGCCATAAGACCTATCTCTGTCGGTGCGACGTAAAGCACCTAGCGATATAGTATTTCATTATTCCTGTGGACGATTTTCCAGTGTTTTACATTTTTTTCCTTTTTCGCAAAACAGTTAGTCCTTTGGCGTTTGAACGGTTTTGAATTCATAAATTCAGATCCTTATAGCATGAATTTATAATACATTTTAAGCACTCTTCACCTGCTATCAGTATCCCTTCCCTCTGCCCCTTGTGTTGTTAAATATTACGTTTGACTGACATATTTGCCCAGTAACCAGAGCGATAATTAACTGTGGTTTACGCTCGACTGTCCCGATGACGTAACCTCTCTCCTCCATGGCGGTAATTGCATTTCCTGCCCCTCTTCGTATCATTGAAGCCAAGGGCAGGTACTCTACCCTTCACCAGTGGTGTCCACCGCCTCTTCCGGCTCGGTAAAAAAAGATGACTGCAGGCCATGTGGACGTAAACAGTCTGCGGCGGATGGGAGGAAATAATCTCTGTTGGCACTTCTCCGGCTTGGCATGTTAATATAATAATGTCGAAGGCATGTCGAACTTGTTTGTGTTCAGTCCATTTACTTGCTCTTAATACATTTTTTTTTAAATTTTAATGTTCATAACATTTCATAGCAGACTACGAAAATTGCAAGGCTTGTTAAGCACTGCTTACTGTATTACGTCCATCAATCATACAAGCCCTATTCTCACACAATTCAGCACAGGTAATGGCTATGTAAGGACTGATGTTACGTCAGGCACTTACATATTGTTAAAGTCGAGGATAAACTGAGATGGATGAACGTACGTAACATAAGGAACTTCATCCAGTTTATTCTGGAAGATTAGCATCCTGAAAACGCTACCAGAATAATGCTATTAAAAATGAAATGGCGTATGGCTTTTAGTGCCAGGAGTCTCCGAGGACAAGTTCGACTCGCCAGGTGTAGGTCTTTTGAATTGACTCCCGTAGGCGACCTGCGCGTCATGATGAAGATGAAATGATGATGAAGACGACACATACACCCAGCCCCCGTGTCACCGAAATTAACCAATGATGGTTAAAATACCCGATCCTGCCGGGAATCGAACCCGGGACCCCTGTGACAAAATGCCAGCACGATAACTATTTAACCATGGATGAGGGCTATAATCAAGAAGCGGCATTTTCACAGGTTCAATCCCATCTCAGTCCGACAAAATTTCAAAGTGCAGAAAGGACGACAGTGGTGCTGGTGGGCCGCCGACCCTGACTTCGAACCAACCATCTCCAGAATGCAACCCTAAAGCTACATGAACCGTACCGAGAAGCTAATTCACTGGAAGATTTCAATCAATCAATCAATCAATCAATCAATCAATCAGTCAGTAATCAGTGATCTGCGTTTAGGGCTGTCACCCAGATGGCAGATCCCCTATTTTTTATATTTGTATTTCTTCACAATACCTGTGTATCACACCGATACACATAGGTCTCACCGAGCAAGCTACTGTGCGGCTTTAGTCTCATAGATATCAGCTTGCGTTCGGGAGATAGTAAGATCGAATCCCACTGTCGGTAGCCCTCAAGATGGCTTTCCGTGGTCTCCCATGTTCACACCAGTCAAATGTCCGGCTCCATGTCGCGTGTTCGATTCCCAGCAGAGTTTGGAATTTTAACTAACAGTGGTTAATTCGCTGGCACGGGGGCTGAGTGTATGTGTCGTCTTCATCATGTCATCCCCATCACGACGAGCAGGTCGCCTACGGACGTTAAATCAAAAGACCTGCACCTGGTGAGCCGAACATATCCTTGCACACCCTCGGCACTAAAAGCCATACGCCATTTCATTTTTACCAGTCAGTTCCTGGAACTGTACCTTAATTAAGGCCACGGCCGCTTCCTTCCCACTCCTAGCCCTCTCTTAATCCATCGTCGCCATTTTTTTTCTATTTGCTTTACGTCGCACCGACACAGATATGTCTTATGGCGACTATGGGATAGGAAAAGCCTCGAAAAATGAAGGAAGCGGCCGTGGCCTTAATTAAGGTACAGCCCCAGCATTTGCCTGGTGTGAAAAAGGGAAACAACGGAAAACCATTTTCAGGGCTACCGACAGTGGGGTTCGAACCCACTATCTCTGGGATGCAAGCTCACAGCCGTGCGCCCCTAACCGCGCGGCCAACTCGCCCGGTATCGTCACCATAAGACCTACCTGTGCCGGTGTGATGTAAAGCAAGTTGTAAAAAAAAAAAACAGATAGGTATTATGGCGGACGATGGCAATGCAAAGGGCTAGGAGTGCGAAGGAATCGACTATGCTCCTCATTAAACCCCACCATTTGTCTGGCGTCAAAATGGGAAACCACGGAACTATTAATTGTTTACTTAGCCTTACGTGGAGGAAGATGGGCGTGGTGTTTATTAATTTAAGAGGAAGTACAACTGGGCAATCACACCTTTATTAACACTAATCAGACAGGGAAAAGGAAGAAGTCGGAACCTGCGAAGAATGAAGGTATCGGAAAAAGAAAGGGAAGAGCCCAGTAGTGTTGGCTACTGAATGCATGATTCGAAGCAGTGTATCGATTCATTCAAGTGTCCGAGTGAATGGAACGGCGAACTCACGGGACACGATTCAGTTTACTCCCAGTGGACAGTGCTGAGTGGCACACTCACTGGACGTTGATGGGGAGCCGAGCTTCCGCTGCAACGAGACAGTGAATCATGGCACATCGAAAGAATCGTGAACGAGCGCGGCTCAGTGAGACACATGATACACACGGCTCCTTATCGGCTCACTGGTCACTGGCGGAGAGCCGAGCTTCCGCTGCAGCGGGACATACATTGAGCCATGGCACACCAAAAGAATCGTGAACGAACACGGCTCAGTGAGACACAAGATACACACGGCTCCTCATCGTCTCACTGGACACTGGCGGAGAGCCGAGCTTCCGCTGCAGCGAGACATACAGTGAGCCATAGTACACTGAAAGAATCGTATGCTATAATGGACTCTCGAGCTCAGCTCATTTGAAAATAATACCCATTTGCATTCACTGCCCTCTTCTTACAGGGAGGTTTAAATAATAGATGGATTTATTTGCAGTGTTTAAAAGGTAGTCAAAACATAGAATAATTCTGAAGTAGCTAGTAAGCAGGTAGGCTGTTAGGTTATACTATTTATTAGTTTAGTGAATCTTAGTATTATAACTTAGTTGACATTGGACAATTAAACTCGACTCTAGCCCGCCCTATGACTATGAGTCATGCTCATGACCACTCAAAAGTACGTGTTTTATATTGGGAAGAACGGCTCAGTATTCTCTCAGTTCATATGTCACATCGTTGCACAAGACTTCAATCATATGTGGACAGACGCAATAGCTTAACCAACAGTATTATTGAATCAGAAAACCAGCGGGCTATTGTACATCTCGGGTAGCCTATACAAAATATGACGGATTAAAAAATCCTCAGCTGATAGAAAAATACATTTTTTTTTAAATGACTGAGCGAGTTGTCGTGCGGTTAGTATCGCGTAGCTATGCGCTTGCATTCGGGGGATGGTGGGTTCGAATCCCACAGTCGGCAACCGTTAAGATGGTTTTCCGTAGTTTCCCCATTTTCACACCGGGAAATGCTGGGACTGTACCTTCATTCAGGCCATGGCTGCTACCTTCCTAATCATAACCTTTCCCACCCTGCGTCGCCGGAAACCTTCGATGCATTAGAATGACTAGCATTTTTTTTTTAAGAAAGGAGTTCATAGTATGAAGACCAGATGGCAGCTGCGAGCACTGAATGCTGTTGCTGCTGTCTTACCAGAACATACTACACAGATGCAGAAGGAGCGGTGACTAATGTGCCGTAAATCGGATCACTATATCGATTCAATTACGTGAACGGAATCAAATGAATTTATTCAGTAAAATGAATCGAATGTCCCATCACTAGAGCCCAGAGGATGATTAATAATAATAATAATAATAATAATAATAATAATAATAATAATAATAATAATAATAATAATAATAATAATAATAATAATAATAATAATAATAATAATTCTACAGCTTTTCTCCACACCTGTGAGAACGCGCGGGCGAACTGTGATACACATATGTGGAATTGATGCTGATTTACGACCGGTTGCCCTTGCTGACGCCAATCCTGTATTGAAATAATCACTATTGCGTGTTTCTGTGGTGGTTGGTAATGTGGTGTGTTGTCTGAATATGAAGAGGAAAGTGCTCGGACAAACACAAACACCCAATCCCCGAGCCAGAAGAATTATTCCGACGTTATTGAAATCCGCGACCCGGCCGTAAATCGAACCCGGGACCCTCTGAACCGAAGGCCTGAACACTGACCATTCAGCCAAGGAGTCTGGCAATAATAATAATAATAATAATAATAATAATAATAATAATAATAATAATAATAATAATAATAACACAAAATCACATGGAACAGATACAACAAAAGATGTATACAAAAAATGCAAAATTACGACACTACAATGCAGTCACCAAACCAGAAGCACTTTATGCATCTGAAACACTGATCATTGGCGGCAGGTCACAAATGAAAAGCACTGAGAAACAAGAGAGGAAAATTCGCAGAAAAATCATAGGTCCAAAGTTCGAAAATGGAATTTGGATGAAAAAGAAACCACACGAAATTTTTCAATTCACAGAAAAAATCATAGATACTATCAGAAAGAGAAGACTAAAATTCTACGGACATCTACACAGAATGGATAACAACAGGCTGACAAAGAAAATTCTAAATCTAGCTCTAATCCTGAAAATCCGCAACAATTGGTTAGCAGAAATTCATGAAGATCTACAAGAAATGGGTATTGAGGACGAAATCATTCAAGATAGAATGCTGTTTAGAAGCTTAATAAACAAACATAAATTTGCAGAGAAACCAACAAGAAAAAATACAGGCTGGACAGAAACACGCAGAAAGGAACACAGTGAAAAAATGAAGAGATACTGGGAAGAAAAGAAGAAGAAACATTGTGCAAAATAAGTTCAAACGCGCTCCACAGTTGGGCACAACGAATCAAATAATAATAATAATAATAATAATAATAATAATAATAATAATAATAATAATAATAATAATAATAATGGCATGTGGCCTCCGGAAAGGCCCTAAGGCAGGTCTTTCGAGTTGACACCCGTGAGCTAGTGTTGTGTCGGTGAGGATGGGACCCTTTCTGGGATGAAATCTAATATTGAAGACGGCGCACACACGCATAGGAAATAATCAAAGAAGTTGAAATCCCCTATTCTGCCGAGAATTGAACCCGGGATACCTTTGGTCAAAGGCCAGCAGCATAGTAACATGTTAGCCTTGGAGCCGGACGTGAAAATGAAAGATTCCCTGGAACTACAGTAATACCCTGGGGGTCGGAAGAGGAAAAGATTTGGTCAAGGGAGATCGGATAGGAAACACGAATGCGGAGAACCTAACTCAAATGGAAACAATGCTAGACTCAGATAGTCGCCCTGCGGTCACCCCTGGAGGTTACCCCTATGAGCCACCTGTTGCGATATGCTACTTGCTACCGGCACAGATAGGTCTTATGGTGACGATGGAACAGGAAAGATCTAGGAGTGGGAAGCAAGTGGCCGTGGCCTTAATTAAAGTACAGCTCCAGCATTTGCCTGGTGTGAAAATGTGAAACCGCGGAAAACCATCTTCAAGGCTGCCGACAGTAGGGTTCGAACCTACTATCTCCCGAATTCCGGATACCGGCCGCACTTAAGCGACTGCAGCTATCGAGCTCGGTGTGTTACGATACGTAGGAGAACCAACTCACTGGGGAAAGTGTATGTTGTGGTCGTCAAGTTTACTTGTGATAAGTGCTGGCCTTTCCCCTCATTTTCTACTAACGGTAAAATATGGTAAATATTGCGTAACTCACTGTGATTGATCGAGCTCACAGCTCCTTTGTCTTTAGATTAATATCTTTCCTCCAGAAACTAATCCATTACCCAGTCACAATAGATTTACGTGTTTCCGCTGATGGAGTGAAGCTGAGTTAAGCACATTTCGAACTAAGGGAAACTTTGCTTTTCAGAAACAGTTATTAGATTAATGCTCTTACAGTTCTTACTCACAGCAGTTTCACGAGAGAAGAATCGATATCGATGAAGAATACACGCATTATAATCCGAGTCCAAAACATTTTTCAATTTTTTTCTTTTTTTGCTATTTGCTTTACGTCGCACCGACACAGATAGTTTTTATGGCGACGATGGAATAGGAAAGGCCTAGGAATGTGAAGGAAGCGGCCGTGGCCTTAATTAAGGTACAACCCCAGCATTTGGCTGGTGTGAAAGTGGGGAACCACGGAAAACCATCTTCAGGGCTGCCGACAGTGGGGTTCGAACCCACCTTTCTCCCGATTACTGGATACTGACCGCACTTAAGCGACTGCAGCTATCGAGCTCGGTCGAAAACTTTTAAAAAAAAATAGGAAACCTTCATACGGGTACCCAAGAAATTGTAAAGTATTCAGGAAGAAAATCGAAGAAGTAACAACAGTGTGTACTGATATAAAGATCCACATACTTCCAATTTAGTCTCTTGAGCAGGTTTTCTGGTTATTAGACAGTCTACAATTGACTGACTTTACTCCAAAAAGGGCGGTCTCGGTGATCCAGTCATTCTGAATGAATGGTGGATAGAATGTTCCAGGCAACACGAGAGTTCTTCCAAAATTTTCTCCAGCAGATTTTAAAACTCAATGCTACTTCAGTGTAACTGGATTGCCTACTCTGAACATGCTGGCCGTACTTGCTGGTGAAACGTTAGTGAACACTAAACGTGTGACATGACCTCCTCCTTTCTTCTTCTTCTTCGCTTACTTTAACGGTCTTTTCAGTGTAACTGAATCCTTATTTAGAACTGCCATCCACCCATTCCTATGGAGAACTTTCTTCCCCCACGGTCCTACTTCTATAGCTTTCGAATCGTCCAATACATTATCGAACTATCTGAGAACTATCTTCTGAGTGATTTGGTTCCTCATGTCTAATATTCACACCTTTCATGGCCCCTGCCTTTCCTTTTGTAAAATATAGTTTCTATTTCCGTTGTTGTCGTTTGTATGTACTAAAAATATTTAGGCCTGGCACAGATAATGTTTAACGGAGTTAAATTTTCCGCGGAGTGCAATGAATTGATAGGGTGGAATAACGCTGTAACATAACAGCCTCTTCATTAACAATTTGGAGTAGCCTATTGAGGCCAAAATGGATCCTATTTGACGCAACCTATAGTTGTGCTTCTTCTCAAAAGATAGAAGACCACCAGCATTACCAACAACTGGTTGTCACTCTACATCAGGACCTCTCAAACGCCCAAAATCTCACGCGTGCAAATCGAGGCGCAAGAGCTCCGTGCATCGGTCCCGCTCGGTTCGCCTCGGAGCAACGCTACGTCTCTGGGCTTCTCGGCTAAGCTCGGCTCCACTCGGCTCGGATGTGCAGCGCTAGGGAGCAAGTGAGGAAGAGGGAGACAGGCGGAGCGAGCGAGACAAGCGTGGGGAAAGAGAGAGACTGCGCTATTGCTCTAAATCGAGGAGTGGGGGCCTGCACTCTGGTCAACCAAGCGAAGTCGTCTTTTGCACCGTGCACACTGCATGCACCAGGTGCATGCACTCTGAGAGGTCCTGATCTACATTGTTGTTTGTTGGTTTTTTATTCAGAAACAAATCGTACCAAATAATGGTCTTAATTATTTCGGAAGTTTGTTCTGTATGGTCGACGGTTTTAGGGTAGGTTTCGGACTACAAATACGAGTACCACGGCTGGTCCGTAGTCAGACAGCTCTGCACTACGACCGACCAACCGAGCAGAGGAGGGGTGGCCACGACTCTGCCGTGAATCTACGCGTCTACAGTACATTCGCTTCCTACCGTCGGCTGACCTGAGGAAGCTTTGCCGTGATTTTCCATTCTTCTGCACTAAAGTGAATGCCGGTACAGTTCCGCCAACCACCTCACCTTCTCGGAGCATTTCCTCCACCGTGTCAAATCTCCCTGTCCTGAGAGACGTGTTACCATCAGGGACGGAATGAAAATTTGTTTAGTTACAGTAATTGTTCTGTAACACGCTGGAAGCCACAGGCAGGTAAATGACGCATTTAATGCCCTCAACTGACATCGAATACAGTCGCGCTTGAACCCCGCATACTGGAGACTTAAGGCCAAAGTTTAATCGAAGACGCCATTCAGATCATCACGTTATGTACATTTTTTCTTACACAACGTGATCGACTGAATGCTTCTTGTGGGTCGAAAGGGGGAATCTCTGGAGTATTTAGCTGAGTTTGGTATTGGTTTCGACCCACCTGCCGGGCTGAGTGGCTCAGACGGTTGAGGCGCTGGCCTTCTGACCCCAACTTGGCAGGTTCGATCCTGGCTCAGTCCGGTGGTATTTGAAGGTGCTCAAATACGTCAGCCTCGCGTCGGTAGATTTACTGGCACGTAAAAGAATTCCTGCGGAACTAAATTCCGGCACCTAGGTGTCTCCGAAAACCGTAAAAGAGTAGTTAGCGGGACGTAAAGCAAATAACATTATTATTATTATTATTATTATTATTATTATTATTATTATTATTATTATTATTATTATTATTATTATTATTATTATTATTATTATTATTATTCGACCCACCTGTGTCAGCCTCCTCACTTTCATCTCTCATGGTCTAGGGAATCTTTCATTTTCACTCCCTTCGTGGCCTTTGTCTTTCTTTGCCCGATATCTTCAGTTTTCGAAGTGTCGGTTCCCTTCCACTTCTTCCTCTGATTAGTGTTAATAAAGGATGTTTGCCCAGTTGTACTTTCTCCTAAAACAATAATCACCACCACTGTCGTCTCCAGCCTGCTTTGGCCAACTCTTTTCCAACCCCGGTAGCATTAGGTTTGCGAGGCCTAGGAAATGTTTCATTTAAACGCCCTCCTCATTTTCCCCAAACTTTCATTCTTCAAAGGATCAAATCTCTCCAATTTCGTCCCTCTGCTATGTGTTAAAGAAAAGGTGGTTGCATAGTTCTTAAAATAATAATCACCCCTCCTAATAGATTGAAAGTTTCAAAGGCCGCTAGTACAAAGCACGACTGAAAGAATGGGGCACATTATCATGAAAACTTCCTGACCTGTTTATTGTCGGAGGTTTATCGACATATTGTCAATAAAAATCCGAACCTCAATGCTTTAAGAACGAGTTTAAATTGTAATTTAGCTGCAAATTTTCCTAAATGTTGCTTGCAATAATAATAAAAGCAGAAGAAGAAGAAGAAGAAGAAGAAGAATGGTCACGACTACCGTTTGTACGCAATTTAATTGGATGCCACTTAGGCTGCCTGTGTGTCAATTTTGACGTGTTTTTTACTCTACCGAATGGCAGAGTAAACCAGATCTCTCTTGGATGATTTATGGCGGTTTTTAAATAATTTTGTCATGTAAACTTCAAATATGTGTCACATCGACATCGTATGGGACTTGAAAGAGCGAAAGGACTTCTTTCCGCCCTGAAAAATCTTTGCCGGGTTCGAACCGACGACCTTAGGATCCTACACTCTCGTATAGACCCACAGAGAGAATTTGCCACTTATATAACCTAATAAAATTCATAAGTTTGTTGTCAAAGTGTGTGTATGGCAAATGAATGATAAAGAGTAAGATATGAAATATTTGACTGCGAAATATCATAGCATACAGGACAAGGTAGGGAAGGAGGAGAGGACTGAGACAAAATCTACTTGTTAATTTGTTTATCAAGCCTTCTGCAATTTTTCTTGAATGATCGATTCTTGCAGTCAGTTCCCTTTACTTTCCTCTCAGTGTGGTTTTTAAAAACTGTAAGACATTTAACAAGCTAAAAATAATTCATAAATTATAATATTATTATGCTTTACGTCCCACTGACTACTTTTATGGTTTTAGGAGTCGCCGAGGTGCCGGAATTTAGTCCCGCAGGATTTCTTTTAAGTACCAGTAAATCTACCGATACGAGGCTGACGTATTTGGGCACATTCAAATACCTCCGGACTGAACCAGGATCGAACCTGGCCAAGTTTGGGGTTTGAGGGCCAGGGCTTCAACCGTCTGAGCCACTCAATTCGACAATTCATAGACACACTACATTACGTCTCAAACCAGCCTTATTAGAGGAGGCTACAGACGCAGTAAATAGTAATACAAAATTATATAAATCACTGGAACTGAAAGTGTGACAAAAGAAAGGAAGAAAAATCTTGTGCCCAAAATACATTTAAATACTTTTTTCCAGCAGACACCTCAATATAAATGTACCGCACAAATATGATGAAAAATCAATATTGAATATGAATTGCTTAAGAACACGCTGTGTTCCTCCAACAGTTACCGGCTTTTCCACTTTCATAACTATATCCTCAGCTATAACATAACTCACGCCTTCCATTTCGGGATACATGAATGTCGTCCCGTCTGCACAATGTTTCAGAAATTTAATTTTGTATTCGCTGTCACTGCGGTTCACAACTACTACCGATCCAATATGACAAACAATGCTCTTCTTGCTTGCAAATTTCACGAGCTCAGAGTCCCCAGTTACAATGTTTTCACATGTAGGATCAAAGCCATTAGATGTCAATATCTCCTCCCTGAATGTAGAAGTAGAATCTAATGAGAGAAGAGGGTTTAGACGGAGGGAGGATTGAGACAACATTGATATCTCCTGTACAGCTCTTTTTCCAGGATGTTACTCTTTCAAGACTAATGTCCAGGAAAAGTTTCTTGAAAGCAAGAGATAATACTGGTCAACAGAAATCTTCTCGATTATCTATGTGGAAGATGACATGTGAATACCATTGGATGACACCATCAGAAAATCTAGTTGTCGGTTTCACTGAAGAAGGTTCTGTGTGGAAAGCTCTGAATATGCTCAAAACAGGGGTCGCAAGGTCCAAAGATAATTTGGAGAAATTGGGTTACACCACATCATCAATCTTTTGTGACTGTGAGTTCAACAAACTACGGGGCACTTATACCAATGTAGACAATGCCCTGCAAGATGTAACATTCATGACCTGATGTACGCAAGCTCTGAAGCCATAGTAATTGCTAAATATTGGGCTAAAGTGATTTATATTTTGTCCTTTATTTCCTCTGTCTTAATTGTATTATTATATACTGTACAATGTGATGCTTTTGACACGAATAAACAAATGTTGTATGCGTCCACGGTGATAGTAATATGACCATTTCACTGGTCAGATACCTACCTGTAAAGTAATTTCTGTCCGGTGGTTTATTTGACAGTTGGATTGAGTTGAATAATTAGAATTTCACCACCTAACACCATAATGTGATTTTACACTTCGAAATATTTAATTTCCCCCGTTCCGTGGTGTGGAGGATCTTTCAGAATATTTTATTGGCTGGCTGTGTTCGCTGTAACATCTGGCGGCGGGTAGGATGGAAGGGCTGTTGAATTCTTTACATAGGAGGGTCAGCATCAAACAACCATTACGAGCACAGAAGCGCTAGATCGTGTTTTATGCAAAACCCAGATCACGGGAGGGAATTTCCACGTCAACGATAACAGAGATCAGATTTTTTCCACACCTTCGTGAGCTTTTATTTTTACCACTAATGAGGAATATTTAACAGCCTGCTGGGTAATACACGTCATTAAAATCCTTTACGTACCTTTGACAGGTAGTCTGTCCTGCATAACATAGTACACCACTAAAGTTTGTTTTACAGAAATAATGTATTGGTTGTGATTGTCGTTTTGGACGGCAAAACTCACCCTCTTAAATATAAACGGCAAGAGGATACATCTCTCCGGTGAATGAGGGCTATGAAGGTCAGGACTCTCCTGATCTCCTAAACCTACTACATTAGAATAAGGGAGGAGCATGAGTAGACGAAGGAGGTCAGACAAAAGGTACAGCAGAATGAAACCTAGAAATTCAATGGAAGCATGCCAAGAATATGTGGTATTTCGTGGTCGCACAAGTGGCAAACTACTGGAGGAAGAATACAAGTTTATTCAGTATCGATAAAGCGATATACTAACAGCATTTGTCAGTAAAACTGCAATAAATTAATAAGTATGTATTTACGCAGCCATGTCTGTGGTGTAGTGATTTGTATGATTAGCTGCCACCCCCAAAGGCCCGGGTTCGATTCCCGGCTCTGCTACGAAATTTGAAAAGTGGTGCGAGGGCTTGGAACGGGGTAAACTCAGCCTCGGGAGGTCAGCTGAGTAGAGAGGGATTCGATTCGCACCTCAGCCATCCTCGAAGAGTTTTTCCGTGGTTTCCCACTTCTATAGACAAATGCCTGGATGATACCTAACTTAAGGCCACAGTCGCTCTTTTCCCTCTTACTTTTTTATCCCTTCCGATCTTCCCATTCTCCCTCAAGGTCCCTCGTCAGCATAACAGGTGAGGCCGCCTGGGCGAGGTACTGGTCCTCCTCCCCAGTTTTGTCCCCCCGACCCAGTCTCACGCTCCAGGACACTGTCCTTAAGGCGGTACAGGTGGGGTCCCTCGCTGAGTCCGAGGGAAGAACCAACCCTGCAGGTTCAACGGATTAAGAAAGAAAGAAAGAAATATATATATACACAGTACATTGTACAATTTGTTAAGAATGAAGCCATACTTTTCTGCAGTGTGTTTGACAGGCTGAAATCTTTTTGTTATACTGTATTATTAGAACATATCTTTCCCGTTTTCTCTCTTTGTTTTTTATTATTGTTTACCGAGCTCGATAGCTGCAGTCGCTTAAGTGCAGCCAGTATCCAGTATTCGGGAGATAGTAGGTTCGAACCCCACTGTCGGCAGCCCTGAAATGGTTTTCCGTGGTTTCCCATTTTCATACCAGGCAAATACTGGGGCTGTACCTTAATTAAAGCCACGGCCGCTTCCTTCCCACTCCTAGCCATCGTCGCCATAAGTCCTATCTGTGTTGGTGCGAACGTAAAGCAACTAGCAAAAAAAAAGTTGTATTATTTACTTCATTCTTTTACCTTATATCAATATACTTCTCTTCATGTTTTCTCTTCAAATTCAGTTTCTCATTTTCATCCTATGTATTAACTCCTATTTTTATTTTAATGTTTCCCTGTTTCCCGAAAATGTTAATTTTTCTTTCTTTCTTTCTTTCTTTCTTTCTTTCTTTCTTTCTCCATTTCTCCTTTCATCCTTCTTTCTTTCTAAAACCCATGAATTGCCATTGCAGAGGCGGTTACTTTTTTAATGTCGTTCACAAATGTTTGTGTCTTGGTGGTGGTGGTGATTATTGTGTTAAGAGGAAGTACAACTTGACAATCATCCTCTATTAACACTAATCAGAAGGAAAATGAAAGAGGTCCGACACATCGAAGAATGAAGGTATCGTCTAAAGAAAGAGAAGGGTCACTAAGGGCGTAAACATGAATGCCTTCCTTGGTCTCGACATTAAATACCGTCGGCTTCAGAAAAGAACAACAGTTGACTGAGATAGGTCTGGTAGGAAAGACGATGTTGAGGAGCCGGGCACAAGTAAGTGCAAGCAGGACCCTGTGGTCACCAGCCCACATTCCCAATTTGAGGACTCTGTTGTTGTTGTTGTTGGTGGTGGTGGTGTTGTTGTTGTTGTTGTTGTTGTTGTTGTTGTTGTTGTTGTTGTCGTTGTCGTCGTCGTCTCTTACGGTGGACGATGTGGATGTACTGCATTCTACCGCCCTTATGCACAGGGGGGAATCTACTGTATTTATGTGCTTTTACATTTTTAATGAAACTTTCGAACCAAACGTGTCCAATCTGTTCTGAATTACAGAGTAACCGTGGAGATACTTCAGAGCTATTGTTTTTGTATCTCCTCCTTTCATATTCAGTTCCTGTATTGCATGCTATCTGTATGGTCGTAAACCTGATTCCTCTGTAACTCTCTGGCATGTGCCATATGAGTAGCCAGTCTACTGGCTTAATCGGCGCAATGATTCCTTTGGTGACATCAATAAGCTTCCTCGACGCAAGCTTGGCTTGTTTCAAGTCTGTGTTTTTTCACTCTCGCTGGCTGAGGAGCAAGCTACTTGTCTGCAGCTTTCTTATTATTATTTTAACATCCTTCTTCTTCTTAAAGTGCCATATCCGGTCCGCGAGACGTTGGTGATCACCCTGGTGAACGGATTCCTTACATTAGCTAACCTGAAGAATTATTCGGTATTGCTGATGCAAATATAGTTGTTGATGTCTTAGAGCCATGTCATCAGTGGTCAACAGCTCCTCACTTGTCTACTGTCTTGCCTGGTAATGTCATATATAGTACCCTGTACTTTCTACTTCGTGGAACATGGCCTAAATAAGCTGTTTTCCTTTGATGATGTTTGCCAATATTCGCTCTGCTTAATTCTATTTGTTACGAAATCTGTCCAGGGTAATCTGCGTAATCTTCTATTTAACTAGAAAGTCCTCTAATATGTTCACGGAGGAAGCTTGACAGGCAAGGTCTCTACTCCATAAAGCAGGGTTTACCAAATGTAACATTATACCAATATAATTGGTCCGTTATTGAACATTATAAATTTTCCCGCTAACTCATTCCTGTTGCCAGCGTTTCGCCCCAGTGTGCCAATTTGGGCTCATTAATTGGTAACTAGCACACCTACCAAGATGCGTGGCTTGAGGCCACTGCATAGGCTACTTAGAGCCATCAGCAGTGCCCATGCACTATGAGATATTTTGTCTCTGTCAAAAATTGATCCTTGTTAGGCCATCAGATGTTACAGATCTATGGGAATCATTCGGGACAAATAGTTCAGGTTTGCTATAGGAATCGATTTCTATAACCTAACAGATGTAACATTTCAAAATTTGCGTGAGCTTGAGGTTTAGATTGTCATAAAAAATGAATGGAAAGATCTTCTACAAATCTCAATACGGCACCTGATTTCTTTTTCAGGGTCGAGCTTACCATCGATAGAATTGTTGCCGTGGTTGGAACATCGCACACACCAAATTCTCTTTGAAATGCGCGTTGTGTTTCAGTAAAGGAATTTGTCTTCCAATGCGTTTTCACAATAAAAGAACGCTACCGAAGAGAGCACTACATGTTCGTGTTATAACAGCGAAAACTAGGGCCTTCGAACTAATTAACAATAACCAACATAATATTCACCAATGGATGACTGGGGTACCAATATAGCATGCCCCAGAACCCCTGAGATCATCAAACTCCATTTCAAGTTTACAGTATCCTCCAGAGGGAAATTGTAAATCATTAAATTTGTTACGGTTTATATGGATCTCCTTGGTACCATCCACGACCAGAATTGTGACGGTGGTACTTCCTGTGACAAAAGACGATGTCAACTTGCGCCACCCACAAAGATTCATAGGCGACATTAAAATGAATAATGTTGCGTGCTGGTTTTTCTTTTTTGTGCTCTGCACCAACAGAATTTGCTTGCTGGAAGGTTAATGGTTACGATGGAGATAATGGAAATTAAAACACCTCAGCTTCATAGTCTTATCAGTTGCATTACACAGATTTAATTACATATGATTTCATAGTTTGTGCATAACAAAGCGCTTTATGAAATCTGCTAATCTCTGCTGAAATAGAATGTGCGCGTCCTGGGATAAGCTCGATGGGGATTTTGCTGAATGTATCCTATTTTATTTTTAAACATACCAGTCAATTTTGAAGGGACGAGGGCATTGTTATAGTGGTGGAATTAGGATTTTTTTATTCTGATCCATTTTATACACATGAAAATATTTCGCATATCTCCACCATTGTCTGTAGTGTAATAAATATCGACGCAAGAAAATCTCAATCATGTGGTATTCAAAGTCATTCAGACCCATTTGTCCATGACACACACACAAACTTACTTACTCCTCGGCTCTACAGATCATAGAGGACCTTTGCCTCTCTGGCAATTGTAGCCCAGTCTTCACGGTATTTAGCACGCTTCCTCCATCTTCTTATTCCCATCTTTCTTAACTCCTCCTTCACATCATCCAGCCATCTTTTTCGAGGTCTTCATTTCAATCTTCTGCCAGCTGGATTTCCGTTTTAAATTTTCTTGACAGAAATATCATCTGGCGTTCCCTCTGCATGTCCCAACCACCTTAATCTGTTACTTTTTATTTCGGATACAATATTGGGATGTACATAGAGCTTTTCCGGTTCTCTGTTTTTCCTTATTCTTGACTGTTCCCCTTCATTCACCGGACCAAAATCCTTCTCAGTATTTTTATCTCCCCATCTGTTCAAGAGTTCTTAATCTTCTCTGCTCATTATTCAAGTTTCAGAACCATAAGTTACCACTGGTCGTATTACCATTCGATAAACTGTCAACTTCAGTCTTCTACTAAGGCTGCGTGATCTGATTGCGTTCATTAAAGCTAAGTAAGGGAGATAGTAGGTTAGAATCCCACTGTCGGCAGCCCTAAAGATAGTTTTCCGTGGTTTCCCATTTTCACACCAGGCAAATGCTGGGGCTGTACCTTAATTAAGTCCACGGCCGCTTCCTTCCCATTCCTAGGCCTTTCCTATCTCATCGTCGCCATAAGACCTATCTGTGTCGGTGCGACGTAAAGCAAATAAAAAAAAAGCTAAGTAAGCCCTATTACCTGCAGCAATCCTTGGTTTTACTTCCTCTTTCATGTCATGATCTCTCGTCACCAGCACTCCTAAATACTTAAACTTTTCACACCTCTCCTATTTTATCCCATTTTATTTTATGAGTTTATCTTCTGTAACTACGGTCCTCCTAGATGAAAACAAATACTGAGTTTTGGCGTTATTCACTCTCAGTCCCACTTCTCCTACCTCCTTTTCTAATCTGTCTAGTCCTTCCTCTAGGTCTTGCAATCTACGAGAAAGCATATCAACATCATCAGCATAGGCCAGATTATGAATCACACACACACAAACACTGATCTGCATTTACAGTAGGGCTGTCACCCTGGTGGCAAATTCCCTATCAATGATTACACTGTATTTTCAAAGAACTCGGAAGTTTATTTAGCATGAAAATGAAAATGCAAATCCACAGCCTGTTTCCAGTGATATTTTATTTTCTTCCAGTTCAGTAATATTAAGGCATTTGAGACCGAGGCGTCCAACCCCCTCTTTAACGATTCCATTTCCTCTCATTCTTTTCTGTTTCTTTCTCATACCGATACTCTTCTTCTCGACATAAGTTTTTCACGTCTGCATAGCCTGTTGGCTGATCCCGCGGTGCAGGTGTAGCGTGCTTGCCTCTTACCCGGGGGCGCCGGTTTCGATTCCCGGCCAGGCTAGGAATTTTTACCTGGTTCTGAGGCCTGGTTTGAGGTTCGCTCAGCCTAGGTGATTACTAAGGAAAGGATTTGAAGGTGGAAAGTATGGTCAGAAAATGGGATAAAAGGTTCTAAAAATGAATACAAGAAAGGTGCAAGAAAGGTGTTGATGAGATCACGTTAATAATGAGACACTCCGGTGATAAAAATCGATATATTGGTCACTTTGGTGAAATTTTTATGACTGAAATTGACAGGATTGGGTTTCTTTTTTCTTGTCACGAAGTTATTTCACTGAATTCAAACAATTTTTCACTGTAATAATGCTTTGTTTGCCAATTGTAATTTTACATTAAAATCCCAATTTTCTCCCATAATATTTTGCCAAATTTAACTAAATGTGTATGGTATATGTATCAATATTAAGAAACCTGCGTACGGAATTTGTGATTGCAGATTTTTTTCTAGTAGTAGAGATTTTTAAGTTCAAAATTTTAGAACGTAAAAATTAGACAAACTTTAGTACGATATATCTCCTAATATAAATTATGTACAGAAAAATCGATACGTAGTGCTTTTAAAATAAGTATTATCTATCTAATTACAAATTTTCATAACATGTTAATTAAATTTCATGAAGAAAATAAAATTACAATTTTTTTAAATATTTTTTTGGAAAAACTATGAATTGATATGAAAGAAATGTTCGTGATATCTCTGGTTTTATGTAGGTGACATTTCCACAAAATGTCGTGAAACGTCGACACATTAGGTAAAAATATATTTTTATCTCCGGAGTGTCGCCTTAAGGTTTAAAACAGTTACATGAACTTTCCTTATCCCATTTACTGGGTTCTAATAATTAATAAACTTGTTATATTGGATTACACACAACATTTCAGTGTTTTTGACAATAAGTCACTGATGCTTTGAGCGCAGTAGATTCTTGTAATAGAGAGAAACTCCGCTTGACATCTACAGAAACCAATGAAGCGTATCTTGTCAGCATTCATAAAGAGAGTTCAGCCAAAGTTGCAAACATTTCCACGTCTGTATTGTTCTTTAAATTTAATTCGAATTTTTCTTTATCAAATCTACTATATCATGGTTCTCTGTAACACTAAACAATTTGTTCCAAACTCTGAACCACATAAGGAAAATACTTGCAGCCATGAACTGCAAAAAGTTTCAGCACTAGGTCTTTGTTGTTGAGTAATTGTTGGGCTTGTTTGATGACTTCTACGTCCGTTAGGTCTTGGGCACATATGAAACACTTAATTTTATCAAAATTTTCGCCCAAGTAAATCTGTTGAAGCAGAGATTTAAAAAAGTGTCTGATCTTTAAAAAAACGCAGATAAAAGTGGAAGGAAAAGTGCTGAAGCACGAACTGGAAGGGGAAAAGGTGGCAACATGTAGCAATATCAAAAAAAAAAAAAAAGTTGCAAAAGGTGCAATAAATTATGTTTACGAGTATTTCGCTTCATTTCATGCCCCCATATACATGTATTGACTTATCTGTATGAAGATAGCAGTATTTATGGAAATCCTTTCACTAGTGATTAAAATTGAGGAGCTAACTTAGGGTGAGATAGCGACCCCGGTCCAAAACGCCAAGAATAACGACTTAGAGGATTCGTAGTGCTGACCACACGACAGGCCTTCGGGCTGAGCAGCGTTCGCTGGGTAGGCCACGGCCCTTCGAGGCTGTTGCGTCGTGGGTTTGGCATTGAGTTCACTACTTCCTTACATTTCGTAAAATTCTGTTATCAAATGATAAACTGAGTGAACTGACGAAAAGCAAGCGTGTAGTTTCACTTAAGTGTTCTGTCATGATCATAGACACGGGACCTCCAGTTTTGTGTGGAGTTGATACGACATAAATTATCACTCAGCTATATCGCATCAATGAATCGACAAAGCGTGCATTAATGTTAAAGAGTTACTGCCTCCCAGCATGGGCAAGACATTCTCATAGGAAACTTTCGTACTGTGTCTGCATGAGATGGGCTCTTAGAACTCAAATCACTTCAACTTCCACTTGGGGGATATGTAACGGAGTTACTTTCTCTGTTCTCACAAACTCTAGTTCTCGGCCGAGACCTATTATCGTTAATGTCCGCTATGTCTTTAAAATGCAAATAGCTTCTACATTCGAAGACGACAGTATCACGATCCAGAACTGGAGCAGAAACGAACTCTCGATTCACAGTGTTATTCCAAAGTGGATTATTTACCCTGCGGAATTAATCCGCTCCTGAAATTGAAAATAGTGGAACTTCCTCCAGTGTGAAAGTTTGCAAATTACTTTCATAATAGGAAAACGGTGTGTCTTCAGAAACGTAATTTCATGTATGCTGGCTACAGTGAAACAGTTTTAATGCCATAGAGTTTTAAAGCTTATTACCTAAGTGAAGAAGCTTTCTTTTTGTTTCCAGTGCTGTATTTTTTTAAGAAGGGTAGTTATTTATACGTGAGTTCGAATCTTGTTCTCAGCAACTTGAAACACTCAGCAAGTCGTTAAAGTTATTATTATTAAGGCGCGCGTTTGAACGTATTTAGTACAATGTATGTATTTTTTACTGAGTAAGTGGCTGCGTGGTTCCGGTCATGTAGCTATCAGCTTGCATTCCGGAGATAGTGGATTCGAACCCCACTCTTGACTGCCCTGAAGTGGGTTTTCCGCGGTCTTCCATTTTCGCGCCTGGCACCTTAATTAAGGCCACGGTCACTTCCTTCACATTCCTAGCCCTTTGCTACCCCATCGTCACTATAAGACCTACCTGTGTCGGTGCGATGTAAAAAGAAAAACTTATTCTTTTATCCCTAATATATCTTCTTTCGTTCATTGAGTTCCGTTTTTTGTCCATGCTGTGCATTTCCTTTTAGGTTTCTCTAAAAATGTATGTTTTATTACTAAGCTTCTAAATGTAGTTTTTAATGAATGATTTCTTTCTCAATACCAATGTTTTATATATCGTTAATTTCCACCAATCAATTGTTGTGGTTTTTGGGGGATAATGCTAGATTTAGAACTTTCTTTTTCAGTCTGTTGTTATCCATTCTCGGTATATGTCACTAGAAACCGCTTTTTTCCCTAATAATTGCATCTGTGACTTTTTCTGTAATTTTGCCCAGCTCCATGGCTAAATGGTTAGCGTGCTGACCTTTGGTCACGGGGGTCCCGGGTTCGATTTCCGGCAGGGTCAGGAATTTTAACCATACCTGGTTAATTTCGCTGGCACAAGGGCTGGGTGTATGTGCTGTCTCTATCATCATTTCATCCTCATCACGACGCGCAGGCCGCCTACGGGAGTCAAATCAAAAGACCTGCATCTGGTGAGCCGAACTTCTCCTCGGACACTCCCGGCACTAAAGGCCATACGCCATTTCATTTTTTCTGTAATTTTATAAATTTCTTGTGGCTTTTTCCGTTTTCGTAGTTTGGCCCAACATTTTTCTCAGAATGTTCCTCTCTTTCTTTTCCACGTTTTTAATTTGTGACCTGCCATCAATTATCAGGATTTGTGATGCGTGGATTACCTCTGCTTTGATAAGTGTTATAGATGATTATTATTATTATGATTATTATTATTATTATTATTATTATTATTATTATTATTATTATTATTATTATTATTATTATTCACTATCAAGCGCGGGCTGCTGACCATGGGGGCCTTAGTTGAACCGTGGCATTGCTTCTTCCACTTACTTGTGCCAGGCTCCTCACTTTCATCTAACCTATCCCACCTTCCTTGGTCAGCTCTTGTCCCTTTCCGACCCCGACGGTAATAATAATAAAAATCGTATGGCCTCAGCTACCGTTTGCAGACATTTCGATTTGACGCCATCTGGCTGTCTGCTCGTCAATTTCGACGTTCCGGCTTACTCTGTCTGCCATCTAGCGGACCTAGAGTGAACCGGATCTCTCTTGAGCGTCTATGGCTGAGATTTAATTAATTTTGTCGGGTAAATACCAAATGTATCACCAGAGATCTTTTACATGCCGACATCGTACGACATGGAGTGTCGAATGGAATTTTTTTCCGCCCTTCAAAAATCCGACTACCTCTGCCGGGTTTGAACCCGCTATCTTGGAATCGAGAGGCCGACACTCTACCACGGATCCACAGAGACAGCTACCCCGACGGTACTAAGTGTCTTTAATTTCTTTAATTTTCACGCCTGTCGTCGCCCTTGTCTTTCTTTGGTCGTTACCTTCATTTATCGAACTGTCGGATCCCTTCCGATTTTTTTCCTCTGAAATGAAATGGCGTATGTCTTTTAGTGCCGGGAGTCTCCGAGGACAAGTTCGGCTCGCCAGATGCAGGTCCTTCGATTTGACGACCTGCGCGTCGTGATGAGGATGAATTGATGATCAAGACGACACATACACCCAGCCCCCGTGCCAGGCGGAATTAATATTTTATTATTTATTAGGCTATCACTCCTTAACAAGTATGATTGTCTTCCAAAGGTAAGCTCAAATCACGTGAGTTCTTTGATGGCTGATGCCAGCGGAATTAACCAATGATGGTTAAAATTCCCGAACCTGCCAAGAATCGAACTCGGGACCCCTGTGACCAAAGGCCACCACCCTAACCGTTTAGCCATGGAGTCGGACACCTGATGTGGTAAAGTGGTTAGCTCTACGTCCGGCCGCCTTTGCCCCCTGGAATTAACCTGGTACTCACTTTTGTTGTAGGCTGAGTGAACCTCAAGTCTATATGCATCTCCGGAAGTGGAAATGTCGTTTCTTAAATTTTTCGACTTCCTGGCGGCGAATAGAACCCACGTCCTTCCGAGTGAAGCGAACACCCCTTTAAGTAAATTAAGGGGGGAAAAAGGAAGATCGGTTATTTTTTCCTTGTTATTTAAATTCTTAACTTCTTTTAGCCGAAATCGTAAGTGGGCTATGCGATAGACTTGTACAAACTATCAGTCTATTAAAAAACAGAATGCGCGTTTTTAAATATGATTTCTGCTGTCGACTTTGCGGTCTCGTAATAAATAGATCGTACATTCACTGACTGTGATTATCCCAGTCTATATCAGATTTCTGAGGATTACTTCATGGATGACTGTAACTATACATAACAGTGACTTTTATACGTCTATTCATATCGCTTCTGAATAAATAATGGCCGTGATTTTGTGTGCCAAAACAAACTTCATTAATTCTGTTTGCCAGTAAATGTGTCTAGACGTGGGTGTTATTGAAACTCTCTTAACAATACGTAATGAATATCATTGCCAGTGTGACCTTTTCATTAAGGTGAAGGGTTTCCATTTTTTAAATAATATTACGAGCGCTACGTGCATGGCGTACACCCTCGCCTCTCGTCTGAGAGTTGCCAACGGTGTGCAAATTAGATTAACGAGACTCTGAAGGAAGTGGGGCAGCATTTAATTTGCATTCAGCTATTTACAAAGGTGGCCAGTCGCTGGTGACGCAGCAGGCGACCACATGTAGGTAAGTTGAAGTGAGAAATGTAAACTTATTTAAGTCCGCCTTTTGTTAGATAAAAGTGCTGCCATCTGTCTGCAAGGGTATGAATTGAATGAGTTGTAACTCATTTTTTTACCCCTCAAGATGAGGTGAGCATTTTTGAAACTTTAAACCAGGATGAAGAGAAAAA
Source organism: Anabrus simplex (assembly GCF_040414725.1). Classification (NCBI taxonomy): domain Eukaryota; kingdom Metazoa; phylum Arthropoda; class Insecta; order Orthoptera; family Tettigoniidae; genus Anabrus; species Anabrus simplex. Next base: position 52,410,534 of record NC_090272.1, on the reverse strand, counting down.
TGAAAATCCACAAACTGTTGCCAGTCATTCGACCGGGTAAGGGATAGAATAAATGAAGCCCCCATCTAGAGTCGAGAATAGGAGTGGTGGTGGTGGTGCTGATTATTGTTTTAAGAGGAAGTACAACTAGGCAACCATCCTCTATATAACACTAATCAGAGAGAAAAAATGTAAGGGGTCCGACACTTCGAAAAATGAAGGTATCGGCCAAAGAAAGGCAAGGGCCACGAAGGGCATGAAAATGAAAGACTCCCTAGCCCTCGCAAACCTAATAGCGTCGGGGTCGGAAAAGAATAAGAGTTGACCAAGGGAGGTCGGATAGGATAGATGAAAGTGAGGAGCCTGGCACAAGTAAGTGGAAGCAATGCCAGGACTCAGCTGAGGGCCCCGTGGTCGCCAACCCACGCTCCAAAAATTCAGAGCCCCTGGGGCCCCTTTTAGTCGCCTCTTACGACAGGTAGGGGATACCGTGGGTGTTATTCTACCGCCCCCACCCACAGGGGGTCGAGAATAGGAATTGTGTCAGCTGCCGAAGCCTGTCGCACTCCTCTGGGGCGATGATTAATGACTGATATATGAAATGAAATGATATTGGACAGCGTTGCTGGAATGAAAGATAAACCGGGCGATTTGGCCGTGCGGTTAAGGGCGCGCATCTGTGAGCTTGCATCCGGGAGATAGTGGGTTCGAATCCCACTGTTGGCAGCCCTAAAGATGGTTTTCCGTGATTTTCCATTTTCACACCAGGCAATTGCTGGGGTTGTACGTTATGTAAGGCCACGGCTGCTTCCTTTCCACTCCCATCCCTTTCCTATCTCTTCGTCGCCATAAGATCTATCTGTGTCGGTGCGACGTTAAGCAGCTTGTAAATGAAAGATAAAAGAGAATACCGTAGTACGGGGAGAAAAACCTGTCCCACTTCCGCTTTGTTCGGCACAAATCTCACATGGAGTGACCGGGATTTGAACCACGGAACCCAGCGGTGGGGAGGACCGCGTGCTGCCGCCTGAGCCACGGGGGCAAAGGACGAACAGAAGTGACTATAAAAAATAGTGTGGCGACTCTCGCTATATCACATGTTAACAGGCAAAGCATGGATACAGTGTTGCCAGGTCTAAAAAATATTTTGGAAAATAGAGCTCTAAAATTTCGGAACATATAGTCAAAATTTTGGAAGATAAAAATGTCAGTACGAACACTTATTCTCCGAGCCAAGGGAATTAACTATTTAAGGTTAAAATCTCCTATCCGGCCGGGAATCGAACCTGGGGTCCTCTGAATCGAAGAGCAGTTGACCATTCAGCCAAGGAGCCGAACAATTAAATGATCAATTAAATGATGGGTGATGGGTGATATTTCAGTCTTTCATCCAAGGATCCCCCTCTTTCTGATGATGATGATGATGATGATGATGACGACGCTGATTGTTGTTGAAATGCCCCCCTCCCCCTTCCCATAGTAGAATTTTTCCTGCAAATTTTGCTCTTCGATTTCCCCTAGGAGTTACGTGGTAGGTCAAGTATTGATATTTCAGCGTAGTTGGCTGTCATATTAGACTAGATATATGCGAGAAACAAGTACCATTCGCACGTTAAAAAAAAACTCATCCTCTCGCCTCAAATTCCCTTACAACTGATAGCACTTGAAGGGAAGTTAAACACATATCGATGTGCTGTAATGTAAAATACATCTTCCTAGTAGCTTGTGCCTAAAAATTGAGGGCGGAAAATCGGAAAATTTCTATCTAATTTATTATTTTCTGGAATGTTTTAAAAATATTGGAATATTTACGACGTTTTGGAGGAGCTGGCGACACAGCGTAGATGTTCTCCGCCGCCCGCAGCGCTGCAGTCGCCATGAAGGCTTGAAAGCAGTGTTGCCTACCCATAAATCTTTTCTCCGCTAAAGTGTAGTTGAAAATCCGCTAAATCCCGCTAAATTTCGAAATGAAGCAAAATAGCATTTACCAGCTGTTTTAATAAAAGAGATGAACTCAACACTCCCCTTTTTAAAACAGGAGTTCATCATCTCCTCCTCTCCATCTGGAGCAGATGTGCTGGGTTGAGGTCCTGTGGTTTAATAGGAAGCCGCATCGTACTATTCGTTTTCGTAATATATGCTGGCAGATCACAGCAGCAAAGCGCATACGGAAATTTTCAAATCTATTTCGAAAGTTATTTTCACTTTCATTACTGTTTTCATTGTTTTGGTAAGTTCGTTCGTTCGTTCGTTCGTTCGTAATCTGTTTACCCTCCAGGGTCGGTTTTTCCCTCGGACACAGCGAGGGATCCCACCTCTACCGCCTCAAGGGCAGTGTCCTGGCGATTCAGACTTTGGGTCTGGGGATACAACTGGGGAGAATGACCAGTAACTCGCCCAGGCGGCCTCACCTAATATTGTACTACCATTCGGACTGGAGCCTACTCTTTTAAAAGTATTGACATATTGTGGCAACATTAAATTGCTACTGTCTCATAAATTTGTAAAAATCGCACGGCGCAACAGCCCTGAAGGGCTTGGCCTTGATCCTGCTCAGCCCGAAGGCCTGCAGATTACGAGGTGTCTTGGGTTCCGCAGGACGAATCCTTTCAGCCGTTATTCTTGGCTTTCTAGACCTGGGCCGCTATCTCACCGTCAGATAGCTCGCAAATGTAAACACGCAGGCTGAGTGGACCTCAAACCAGCCCTCAGATCTAGGTAAAAATCCCTGACTTGGCCTGGAATCGAACCGGGGCCTCCGGGTAAGAGGCAGGCATTATATCCTCTCACCACGGGGTCGGGCATAAATTTGTAAACATGAGGAGATACCAGACGGAAGGTTGAACAAATAACAAGAAAATCATACACATATTCCTTTATGAACTAAGAAATGTTTTAACTATGGCTATTAAATTAACTGTGGGGACATCATCCTCGGTGTCCAATTCACGAACTAGGACTAGAATTAACTTATTTATTGAATCTTTCTACACATTGTTACACTCATTCCTTGTGATGCAGCTATGATGTTTTGTAACTAAAGAATATACCGCATTTGTATTAGTAATGTTGTCCACATATACATTAGAAATACTTTTTACTTTAATAAAACCCGTTTAGAATAAAGGCCATGTCTTATAAGATGATTACATATGCCATGCAGTATGGTTGCCTTGATGTATCGACGTACATAAAAATTACTTACGTTCCCTTCATCACAGTACAACAACCATCAGGTAACAACGTGTTTATTGTACTTTTCAGCTGTGTTGAAATTCTGTGTATGAGATATGTACTATCTTCAATGGCCCTGTTTATTGCTCCTTTCTATTCTACATTTTTGCCTGATTCTTTTAACTACTCCTCTTCCAAGACCATGATTGTCAGAGACAGCAGTGGCTTATATCTTTTCCAACTGCCCATCTTATTTATAGTCACATTCTGGCAGGATCAGTACCAGTTACTTCCCATAAAATATCACCGACTTTGAAATGTCTGTGGCATACCTGTAAAATAATGTATTACCGTGAGCGAAATTCGTGCATTTACAGAGTGAATCGGCCTACACCAGCAGCTCCTGTAGGTGGTATGTTTTAATGCGTATAATAATAATAATAATAATAATAATAATAATAATAATAATAATAATAATAATAATAATAATAATAATAATACCGTTGAAATAATGTATTCCATGATTGTGATCTAACATAACCTTATATCATTGAAGAGCAAATATGCCTACATATCACCAGCTGTTGCGTGTAGTTTAATACGTCATAGGCCTATACTCATTATGATTGTGTGAGAATGTAATAATAATAGTTACTCACCATTGAGTTATTAGTAAATCTGTAGTCTTGTCTTGGAATTGCACGTAAACATATCTGCCGCATAACCTCGTCTTTCGTAAACTTAATGCATGCACTTCGTTATCACTGCCGGAATTCTCCTTAAAGTTGAGTACGCAACACATCAGTACCATTACGTACAACGGTATTAACAATTGGCACCATTAAACGAATTAAAACTCTTCTAATTTCAGCGTTACATGGCCAAACTCATTGCTGTGTTATTACTGAAAAGGTTCAAGCTTGCCTCCCGATTTTGACGTCACAGTATATTCCCAGAACAGTTGTGAGGCCTTATATATCTAGGAGGTGTTGGTTGGACAGGTACCACTCTCAGGGCGATGGGACTACAGTAGTGAGTCAGGCCCCATGCAGAATGGATGTGACGAGGCAAGAACAATGTGCGTACATCAAACTGGCCGTCCGCGGGCGTAAGCAGGGCATAATAAATAGACTAGCCCAGGCAAGGAAGGCCATTCTTAAGAAAAGAAGTTTGCTTTCTTCACTGTTAGACATGTCCATTAGAAAGATATTTATGAAGAATTCTCTGTGAAACGTGCCATTTTGTGGATGTGAAATATGAATAATAACTAGTAGAAACCTTTTAAATGTGGTTTCACAGAAAAAAATTTGAACGTGAGATGATTACCAGTGAAGATGTATTGAAATAGGTTGTTAGGAGAAGAACAATTTAACGAAGTTTGGCCACGAGAAGAGACAGCCAAGAATTTTATAGCTACTTTCCAGGGGAAGTGCACGATATGAGGAGAAGGATATAAGACACGAAAAATAGTGAACATATCAGAGTAAGTGTAGCATACCGTAGTTATACAGAAATGAAGAGGTTAGCGGAGGATAGAGGATAGAGAAATATAGATGCCTGTATCAAACTAGCTGTGGACTGATGATCCAAGCAACACTGACGGTGTAAAGGCGGAAGGAGTTCCCTACAGGTTCCTAAGATCATTGCTTTTCTAGGATTAAGGAGGAAAATCTAGAAATTATTTAAAACGTTATTAGTTCAACGAAATGTCAGATTGTCATGCAATCTCTTGTGATTAAGAGTTTTTAAAATACGTGGGTTGGAACTAAAATAGTGGCAACACTGCTGTGGAGACGCTATGCAACGGAATCTAATATTATCTCTGATAGCACACGTTGGTTACATACCTACCTAACCTCAGAGCAAATGGACTCGCCCTTCCCACATCACCTGCGTGCGCACAAGCGAGAGAAACACAGTCACGTGTGAGCTAGCGGTCTAATGTAACATTGTCACAATGTTTTCCAAACAGGAACAACGGAGTTGGATCAAGACTGAATGTGCCAGAGGTCGTACAGCACGACAGTGTCATCAAGGTCTTCAAGAGGCTTGCGGGGAATCTGCATTGCCTTACAGAACAGTGGCACCTTGGATAAAAGCCTTCAACGATGTTCGGCAAACTGTGGCGGACAATCATCGGGCAGGTCGTCCTATGAGCGTCAGTGAAGAAGTGCATGCTCTTGCCGCGTTACTGGACAGTGATAGAAACCAGGCGATTCGTGAGCATTCGCTTCAGAATTGTTGCAGAGATTCGACAGGCAGTAGACTCCTCCATTCGCACCATCAACAGTGCAGGCTCTGCTAAAGGTATTCTGCGACTTCCACATCGCTGGTAACGGGTTATACACAACGCTGGTGACTACATTGATGGACAGTAAAGGTTGCTAATTTGTAACTCTTTTGTATCTGTTGAAAATAAATAGTTGCCACTATTTAAGTTCCAACCTTCGTATATGCCTTTCTTGCTGTAGAGATCTAGCTTGCTAAAGCCAATCATTTTCTCTTTGCAGGATCCACTGAAGTCACGACCGATGCTCTGGTGTCCAGCCTAAACGACCTTGGTACAGAATCCAGGTACGCATCAACATCTTTCTTAGACTTCCATTCGGTTAGAATTGATAGCATGGAAACAAAACTGCTCAGGAACCGATTCACCTCAAGGACGCCCATATGACTGTTTGAAAAAGGGGAGGGGGGAGGGTCTAGACCTGGAATATGTAGTATTTTTAACATTTTGGAAGATGAATGGCGGTAGAATAATACCCACGGTATCCCCTGCCTGTTGGTGGGGGCGTTACTACCACTTCTACGTAATACCGACTTTTAAATCATTTTCTTGAAAGAAAAACACCTGACTACATTAGATTTTTGCCTTTCCCTGTAAGCTGGGGGCGGCGGCGGCCCCCTCTAGCGCCCCAGGGATGGGCGCCCTTGATTCTCCTCCTATGTAAGTTCTTGTACCGCATGTTGAGAGAATAGAAGTTGAACGTTCACATCACTGGCGTTTCCCTTTCGTATTGTCTCTGTCAATAGATAAGTAGTGAAGTTCTGATATGTCCATTTTTTCGAAACAAATTTTTCACCAAAACTGCTGTATCTTCACGGACAACATTGAGGAACAATGTGCCTAGTGATACCTGGGCGCATGCAAATGCAGGGGGAAGGAGCCGAGTTCTTTGGCCGTTGGCTGTTGTGTTCCGGAACTGACAAGATGGAGGTTTTAATCTGTCCCGTGGCTTTTGCGGGTTATTGCACCCTGTTTCACAGGTTTAAAATTGTTACAGCTGGGGTTACTGTAACTTCATGTGTCGTTTATGGTGTGGATGTCTATCCGGGAGAAGTCGTCCTCGTCAACAATCGATATTTTCTTCTGAAGAAGCGAAGCAAATTTCTCTGCTAAACTTAAAGAATTCACCTTATTTTCTTGGCAAGGAGAAAGCCAAATTACGGGCCGTGGAAGCACCAGTCTAAAAATTATGAATGTTTTATGAGCAAATTTTTTAAAATACTGAATGTTTAACGTCCCATAGGGAATGTAGGTTTGTTGCAAGTTTTTTTTTTCTGAAATGTGGTTCTTCAACTTCTCACCACACCCCTCTCACACTTACGCTCTCTTGAAAACCAACCAGCTCTCCGGAAATTCGATCCCACATCCTTGAACATAAGAAGAGATCATCTAATCATCTAATCAACTGAGCGACGCAGCCGGATATACTTGGAATTTTCCTTCAGTCGTGCTGAGTGTCAGAAACTGGGTGATGTGGAAAGTCGGTGCAATTAATTCGCTATATTGAAGTTAAAATGGGAAAATCAAAGGTAAAGCTAAGGTGTCTGCACATCTTGTTCACCCGAAAATGTCTGTTGTCTCAAAACTTTTCTTTCACACATTCAAATATCCTGCTTTCCTTACGATGATATTGCGTTTGTATTTTTACGTTTCGTGATGTTTTTCGTTTCTACTTCATTGCGCGATTATAGATAGACCTCTACCGCACGCGCCAGTAGGAGCTGCTTAAACGACAAGGAAGAAATGTTTGGTCCATTTATTTTTACTGTCGTATATTGATAGTACTATGTGGCATGGCTACACCTTCAAGTTTTGCACCCCATTGTAACAGCTGTTATTCCTGTTCTTCAGATTTTTTAGTGCACGAAGTTAGAGAGGAAGCAAACATATAGAGAGATGATTTATCTTTAAAATCTCCTTGTATAAATAATTCTAGAATTAACATTAACCCTACAATACATAGTGATACACATATGAATCGTACGATTTTCTAGTTTGCTGCTTTAAACTATTACTGTAATTTTACGGTACGGTATGGTACTGGTTCAAATGTACAGCTCCGGCTCCATGGCTAAATGGTTAGCGTGCTGGCCTTTGGCCACAGGGCACCCGGATTCGATTCCCGGCAGGTTTGGGAATTTTAACCATCATTGGTTAATTTTGCTGGCACAGGGACTGGGTGTATATGCCATCTTCATCATCATTTCATCCTCATCATGACGCGCGGGTCACCTACGGGCGTCAAATCAAAAGACCTGCACCTGGCGAGCCGTACATGTCCTCGGACACTCCCGGCACTAAAAGCTATACGCCATTTTAACTGTACAGCCGATCCACCATATATACATGACAGACGACAAAACAGTCCCAGAATCAAAGTTATCCCTTCCAAAATCCACGCGTACCAACCAGCGTTTATTTTACGTGGGCTTTCCCCCTCATACACTTAAGAAAATGGAAATTGCAACACCATGAAGGCATTGGTCGTTTGTGTTTATTTTCAAGATATGGAACGATGCCATGATGGTATGTAAACGATCAAAGTTTCAGACCCATTGGATTGTTGCTACAGGTCTCCCCACGTGATTGGTCGCGGAGGAATCAACTGCAGTATACGGACTCTGGTGTAGCGTAGTTGACTTGCAGTCTGTGCAGTGAAGTATTCCCCGTCAGACATGCCTCGACGACAGAGAAGAGCACGCTATCAACAACTATCGCCGTTTGAAAGGGCTCGGATAATTGGGCTCTGTGAAGCCGGATTATCGCTAAGGACTGTCGCTGCACGTGTTGGCCGACAGGCATCTACGGTACAACGTGTATGAGAGCAGTGGTCAAATGAAGGTACCCACACTCGTAGACCTGGCACAGGCCCAGCGCAACAGACAACTGTGAGAGAAGATCGCCGCATCATTCGGATGGCCCGGATGGAACCCCATGCAACAGCAGCGCAAATTCGAGCAGCTGTGGCACCCCACGTTACACAACAAACGGTTGGTAATCGCCTGCGTGCAGCTGGCTTACAAGCCCGTGTCCCTGAAGAAGGTGTTCCATTGACCCCACAACAGCGACGTGTTAGGCTGGCTTGATGTTGAGAAAGATCGACGTGGGTCGACGAATGGCATAGGGTCATTTTTAGTGATGAATCGCGCTTCTGTCTTGCCCACAGTGATCGCCAGAATCGTGTGTGGCGACGTACCAGGGAGAGGGGCCGCCCAGATCTTATTGTCGAGAGGCACACAGGGCCAACACCAAGCATTATGGTCTGGGGAGCTATTGGCTTTAATGTGAAATCACAATTAGTGCTTGTTGAGGGCACTATGACTGCTCGACAGTACGTTGATAGGGTACTCAATCCAGTGGTTGTCCCTATGATGGCGAACATTGCTAATGGGATGTTTCAGCAGAACAATGCCGGGGTTCAGACTGCACGCATCTCCAGAGAAGCTCTCCACGACATCACAACCTTAGAATGGCCCGCCAGATCCCCGGACCTCAGTCCTATTGAGCATGTGTGGGACATGGTGGGTCAACTGGCCAACCGTCCTCAGCCACCCACAACTCTGGAACAACTGACCTGTGCAGTGCAACAAGCATGGGCCACAATTCCTCAGGAAGCGATCCAGGGCCTTATTGACTCCATGCCTCGACGAATTCATCAGTGTATTGCAGCTCGTGGTGGGCACATCCTGTATCGATTGTTGTCCAAACTTGCGGTCAGAGGGTCCTGAAAGTGTAATCATCGAATCACAACCGAACACTCGTCCTGCATGTTCAATGTAGCACCACTCCTTCTGGGTGTTGAAATTTCCATTTTCTTTAGTGTATTAACTCAGGCTTCAGGAGTACCTCTGGCTGAACTTCAAAGACATTACCGACCTACGGTCGTGCAAGTATACTTGCGCCTTGCAATACGTACCCATGGTCAGTAGGCAGTAATGACTGGTCTTTGAATGAAAAAAACCATGCAGTGAAGGGTTAACATAGGGTGAGTCTACCAGTAAATTGTATGAAACAATAGATAGATAGATAGATAGATAAGAAATGGGTGAGCCCTGTTTTCGCAGAGCTCCACACGTAGGTCTATGAAGACCCTTTGTGCCCCTTGAACGGGTTTGCCTAGTCCAGCCCTAGTGCTCCTATAAAGGATACCAGTGTCCGGATTTTGGCGTTCCTGATGTCCTCCAGGCTTACGAAGTGTGAGCCCAGGTATCGATGTCTAGTGCTTGCAAAAGCCTCGCACTGACATAACACATGCGCGGAGGTCTCCTCCTCCTTACCGCATCTTCTACACATCGGATCCTGGGTGATTTTCATGATGTGTAGGTGTCTCTGTAAGGTATTGTGGCCTGTTAACAGTCCAACTACCATTCTCATTCTGGTCCTATTCAAATTCGTTAGGACCTTTTTATAGCTTTGACTAGGCCCTTTGATAAGTTCACGTGCCTGTCTTGCTATGGTTAACCTCTTCCAAATATCTAGGTGAGACTGGTTTATCCATTGGGATATTACCAGTCTCACACTTCGGAGTGACACTCCTAGGAAGGGCTCTGGTCCTGTATGAACCAATATAAATGACCATATGTAACTTTAAATTTTTTGGACAAGTACCAGCAAGCTTCTATCCAATCACAGAGCATAATAGAACGATAAAACTACTTATAATACGTGCAATATCAATCCTCTTTTCTTCTACAATAGCCATGCAGCTATTCTTCTTACAGCTTAAGAAAGTTGGAAAGAGTAAACTCATTCATTGCATCTTATAAACCACCTTAACATAGAATGAACTGAATCTGGCATGGCACATCCATGCTTTTACGCTGAGACAATTTTCTTCATACTTATCGTGTAAAGCATGGTGAAAATGAAATGACGTTTGACGTTTAGTGCCGGGAGTGTCCGAGGACATGTTCGACTCGCCAGGAGCAGGTCTTTCAATTTGACACCCGTAGGCAACCGACCCTGCCGGGAATCGAATCCGGGACCCCTGTGACCAAAGGCCAGCACGCTAACCATTTAGCCATGGAGCCGGACGTAAAGCATGGTAATTTTGTGATATAAAATGGAAATAAAAGATTTTCAAAAAACGGTATGTTTTAAATGTCGGTTTTTAAAACCTAAGCGGAGACATTTTCTCGTAAAATACCAATAGTCTCGGCATGAATTTGACCTCACAAAGTTGAGTACAGAAAGTGAAGCTGCACTATTAGCCACTCGGCTGGGACACATGTTTCGTGAACAAAACAAGGGGAGCAACATGAAAATATGAAGGTGACATATATTTTAAAATCTCTCGTCATGACAGTGAGTGCAGAAAAAGCCCTGGCTTGTGGTGATTACGGTCGTCGTGTTGTTAATTAGAGCCGTGTGCCCTTCCCTAGTTAAACACGGCTTGAGTCCTCGGTTTCGTGAATACACATTACATGAATCAGAGAGACAGGTAAATACTGTCCTACTTTACTTATTCCTCAAATTTATGGGGCAAGAGGTCACAATAGGGAATTTTTAATCATGGGATTTAATATTTACTTTTCCCTAAGCCTTATAATGTGCGGAAGATTCTATGAGTTCAGCTGTTCTTACCATATTAAAAAAGAAAAAGAAAAAGAAAGGCTAGAACATTCTAGACCGATTAGTTGTACGGAGGAACAATAGAATATGTTAGTAAAGCCGTATAGGCAATGACAACGCCCTTGGATTAGTAGAAGATGAAAGCTTACTCTATCCGTAACTTCGGCAGTAATCATGTTAATAATAATAATAATAATAATAATAATAATAATAATAATAATAATAATAATAATAATAATTAGGGCGCGGATGTTTAGGTAAAGTCATATTTTTTTCTTTTTCTCTAATTTCTTGCCTGATTGTATTTTGGTGCAAATTAGGTGATTATCGTCATAATTAAGTGATTTTTATTTGTCATATAAATGCATAGTTTGGCTATTTTTTATTGATGTTGTCGAGTGAGCACCAAAAGTGTCATCAGAGGAACTTTACATGTCGATATCGTATGATTTGAACCTTTATCTGCCCTTCGAATATTCTCTACCTTACCCGGGTTTGAACCCACATTCTTGTGATCCGGCGATCGACAATATCTCTGATCCACAGAGGCACAAAGTAAGACAGATTGTTGTCTCTATGCATGCCGACTTCTCCCTCACGAATTGACCTGGTACTCATTTTTGGTGCCCCGGCGTTACGTGCCTCTCTAGTGGTGGAAATTATTCTCCATATGTGTTTTGTAAACATGTACCTTGCTTTGCCCAAATTTTACTATGTGAAAATTAATATAAAATTTGAAATGAACATATGAATAATGAACAATTATTCAAACATGCAATGGGTCAACAGTTATCATTACTAGAGTAGATGGTGTTAGTGTTGCTACTTCACCAAAATGGCAATCTCACCTCACTGAATGAAGTATATTTTATGCCACCTTACCCCATCACAGCTCTGCTACAACGAAAGATCCACAATCAAAATTTGTTAGATGTCACTCCCCAATCTCAGAGGTAAGAGTTCTGTCTCGTGGTTACAGATGAAGGTAATGCCGTTGCATACGCCAGAACGGCGAAGACTTATTCACATCAGTTCACTAACAGAAAGTATTTTTCACTCAACTCTTCAAATATGATGACCATCATTGTATTGCTGTTGTAACCTCTATCTGGAGCCGATTTCTGCATTCTAAACATTCTCGTTTTCTTAGTTTCTCTGTAGAAGGCGGCACAACTCAGAGCTGGGCCGATTTAATACCTCAACTCAGTGTCGAAATGGCGGTACTCCGAGATTCGTTGTTCAAACTCATGGCAATAGATGTAGCTGTGCAGTGCCGAGCGCGTAAACACGGCGAAGATCATGCAATCATTTCGCTGAATGAAACGTGTTTTTCTGTAAAAGGTTCAAAAATCGTGATCATGAAAGGTTCATTTTATTTTTTGTAAAGGTGGGGGAGGTAATAAGCTGTACCTGAATGCAATTTCAACTGTTGGAACGTTCTCGTATTCTCAATATCGCTGTGAAGGTCATAGAGAAGAAGGGGTTATATTATTATTATAATTATTATTATTATTATTATTATTATTATTATTATTATTATTATTATTATTATTTCGAATACTTTCAACCTCCTATGGGTTACGATTACACACCTTTCTTGACTGTCGATGTTCTTTCTTTTTACGCCAATACTCCTTCATTCACTGGCTCGCTTTTGCTCGTTCCTCATCCGAGAACACCCTTATTATTATTATTATTATTATTATTATTATTATTATTATTATTATTATTGACTTGTTTCTTTCAAATCACTTACAAGTTCATAAGCAAGGGTATGATACTTTGATGTATAATAGAAAGGTAAGTAAAAGCCAACAACTGACATCATTATTTCCAGGAAAATATGACGTGAGGCGAGAAACTGATAACATATTCACTTTCAGCGCCCAAACATTATTGCAAATCAATATTTAAAACAAAATCATCGGGTAAAAATTCGGATGCAAAACATGAGTTACTATTTTTGAATCAAAGCAAACAAACTTTGTAGTTTATTCGTGACTTGTTTCTTTCACAGCCGAACATAAGCGACTCCGCTGATCCGCTCAGACCAGAAACAGTATCTCTAGCACTCGATAGAGTGCGCGCACACTGGAATTCGCATTGTCATAATTTAAGAAAATACTGAAATAACATTTTCAGTGTACAGTACTCATTTTATAAATGATGGCATGAGATCATCCTCATTAGTCATAATTATTGAAAATAACTGAAAGTACATTTTAACATTCAAAGTTTTTTTTTTTGGAGAAATTTAAATACAAATTATACAATAAATTTGATATTAAATATCACATGGTCAGAAACATAAGAAATATACCATCGAAAAATTTTATTCAGAACTGTAGTGTTAGTTGCGTCTTTAACCAGAATCTTTTGAAAACTCTCTTTAAATAAAGAATATTTAATCAGTCAAAAACAATCATGACAGCAAACGATAAGTTTACAAATCAGTGTAATTTTATTATTAAAGTAAAATGAAAATTCGTTTAGAATCCAGTGCTCAATAAACAATAAAATTATACAAAGACAGTATGCCCAGATTTTATTCATGAGTAGCTAGTTCTCTCCCTGGAAATTATACCTTTAGTTAATCTCCTTTTCAACCGAAACCTCGTTACTATTATTTCTATTTATATCTCCATGACAGTGAGAAGGTGGTGGTAATTATTGTTTTAAGAGAACATATAACTGGGCAGTCATCAACACTTAATACGGTGTCAGTGACGGACAAATGAGACTAAACGAAGGTAGTGGTGAAATTCAAATGAGTTGCGAAGGCCTGAATGTGTCAAGAACAGTGTTGCCAACACAGCGGATTTTCCGCCAAATTTGGCGGATTTTAAATTAGAACAGCGGATAAATTTTCATTTAGCGGACAGCGGATTTTTTGACGGATTTTCAAACTTCTTTTAGCTATTTTCAGCAGTAACAATATCATCTTTCATCACCAGGAGAAAAAAATAATATAGAACTTACTACGGCATAATAGTCTACTTATTTGCGTTGTATTGAACTTATGCTGCATACTACGACTCGTTTTCTAGACCAGCTCTGGCCCACAGCGTGTCAGAATTTGTTACAATCGTTACCGTACTCTTGATGAGCCGGGTAGTGGCGTGTTTTATAACGTGTTTCTTTTGACATCAGGCTCTTTTTGGTACGTCAATATCTCGAAAGAATAGGTTAAAAAGTAGTCAGATATTTCGTAAAGACTGCTTAAATAATTAAACTTTTAAAGACTAGTTGGTTGAGCTTCCCACTGATCCCAAATACCGACAGTGCATCTATTGGCAGTGCAATATAAATGCGCAATTGTTTGACATTATTTCTTTCCGCACTTACCAAAAACAATGAAATCAGTAATGAAAGTGAAAATAACTTTTGAAATAGATTTGAATATTTCCGTATGTGCTTTTCTGCTGTGAACTGCCATCATATACTGTACTTTGAAAAAGAATGGTACCATGCAGCTTCAGATGAAACCATAGGACCTCAACCCAGCACATCTGCTTCAGAGCATATAGTACGAGGAGAAGAAGATGAACTGCTGTTCTGAAACTAGTGAGTTTTGAGTTAATCTCTTTAACCAAAATAGCTGGTATATGCTATTTTTCTTCAGTCCGAAATTTAGCGGATATTCAACTAAAATTTAGCGGAGCAAATATTTATGGGTTGGCAACACTGGTCAAGAAATCAAGTCACTGCGACAAGCAGTACGAGACGAAGCAAAGAGGTTAATTGACATGTGAAGATGTCAACACATTACAAGGAATGCATGCCATACTTGTAGAGAGACGAAAGGGACTTGAAAGATCGGTACCTTCTCAGACTGGGGTTGCCGCTTCAAAATAAAAACAGCCATCAGTGCTCCGTTTCCCGAATTAACAGGAAGTACGAGATACTACCAGCGAGATTAAAAAAGAAGAGAGGAAAGCAATAAGGCCATGGAATTTTCCTATTCTTCTTCCGCTTTTCCCACATCCTTGAGGAGTCGGGGGTGCCAACTGTGCAGCACATGTGGATTGGAGCCTGTTTTACGACGGGGTGCCCTTCCTAGCGCCAAACCTATTTGGAGGAATGTCTTCACTATCACGAGTACCGAGCGAGTTGTCCATGCGGTTAGCGTCGCGTTACATTCGGCAGATGGTGGGTTAGAATTCCACCGTCAGTAGCTCTGAAAATGCGTTAATGCTACGATAAGCCACTAGCAAAAAGAAAACATTATTTGTATCTATGGTGGTTAGCTGTGTGTTTCTTTGGCCTCTGATAATGAAAAAACTGCGAATCATATTTTGACTCAGGTCATATTTCAATATAATTTCAAGAATAGGTTTTACAGCTCAAATGATATCAAAATCACAGAATAAACTTTGGTTTGCATTTTTTTATATGTCAATGTTGCACTGACACTTTCGTTTTCGATAATGAAGGGATAGGAAAGGGCATGGATTCGGGAGGAAGCGACCGTTACCTGAATAAGAAGTTGTTTCGGCTTATGATCTCCTAACAGTCCGGCTCCATGGCTAAATGGTTAGCGTGCTGGCCTTTTGTCGCAGGGGTCCCGGGTTTGATTCCCGGCAGGGTCGGGAATTTTAACCTTAATTGGTTAATTTCGCTGGCACGGGGGCTGGGTATATGTGTTGTCTTCATCATCATTTCATCCTCACCAAGACGCGCAGGTCACCTACGGGTGTCAAATCAAAAGACCTGCATCCGGCGAGCCGAACTTGTCCTCGGACACTCCCGGCACTAAAAGCCATACGCCATTTCATTTCATCTCCTACCTGAATATCTGTCAGCAATTGTTTAATTTTTCTTATGCTTAGTCTCCTTAAAAATATCGAGGAGTCGTGATTTGGCCGAGTTATACTTCGCTTTTCCTAAACCAATAATCATATCCCATATATTTTTGATGTACTTGGGTTCTAGTCGGACAGTAACATAGTTGAACTTCGTTTCTTCCGAGGTAAACCTATTTATTGAAAACTGCGCCTCCACCTAATTCAACCATATCTCGGGCTCCTCCGACCAAAACGGAGGAATTGCTATATTCACTTTATTGGCTTCACATTTTTCATTTTCAATTTCCTTCATGTCCTGCGTCGTCATTCTAAGATTAGGTTATAGTCTCGAATAACGGTAACAAAAAAAACTCTGCACTAACGAAGACAGACATGATTCACTTCGAAGTTCTTTAATAATGTTTATATTCTTAAACAAATCTTCTAAATGCAGTTAAATGTAACTTTAAAGAGTTATATCACGTCGGGGTCACCAAATGTGGTAACTATTCATTTTTTATTTTATGCACAAGCACTTTGTATCATTATATACTTTGTAAATATTATGCACTACATCACGGAAATCATACATTCAATAACCACAACAAAACTAAAGTCGTCGTCCTATTTTTTCAAAGAATCACAAAAACATATGAAAGTTGTTTATCACTGCCTTCCGAATACACCGCTACATCATCAACGTAATACAATGTGCGTTATATTTCTTTGATGAGTGAATTCCTCAAAAATTGCTTTTGAAATTGTTTTGCAATTAACGTAGCAATTACATTTTTAACTGGATATATTCTTTCTTTCTTTCTTTCTTTCTTTCTTTCTTTCTTTCTTTCTTTCTTTCTTTCTTAATCTGTTTACCCTCCAGGGTTAGTTTTTCCCTCGGACTCAGCGAGGGATCCCACCTCTACCGCCTCAAGGGCAGTGTCCTGGAGCTTGAGACTTTAGGTCGTGGGATACAACTGGGAAGAATTACCAGTACCTTGCCCAGGTGGCCTCACCTGCTATGCTGATCAAGGCCCTTGTGGGGGGATGGGAAGATTGGAAGGGATAGACAAGGAAGAGGGAAGGAAGCGGCCGTGGCCTTAAGTTGGGTACCATCCCGGCATTTGCCTGGAGGAGAAGTGGGAAACCACGGAAAACCACTTCCAGGATGGCTGAGGTGGGAATCGAACCCACCTCTACTCAGTTGACCTCCCGAGGCTGAGTGGGCCCCGTTCCAGCCCTCGTACAACTTTTCATATTTCGTGGCAGAGCCGGGAATCGAACCCGGTCCTCCGGGGGTGACAGCTAATCACCCTAACCACTACTCCACAGAGGCGGACGCTAAGATTTTAAGATTCCTTTAGTTAAAGAAGTGGGGAAATAGGGACCTATTTAAGACTAAATGGGACATTTAGTGTCCCAAGCACACTTTTCTGGAGGCTGGCTGGCTTGCTTGCTTGTTTGGTTGGCTCTATGACCCTCTGATTGTGAGAGCCTTACCCTTCTTTAAGACGATCGCCCATTCTTCTCTGTCTGCTGCTCTTCTTCTCCCAGCTCGCGAAATTTCTCAGGTCTTGCTCCACATTCTCCATTCATATCAGTCTTGATGTTCCTACTTTTCTCGTTTTGATTTACGATCCAACACCCCCTTTGGAAGCCTGGTATCATCCATTGTTATCAAATGGCAACAATCGTAACCTTCTTTTTTTAAAATGTCTTGATTTTTGTACAAACTTTGTAGCTCATTATTAGTTCTTATTCTCCAAATTCCATCCTCCACTGCTGGCCTAGAGATGTTTCAGTATTTTCCTTTGCCTGACTTTCAGCATCACCATAATCCATTTCTGATCAAAGCCACATTATTTCACTTCTAGAACATCACCAGGTATATAAAAGCAGGCTTGCCTCGAAGAGCAGTTGTTGTGTTAAGTGATGTGTGCTGAGTAGTTGGTTACGAGTTGTGAGCTAAAAGTTCACGTGTATTGATTGTGGGAGTTATCGGTCTTGTCTGGAGTCGAGCCAACTGTACAGTCGTCATGCGTTGTGATAGCAAACGGACGTCGGTTGGCACGTGACTACTGGGTAATGTGACTGTGATGCGTGTGAAGCGAAGTGAAACTTGAAATCTGCCAGTTAAGATTACGGACGATTGCAGTTCAAGATAAAGATTGCCAGCAGATGGCCCGCTGTGAGAATAGGAGACGTTGTAAATAGTTAGTAATTAAATGAAGTGTTTTCATTTATTGTCGAGTGTAATTGTGTGTGTGTGTGTGTGTGTGTGTGTGTGTGTGTGTGTGTGTGTGTGTGTGTGTGTGTGTGTGTGTGTGTGAAAATGGGGTCATCTTCAATTAACTTATTTCAATAGAACAGTCAGTGTTTTATGGGCAGCAAAAGCATTCGGCTATATACTATTGTAGGAGTGGGAAAAAGCCAGTATGCTATGATTTACTTTCTTTCTTTCTTTCTTTCTTTCTTTCTTTCTTTCTTTCTTTCTTTCTTTCTTCACTATTTAGTATGTTCTTCGCAAGATTCAAAGTCACGTACCCGTTTAGCTTTACTGGGATGAAAAAGTCACGTGAAACCGCAGCCGGCGGTACGTGTTGGTAAAGTGCCGAGAGCAGGAAATAAGCAGCACATGTCACGCTGGAAAGGCTGTGCAGTATTAATGCCGGCTAAAAGGTCGACAGTTCTTCACACAATACAGGGGGCCATGTTCATTACATCTTGATGATCCTCCACCGCTTTCACACGCAGAGCCACTTCTCAGTTTGCCTGTATTAACCAAGCTCCGCCTTACAAATTGTTACTTGCTTAATGCCCTGCGTTACGATTGAGCATAAACCCGGCCAGGGATTATGGACTTGGCCGCTAGCTAAAATATTTTGGAGCACGTTGAGCAGGGTTGATGGATGATAACGTGTTGGTCATTAAGGAGCACGAGTCGTGGTGTAGGAAGAGAAATTTCTCGTCCTAGAGTTAAACATTTTGTGAAGAGAAGGTTAAATTGTACTAAGCACAAAAGCAAATTATCCTTTATTTTGAAACACAAGAAAAGTAATCTACGTTGAGAAACAGACTACTGGGAATAGTTGCTAGAATTGCGAGGCTTCAAATTCTATGAGATCGTCCGAACCAATGTGATGACTAAAGGCTGCCACAATTTGTGACCCGTTGCGCACGAAGTGATCTGAAGTCGGCAATGGAAATTTTACAGCAGAGCTGCACGAAAGTGTCTGGGAAGTAACATTTGCATTTCTGTGTTTTGACTTCTTGCGCTACCTATGGGTCTTCTTAACAAACAAACGAGTTATGAGCTGAGAGTTCAGTAAGCGGAACAGTCACGTGTATTGATTGCAGGGGTTAACGGTCTTGTCTGGAGTCGAACCAAGTGTATAGTAGTCATACGTTGTGACAGCCAACGGACGTGGGTTCGCACCTGACTACTGAGTAATGTGATACTGATGCGTGTGAAGTGAAGTGAAAATTGAAACCTGCCAATCAATATTACTGGCCGTGTCGTTAGGGCCACGTAGCTGTGAGATTGCGCTCGGGAGATGGTGAGTTCGAATCCCAGCGTCGGCAGCCTTGAAGATGATTTTCCTGTGATTTCTCAGTATAAGTAATAAGTAGTTACGCAGCGGTTCGAGTCTTTGCCACTGAATGTCATGAAAACTTTGAACAATTGGTGAGATAATTAGTGAAAGCTGCTATTACGTTTTTCTCAAAATACAGTACAGTTTTCTTAATATTAACAGTCAATAATTAATATGAACTTCTTACAAAAAATTCTCAGATTGTTGTGATGTCAATTTTAGGACCATAAAAATGAAAAATCCGACCTTAGGGCCCTTTCCTTGTCCCGGGTCACATATGAAGAAAATTTTGCAAAAGTATTAAATTTATTTAGGATAAATATGAAACTGTTGTGTGTCCTTCGCGCTCCTAGCTCTGCGCCAGACAGCACCGCACACGCCGCAGCTTGGATTATGCGAGACTCTATGAGACTACTCCAGTGCGCTTGCTTGTGACGTCAGTCTGCACTGTATAAGGAGCACCTTGCAGCCACTTAGTAGGACTCCCCAGTGTCCAGCACCAGATTACACTGAAAGTCGAACACGGAGGTTATCCCTCTTAAACATGTGTCTCGGCCAGGTGGACTGAATTCTGGTTGTATGAGGTTTCACCTCTGGTCACTGCCTCAGTTCCCGTTCCTGCAGCCACGTCGAGCCCCGATGCCTGTATTCTACACATCCTCAAGTCCTCACTCAGGCTCCGACACCTACATTAGATTCTCTAATTGTGAATATTCATGTCATTTCATGACAAGCCAATGGAAATAACTACATTATGTTAGTAGGAACTTTCATGGCAAGTTACGCTTATAAAACCGATAGTTTTCGACTATCATGAACTCTACCTTTTACAGACTACAGTATCTCATCAAGATAGCTTCGAGTGTACATAAAGTTAATGTGTATAAAGTGTACATTTCTACAGACTCTCAGTCTACTATCAAGATTGGTTACTTGCGAATTTACTCAGCTTCAAGAAAAGTTTAAGTTAAATTCATGTATATATTGTATAAAGTCATATTGAAGCAATAAATTTATGTTGTGGTCCAGTATACCTGATCTTGTATACAACAGAAACTATGCAATTATATTTAATGATATTGCGAAATACAATAAATCACAATAATGTTATCATTTTACATTTTTATTGGATTTAAATTAACACATAAAGGGATAAGTATTCTATTTACAGTGAGAGAACAAAATAAAACACTAGTTAGTAGTAAGTTAATAATTACTGTAATTACAATATTATGTTCTGTCTTCCCAGTGTATTCAGCTGTTAGCTCTTTAATGGGATTTACAATATTATACAAGTAGCTTCTCAATATTTTCTGGAAAAGGGTTGCATCTTCTGTCGTTATAATACTGTTTTGTACCCGGTTTTGGGCACGTCCCATGTCCTTGCGTTTCTTTCTTAGGGTCGAAATAGCTCCTTTTGAAGAGACACTTCTCACTTGTACATGTATCGCTCTATATTTGGTAACTTAATATTTGCTGGTATTTCACTGTTCTTACCTTCAAGCATCTTAGTAATATGAATACTATATGGTAGATTATTTTCCAGCAGTAAAGAATTATTTGTAGAAAATGCTTTTCCAGGTGTCCCTGGAATTCTAGCCAGTTTTTCTGTCAGACATTCTGCGTACTGGACTGATGTCAGCAATGGTAACTTCTTTGTTTCTAACGTCTCGATCGTAGTAAAAGACGTGATCAAAAAGTTTATGTTTGAGGTCGTAGCTGCGGCGGGCTTGCAACGTAGCGCGACTCCGATGCGGGTGTATAAGCACGGGCATTTACGCAAGGGGATTAGTGTAGCAGTCGTGTCGTACCGAGGTACGTGTGTTAAATGCGACCACGTGAATTATGACGGCGTTATTACCAAATGCGTCGAAACAGGACCAATGTGCTGTTATTCTATTATTGGCTGCCGAAGGACAAACACTGATGGACATCCATCGGAGAATGAAGGCTGTGTCTGTCTAAAAACCATCGTCGTGGAATGGTGCACCAAGTTAAGGTAAATCCGGGACAGATGCCGCCCCGGTAGAGATGCCGCATACACTGTAGCTAAAGGTTCCCATCGTTACAGCTAGATGGCAATATGTGTGGTTTTTCAGTTTCTAAGGAAGAACTACTGTCTGCGAGTGTGACGAAATTTGCTCGTATATTACGCCAATTATAGCCGATATCATGAGGCGAGTACATGTTTCCTCCTGACAAAGTTTTTGCGTGTGTTAATTTATTGTATATTAAGTTGGATTCAAATGCTTAAATCAGACGTTTTTAGTACAGTAGACGTCAGAAACATAACTGCAGTTGAGAGCAAGCTAATTTTCGGCCATGATAGCCTTGAGGTATGAAAACAGGAGGGTGCGGCATGTCTCCCTGATAGTTGGCCTTCGGGCTGAGCAGCGGTCGCTGTGCAGGCCAGAGCCATTTCAAGGGTGTTAAGTGCCGTGGAGTTTTATATAACACAGTGAAGAATCCATTGCACATGCACATTTATAGTAAATCGAAATTAAAATACGATTTTAATGTTGTAAATCATCAGATAGATTTTTTCCATTGAATGATTATATTATGTGGATATAATTGTCTTGTAGTACGTTCTAGTGTTCGGTTATATTAAAGTTGAAGAAATTGGCTTAAATTTGATTTTGCCATTAATTATTTTACTCGCGGCATCTCTCCCGAGCAAAGTCGGCATCTATACCGGGATCCAGGGAGAGACGCCGCAGATGCAACAATTCCTTTGTTCACTCCTTTCTCCCATTTACTTTCAATTGCCAATATTTTGTTCATCCCTGATCAAATGTACATGTTTTCAAATTATGCTCGATGAATTTGCAACAATTTTTAAAGTAAATATACCGAGATATAACAAAAGACATAAAAAGTGCGGCAACTCTCCCGGAATTACCCTACGTGCCCATCCCCATACTGCAAAGGTCGTCACGCAGAAGGTACACCAACTCAAGTGGGAGACACTCGAGCACCCGCCCTATAGTCCTGATCTCTCCACATGGGTTTATCACATCTTCGGTCCGCTCAAAAAGGCCTTGAAGTGTCGACGCTTCCTATCGGTCGAGGATGTGCAGCAGGCGGTTACGGACTTCTTCACGCAGCAGGACACGGTGTTTCACCACTCGGGGATCTTCAACCTGATGCGTCGGTGAGGTGAGTGTCTCAATGCTCACGGCGATTTTGCCTGATTGGCATCCCGATTGAGGACTGTATGGCCGTCGAAGGGAAACTTTTAGATCGCCCCTTATATTTATAGTGAGAGAACAAATAAAACACTAGTACTGTAATTACAATATTCTATTCTACCTTCCTAGTGTATTCACCTGTTAGCTCTTTAATGATAATTACAATATGATACAAGCAGCTTTTCAATATTTTCTGGCAAAAGGTTGCTTCTTCTGTCGGGAAATACTGTTTTGTACAATAATATAAAATCGCTTCACATTGCATGATGTAATGGGAGCATGCTTAATGTCTGTTTTAAAGGTGCTAATTACATTTCAAAAACATTTTCAGAATTTCGTCCACACGCATCGCAGTAGTTGAATATTATCGAATGCCATGAACAATCCAGACCAGATAGACGTAATTCCTAAAACTGTAGTACCATACCCGATCATAGGTACGTACGATGTACCTTTTATTGTAATTTCCTTGCGTTTTTTTCACAACTTTCTTAGGGTGGAAATAGCGCCTTTTGAACAGACACTCCTGACTTGTATCGCTCTATATTTGACAGCTTAATATTTGCTGGCATTTCACTGTTCCTGCCTTCAAACATCTTACTGATTTCAGTACTGTATGTTGGGTTATGTTCGAGCAGTAAGGAAAGTTTTGTAGGAACTGCTCTTCTAGGTGCCCCTGGAATTTGAGCCATTTCTTCTGTCAGGCCATTTATGCACTTAACTGATGTCAGCAATGGCAACTTCTTTGTTTCTAATGTCTCCATCATAGTAGGTACTCTGGAAAACTTGTGGCTGTCTATATGCTAGGTCTCCTTTCATATTTTTACTGCGAAATTCTTCCTCTGCAAGTTGTACACAATTACTTGACTGATAGTCAAAACTATAAATAGAAAATCACAACAGATATAACAAAATGCTCATTAAAATAGTCCAAGTTTCCAAAAATGTTGTTCTGCATCGACATAGGTAAAGTGCCAATAAAGAAAAATTTAATTGTTAACGGAAGTATTAACCGAGGGAGAGGTGTGTGAAATTTGTATACCTTACAAAATATGAAGCAATGTGAAGATTTTCACGAAATATGAAACTGTTTGGAAAATACGTATTATGAAATATGTACTGTATGGCGTGCATTGACATCTAAATTTCGCCATTCGTACACATTCTACTTTCCAGACCACTAGCAGCCATGGTTTAGAATGTGAAGTTTCATATTGCGCCTATATCTAGTGATAACAGATGAAGTGTTTCTTCTGGGAGCCAAAGAAGTTTAATTTCCGGACCACCATGTCTGGATTTTAAGTCAGCAAAGAGGAGCACAGAAGAGCATAGCGAACGTGTAGTATACATTCGCGCTCAGCACTCCTCGTATTTTGCTATTTCTGGCTTTGCTGTCGTATTATATTAAGTTCCTATTTTCACGATAGTGATTTAACACAGAAGTTGTTAACATCACCGTCATAGTTTTGATCAGTTTTTGATGATGGACACTGAATGTTTCCATTGCATTGCTGCTTACTGTCCGTCTCCATGGCTAAATGGTTAGCGTGCTGGCCTTTGGTCGCAGGGGTCCTGGGTTCGTTTCCCGACAGGGTCGGGAAGTTTAACCATAATTGGTTAATTCCGCTGGCACGAGAACTGGGTGTATGTGCCGTCTTCATCATCATTTCATCCTCATCACGACGCGCAGGTCGCCTAGGGGAGTCAAATTAAAAGACCTGCACCAGGCCTCTCCGGAGGCCACACGCATTTCATTTCATTGCTGCTTACTTCTGTTTCTGTTTAGAATAAAGAACACGCTATTTCGTCTCCTGTGTCTATACCGGAGAACAAGTTGTCACTATTATTTCTCCTGTTAGCACACAAATGGAGAAAATGAACCATATCAAAGAAGAGACTTGCCATCAAACATTACTTCATATTGTCCCCGACATAGTCAGTCAGCGAACACGAGACACCTCAAGGGTGCTCAGTTCGATGGCTGTAGACTTATAAGATAAATGAATGTGGCAGGATTAACATAGGGTTCATCGAATAAGCAGGTTCCAGGTATCGAACAGATATGACACTTTTATTTAATTAAATGAAATATTAACCATCCTGAAGTCTGTGATTATGACTATGATCACTACTTTATGTAATTTAATATGGCTCTTGATGTAACAAACCTAAGTGCAAACAAATGGGATGGTACACGGCAGTTGTTTTCCCTAATATTCTAACAGAGTATTTTACATTGTTAATTTTCTTTATCGTCTTTAAAGTCATCAAATTATTTATTTAAAGTTGATTCAAAAATTGTCATTCAGAAAAATGAGGTCTGGGCCAAGCCTTCGTCGACAATCTGGAAAAAATGCAGTAATTGTAAGAACGAGTATAATAAAGAAATATCTAAGGTTCAATAAGTTAACAATTATAGCAAAATAAAATTTACATTCGTTATATTAACAATTTTGTAGTTATAAAATGAAAAGTTGAATTTGCCTTGGTTTTCTCTAAGTTAATCCGAGACGTCGGATATACCTGTTCACGTCGTCTCACATCTCCTTTCGTGAGAATTAATACTGAACCTTAAGCATCTGATCAATAATTAAACAAAATAAAACGCCTTCTAAGTTTACGAACATAAGTAAATGGGGAGAATATCATCCATGTGGAAATCCCATCCACTATCCATCGATAATGTCAAAGTGTCACACATTATCAGAACAGAACCCATAGAAAATAATTCTCTAACTACTAGCAAATTACTACATCTACAGCTAACTACGGAAATTGTCAAGAAGACTGTGATTACCAAGAAGAAAATATCTACACTATTTACATGTCGACGAGTGTCGATCAACTATATTACTCTCCTGTTAACAGATTTATTACGTTCCAGCAAGATTGAGTTACCTCATGAGAGCGAAAAATTGCATCAGCGAATGAACTTGCATAGTCACGAATCAAATATTATGGAGATATTTCGTCGAAGATCTGTTCTTCAGACCTAAGGCCTTCGCGAACATTCACCTGTACCTTCAACTTGAAATTATTGAATTACTTGAGAAAAATTGGGATATTCCTACGAATTAAGAAGTACATCGATTAACATGGACTTTCATTTTCTTCATCTGAAGCCACTAATATTAAACTACACTGCATTCATCTCGAATAATCCATATTCACCTTACAACCTAATCAACATCAGGCTTAATAATACTACGACATTAACATGTGAAAAGCTCAGTTTCACGAAGATTCATGTCATGCGCAATTATTCCATATACTTTACACGTACAGTGTACCACAATGACGACTCTAACTTGTCGCATCCTAATCTCAAATATGTGTAGCCACGAAATATCAGGACCTACCATCGTCCTACAAAGACATAATATCCACTTAAATGTGTCTCGATGATTAATTACGCCAATTAATTATCACATACCCCAATGCACATATTCACATTAAATTTGTACATAGAATTCAGACTTAATATCCCGATGACACGTTATCTCAGACACGAGGTACAAGTAGAAGTTCCATTACAAGGAAAATATTAAAAATATTGACAAAATATCCTATCATTAAATCCATCGGACATAAATTAACTCATATTCGTGACGAAATTCATTCAATAAGCAAAGATGGTGTCGATAACCCATGGATAACTCTATCAGAACCCTCGCTGTCAAATTCATGGCCACATGGTCATTAAGCAATCGCATGTGTCAGTTTTACGACATATTCGAGAAAATATACAACCATAAAATGTGTCAAAATAGATTACTAAGAAGAAAGAAAGAATAGAACAAAACTCATAGAATAGATATAAATGAGACGTAATCGACTTAACTTAAGGAGAAATCTTCACGTCTGGAAGTCTGGATTTTCAATCAGCCATGCTAGGATGAAAGAATCTGCATCCCGACGCTGCCGACGGTGGTCGATGGTTTAGAACTTCATGGTGAAGCACTGGTAATCCATAATGCGAAGTTCCGTCCTCTTCTGGAAATGATCACGTCCAAGTCTTTCGCGTTCACTCGTGAGAAAGCTGAAACTTACACAAAGTGCTTTAGAATAAACTCCAAACACACACGTAACTGTATTTTGGAAATGACACGTACTTAAGGGATTAATATCTGCACATTCGACGTCTGATCACAGCACTGTTCTAAGTTGTGTACAATTGTTCCTGACGACAGTATTCACGATGTTCTACGTTGAAAACCTTGCTGTCAAGGGCTCTGAGCGACTGAAGATGATAGTCCGGGAACACATCAATATGTGAGAGTGAGTACTCTTATCACATGACTTAAATATCGTGTCTGGTGCTCGTGCACGGAAGTAAAGTCAATTTAGATACTAAATTCTTCTACCGTATGAATATACAATTTTATCACCATTTTAGCCAAAAGGTCGTGTAAATTAGTTCAAAATTTTAGTTTGTAATTTATATCCTCTAAATGTGCTATTATTTATCCAGTTTATTTTAATTTAATCCTTGAGCCTTCCGTAATTATGCATGTCACGCCACCAAAGGTATTATAAATACTTCATTCATATCGTTCCTCGCAATTACCAGTGACACGCGCTAGCATCTTTTTCTCTCGCCAACCTTCATTTTTTTTTATTTGGTTAGCCGACCGGCCGCCCTCTTCACGTAAAAAAACTTGTTCTCGTCCTCGTCAAGGTCGTGCGCACCCCATCTCGCCGACAAGCGAACACAAGCCACACACCAACACCTGTCCAGTCAGTTGTGACCTCCTCACGGTCACAATATATATACTATATATATAATTTTACAAGTTGCTTTACGTCGCACCAATACAGACAGGTCTTATGACGACGACGGGACAAGAAAGGGTTAGGAGAGGGAAGGAAGCGGCCGTGGCCTTAATTAATGTACATCCCCAGAATTTGCCTGGCATAGAAATGGGAAACCACGGAAAACCATCTTCAGGGCTGCCGACCGTGGGGTTCGAACCCACTATCTCCCGAATGCTAGCTCACAGCTGCGTACCTCTAACCATGTGGCCAACTCGCTTGCTCATCGAATTAATGAAAATCATCTTAGGAAATCTCGTTTTGGTTATTATATTATTCAAAATCGGTGAATATCCAATTCAGGGAAATGTATTCCATTTGCGGACTTTAACCTGTCTGCGAGACTACATTAGGAGCATAGATATTCATGTGTTCACGTCTAGGAAGGAGGCCATCATTTGTATTTATTTTTTTATTATTATCATTTCTTTTGCATGTGGTTTAACTTCGCACTAACACATTAAAAGTGTCCGGCGACCCAAGGATGGAAAAGTGCTACAATTGGGAAGGAAGTGGCCGTGGCTTTAATTAAGGTACAGTCCCACCATTTCCTTGGTGTGAAAATGAGGAACCACGGAAAACTATCTTGAGGGCTGCCAATGACGGTGGGATTCGAATTCACTGTGTCCCGAACGCAAGATCACGGCTATATGACCCTAACCGCACAGCCAACTCGCTCAGTACCGTCGAAATTAATAGCTGAAAATTATTATTTATTTATTTATTTATTTATTTATTTATTTATTTATTTATTTATTTATTTATTTATTTATTTATTTATTTTAATTTTTTAGCCAACTTAGGACTACTGTAGTCAGGTTTATGTAGGGTTTTCTTCCTTCTGTCAGCCCAATACTGTTTCATCCTTTATGAACGTAATTTCCTTCCTGCTTCTGGAATCAATCTTCCTATTCTCTTCTTGTTGATTTTCGTCTTTAATGTTCGGCTCTATAGCTAAATGGTTAGCATGCTGGCCTTTGGTCACAGGGGTCCCGGGTTCGATTCCCGGCAGGGTCGGGAATTTTAAGCTTCATTGGTTAATTTCGCTGTCACAGGGGCTGGGTGTATATGTCGTCTTCATCATCATTTCATCCTCATCATGACGCGCAGGTCGCCGACAGGTGTCAAATCAAAAGACCTGCACCTGGCGAGCAGAACATGTCCTCGGACACTCCCGGCACTAAAAGCCATACGCCATTTCACTTTTTCATTTCGTCTGTAATCAAGTGTGTTTATGTCCGACTTGTTGGCTGAATGATCAGCGTCCTGGCTTTCGGTTCAGAGGGTCCCAGGTTCTATTCCCGGCCGGGTCGGGGATTTTAATCGCTTCTGATTAATTCTTCTGGTTCGGGGACTGGGTGTTTGTGTCCGCCCCAACACTCTCCTCTTCATATTCATACAACACACCACACTACCAACCACCACAGAAACACGCAATAGTGATTACAGGGTTGGCGTCAGGAAGGGCATCAGGCCGTAAAACAGCGCAAATCCACATGTGACCGAGCGAGTTAGCCGTGCGATTAGGGGTGGGCTGCTGTGAGCTTGCATTCGGTAGATAGTGGGTTCGAATCCCACCGTCGCCGTCCATGGAGATGGTTTTCCGTGGTTTCCCATTTTCACACCAGGAAAATGCTGGGGCTGTACCTTAATTAAGGCCATGCCCGCTTCCTTCCAACTCCTAGGCCTTTCCTATCCCATCGTCGCCATAAGATCTATGTGTGTCGGTGCGACGTAAAGCCACAATCCACATGTGCGACACAGTCCTCACGCGCGACCTCACAGGTGTGGGAAAAGCGGTAGGAAAAAAAGAACAAGAATCTAGTGTGTTTATCTTTCAATATCTTGAGTGTATTTGTTTTGTATTTTAAATCTATTATAATATGCAACTCTCTCATATCTTCTTTAAGTTCTGTGATCCATCTAATAATATTCTTACTCTTACTCTTCCATAATTAGTCTATTATTTTCCAAGAATGATAGTCACATGCTCTATTTCTTAATAAACTGTTTTATTGGAAGCTAGTCTCCAGACTCTGGTTACTTGATAATATTTATTTAAACAGGTTCTCACAATTCTCCTTTCTACCTAGAGTACTCTATCTATTGCAACTGTGTTTGTTGTTTGAATAATATTTCACATGCATATGTAATTTGTGGGTGGGTGACATTTTTTTAGTGTTTCAATTTGGTTGCTATTGAGAGACACCTTTCATTATGTGTATTCTTGGTAACATGCTGTGCTGTAACCAGTTTATCTATTCTATTTTGCCATGCTGGTTTCTCGTTCAGGTTATATGTGATTATTTCACCTAAATATTTAAATTTTTCTACAGTATGTATTTCTTGGTCTCCCAGCTTAATTCTGTTTGCAAGCGGAAGTTGAGTTAGCATTATTTATGCTGAAAATCAATAGTAAATAAATCAATTTAACCATGAAAAGTTAATTTTTCTGGTAAATACAATTTTATTTAAGTCAGTATTGTATACAGAAACAGAACTAACACTATCATTATTATTTACATTCATATTTTGATTTTCAAAGTTTCACAATCAATATACATACTTCAGTTTAAATAGGCAGAAGGAAAATAAAACATATTTAGGCCGATATCTAATTGAAATATATACCGGTACCCAGATACATATATTATGTTCTTTTTTAGTTATTTTGGTCACTGGATAATTCGTACTTTTTGTGATTCCAGACGAAACACTTATGGCATCGAAGAGAGTCTTCTATATATTTTTAATACATTTAGTAAAATATCTAACAATATCTCTGAAGATAATATAAGCGTAGTTGTCCCCATTTTCAGTTCAGTAGTATTGTCGTACAATCTATTTCTTAAGTTAAAAGTGATCTCTACGGACTAAAATAACCAAAACGAAATTAAAGTGGTCATTGTTATTATAATTATAATAATTATGATGATCATGATGATGATTATGTAGATAGTGACAACAAAGACACTAACAGCGTAAGGAATCATCCTTCAGTTAATAAATAAATTATCTAAATCTGAAACTGTCCCAAGGAACATCACACAATTCCAGTCGCCGATCGCATGTTGGTACCAGTGTACTTTACTTTATCTTTTGAGCTGTCTCGAAGTTGTAGTATTCTTTAATTTGTCCTGAAACACACAAGAACAGCGTTCATTCTTAGACCTTGCTTATAAAATATAAAACAAAGCTCGGCTAGCGATTCCAGCCAGGGAAAGGAAGAAAAATGGTTATATACAGTACTGCTCAGGTGAGGTAGTACATTTATAACAAAAAACGGCAGTGATATTGGATAATTGATTGTAATACCAAAGATCATCAACACATTTAGTTTGTTATCTTCCATTCCATAGAGTAACAGCTCCAAATTATTTTACCAACCTCTTTTTGCTCCTATTAACATACGAACTAATTAACATCTCTACAGGCACAATAGTTGTATAGTTAATGTCATGTAAGGAAAAATTCAACGCAACAGAGGAAGACCTAGACTGTAATACTCTAGACCAGGGCCTCTCAGAGTGCACCTGGTGCATGCACTGTGCACGGTGCAAAAGACGACTTCGCTTGGTTGACCAGAGTGCAGACCCCCACTCCTCTATTTGGAGCAATAGCGCTGTCTCTCTCTTTCCCCACGCCTGTCTCGCTTGCTCCGCCTGTCTCCCTCTTCCTCACTTGCTCCGTAGCGCTCCACATCCGAGCCGAGTTGAGCCGAGCTTAGCCGAGTAGCCCAGAGACGAAGCGTTGGTCCGAGGCGAGCCGAGCGGGACCGATGCACTGTGCGCCGCTGTCTGCGCGTGAGATTTTGGACGTTTGAGAGGCCCTGCTCTAGACAGATCGGAGAAGATCTATTAGCAGGCTTATATGAGGAAATGAAGAAATTAACAGATTACAGAGAGGCATGGAGCCGAAGAATTACTGACAATCAGCATTTGGATTCAGATTTAAGGAGAAGAAAATACGAATGAAGAAAAATAATTCTGTTAATGAACAGAATTTCCTTCAGCCATCACTAAATTAACTCAGTTATGAACATGTTCTTTCTTTCAATTTTATTTTCTAACTTTTGATCATATTCAAAATCAGTGAAAATCGGATTTCAGGGGAACGCCTTCGATTTTCGCTTACCGATTACCTCTTACTCCGACCATGGGCCATTATTGATAGCAGTACTGGTACCTCTTTCAGAAGCTTTCAAAGAATTGCTATTTATGGATACCAGAATGCATATTCCAGCAGATAATACTGTGTTCATTGATTGAATTTTCAGTTTTGATTACTCTTAAGTTGGTACCCTGCTTTCCTGTTTCACTGGCTTCATGGGTTGTTATCCAACCAGAACTAGGAAGTTCTGTTCACTTCCAGTTGCTTGGATACCTATCAGTTCTATATCCACTCTGCAAAATGCGGGTATAGACATGTGTTCACATGAATTTTGAATTAATCTAATTACGTGCGATCATCGTTCAAAATGAGTTGCTTCATGCCAAAGAGTAAATGGAGGAAAGCTGAGGAAGCAGAAATACATTATAAGAAATTACTGAAAACAGATTTGGCAAATCCGTCCGTCCGTTCTACTGGACCGATTTGCTTCACTTCTACTGTATTCTCTCCGGAATTACCTGCAGATGAATCATGAGACATTGGTAGGTCTCCAAGTTCAGCCAACTTTGAGTAATCATAAACTCAAATCACTAAATGACCATTACAGTAATTGTAGGAAGAGGCTTACCCTAACCCGCAATATATTCTGTACTTAGCAGGTTGCTTTCAGATCACTGACTGGCCTATAAAAATAAAGAATTATGTTATTTTGCAACCGTTTTACACAACCGATTTATAAAGAGAACGGTTTTTCTTAACACTACTCATCTTTTCTTCTAACAAATATATCATATTACATTTTTCAACAAATCTTTCATCCAATTATAGAATATATTGTGAAAAAATTCTCAAACGCGACGCAACAGTTAGTGTTTCTGATAACTGAGCATAATTATAATACTACCTTCTCACAGAGTGTTCCCCTTGAACTTTGATTTATTGCTTGGTTTTCACGGTCTAGATGTCAGACTTTCAACAAATAGTTTTGTAATATAAAACACACGGTATTGTATAAATTCCCACAAACAGCATGTGCTGCCACCTAGCAGAGAGTCGAGGAAACGCAAATAATATAGCATTGAACTTCCTTAACTTGTACTGTATGTCTGTCAAGCATAGAAATCTGACCAAGAAGGGTGTAAAAACAGCTGTAAGTGCGAAATCATAGATATTAGCGTGGATAAGTTTTCGGGCTGGGGGTCTGTTTAGAATTATTCCCCTGTGGGTGGGGGTGGTGGAATAACGCCCACGGTATTCCCTTCCTGTCCTAAAAGGTGACTAAAAGGGTTCCGGGGGCTCTTAACTTGCGAATAAGGGTTGGTGACTATGGGGCCCTTAGCTGAATCCTGGAATTGTTTCAATTTACTTGCGTCAGGTTTCTCACTTTCATCTATACTATCCGACTCCACTTGGTCAACTCTTGTTCTTTTCCGAACCCGAAGGTATTACATGTGGAGGTCTGAGGAGTCTCATTTCCACTTCATCCGTGATTTTTGTCTTTCTTTGACCAATACCTTCATTTTTCGAAGAGTCGGACCCCTTCCATATGTTCCCTCTGATTAGTGTTAATAGAGGATGGTTGCCTAGTTGTACTTCCTCTTAAAACAATAATCACCACCACCACCACCTCTATAGAGAATTGGCGTAGACAGGTTTGCATGACAGATTTCCGACACCACGGTAACCATGGCAACCAGTTTACGCCATCCATGAAAAACATATCCGTGCTTATACGCTTCTCCGTGCAGCGGAGGAACTTGGTTATTTATTATTATTGACATAAATATGCCTCACTAGGAAAGGTACCCGTGCTTCTCTACGGTATTCTACCTTGTATACGGATTTCTACGTAATTTACTGTTTACACAGTGAGTAATATTATATTAAATTGCATGTCTCCTAGCGCTATCAGAGAAACAAAACAGCGAGGACCCGATACGATGCTTCCGATGAAAGGTGCGCGTTGGAGAAGTATTGATGATAATGGCAGGCCACATAACCTATTGCCATTCACAGTCGGATTATGGAGTTTCTACTGTAATGGTAGGCTCACTTGCCAACTGCCATTAACAATAGAGATGGAGAGTTTTCATTATAAGGACAGGCCCCTTATCCAGATCCCAGTCTCAATCGAGTTGGAGAATTTTATTATTATCGAGAAATGCAGCGCTATTTAACGTATAAAGATTCGAAATATTACAATAATTCATGGGACCAAAGTTGTAGGTCTCTCTAAAATGAACGGCGATATGCTACCTGTTTGGAGATACGACTTGCCGTTTAGCCACCAATTACCCCGAAACGAAGGTCTGTACCGTTATTACAATTGCCTCCATATTTCGATATTTACCGAACCCAACAAGTTAAATATTTCAACAGCTTGGAATTTTACCTCAAAGGAATGAGTATCCAAGTTTCGGGATGAGCACTCGCATACATAGGGAGTAATTACGAAAGAAAGTAATACAGTTAAGAAAATTGAAAGTAATAGAAAATATGATATAAAACTGACAGCAGCCGGATTTGGCAAATATGTAAATACCAAGTGGATGTATTGGAAAATGAAATGTCCCTCGCTAAACAGTGATGATATGAGTTACGGATATAAGAAGGTGGTAACAGAGGAGAAATTTAGACGCAGGGACTCTTAGGTAAGCAAATAGGAAGATGAAATATGGTGTTATTGTTTAAGCCTGAAGAGGCAAGACAGAGGCAAGAAATGAAAGCGGAAAACAGAAGTAGAAGAGAAATACAGTACAAATTATAGCAAATGCCAAAAAAAACACCTTACGGTGTGAAATTATGGCGACACTTCGCAGTACTTTTCAAATATTAACAGCGCCCCTTAGTGCTATTCGAAGACGATTTTAACCTCCAGCGGTTTTTCGCAAATATCCCCCAGAATGGCAGCTTGACATCTCTCTTGCTTTCTACCCAAGAAACAACCACGACTTTACAGGAATGATGACGAAAATGGCATTACATGAATTCCCTGCTGGGAAGCAGCCAGAGACGTTGCCATGATAACCGGTAGGTTCGTTGTCGGTCTGTCGTTTACTCAGTGCAGAGCAGGAAACCCTCAGAAAATAGTAATTTTCTCTGTTATTTGAAGAGTAAGAGAAATTACGTACATGACAAAAGTTGTTTAAAATGATGGACCTTTTCATACAGTCCACAGATTTTACATAAAATCAGTAGTATAAAAGAAAATGGAAAAAAGTTATTCGGGTTTTCCTATAAACCCTCAGTATGTTCAGTGATTTTTAAATCGTATTCCCCTGGATGAGTATACTCTAAATATGAAGTTTGGTCGAGATCTACACACAGACACGAAAGATAAAAGCTACTGATATGGCCTTGAGTTGACCTAAAACGGATGGGTATCTGAAAAATTGGCAAAACAAACAAAATCACAGACAGCGGAACCCTTACAACTGTATTTATTTGGATAGCTGGGGATCATCCGAAAATTTGTGTAACGTGACACGACAAAATTTGTCACGGAAGGATAACCATAGCAACCATGTAGGCAGTGATGTAAGGTATTGATGGATGGTCGGACAGTGTTACCTAGCAACCGTGTAGTCTATGTCTTATGACTGGTTCTTCTTCTTCTTCTTGAGGCGCCTTCTCCTAGTAGAGGTTGGCGGTCCACATAGCCTGCTCCGAACGTGATGTTGCATCATGGAAAGCATCTTCTGAAGTGCAATTGTGCCATCTTCGGGTGTCCTTCATAGCAACGTTGAAATAATTTCCCCCCGGAAATCCGAATGGGGAAATAGAAATTTCGGATAATAATTTTACATTAAACAGATCCATGCCATGTGAACTTAAAGGGATATCCTTCAGGATCTTTAATGCAGTGGTTTCCCGTTGCCTTTCGCATCCTAATGCCGCTGACCAGTTGTAGGTTCTTCCGCCTTTTGGGACCATTTCCTGCCCCAAGGACAATAGAGTGCCCTAACCTCCACTCGCTCATCCACCCTCAAGGAGACTGTTGGCACTTGCTAGAGGGGATCTTCTTATACCGGAAGATACTCGGTCCCTTCATTCGTTAGCCGCTTGCATATAACAAAATTGTCATAAACAGTCGTTGTCCCCTCTCTACCGCAGAGAGGTAAATGTCAGGATTTCACCGTCAATGAAACTGAGACCATAATGGCTTTTCTCAGTTTCTCTGGATCTTCAGAAATTAACAGCCGTTGATGGGTGGCCATGACCGAGAGACATATTTATGATCATTTGATTTTCGCAAAGGAAAAAGTATGTTTATATACATAAATTTTGGAAGTTTGCAGCGCCATTACTCATTACTCTTAAATGAAAGTAAGACCATTTTTAAATCTTGTAAACCGTGAAATATTGCCCTAAGTTTGGATGTACCAAGTTGAACCTATGACACATATGGAGACATCTGATCACCTAAAATCACACAACTCTCTTCTAACTGTTGGATACTCCACAAGGATAATCCTGTAAGTATTATATTACGTCATATCAAGAAATAGTCAAAAAACCATCTAAATATACAGTTTACATAAGTACCATTTTCAGCACTCAAGTCATGTGTTTTCATCATGACATATGGTGGACATGGCCTCACTTCCAGCACCATAGTCGACGATCTAGTTAATTATGGAATTCGGCGTTCTTTCTCTTCTGCATAATATTCTTTGTTTACACAAGCATAAATCATGAGAAAATTCAATATCTCAGACCGTTGCTTACGCAATATGCAAGGCCTGGAGAGGAGCTTACGTCTTGACGAAAAGAAAAGAAGGACTTATCAAGTTCATAATTCCACCGATAAATGTTCTACAACACAGTATGTTCTAAATTCTGTCTGAAGATGAACAGACTAAAAAGACTCCCAAATAAGTGAAAAGACAAGGGAAGTACAGATGATCTTCCTACAGGGAGGCAGAGCTACAATGCAGGACATAGGTTCTAACCCCCTCGGCAACATTGTGCAGACGACGAATACTTCATTTAAAGCCCATGTGAAAAGAAAGCAGTCACATATAAAGAATATTCAACAGGTATTACGAGCCACGAGCTTGACCTACTCCAAAATAATGTCCATTCTAGCATAGGCCTAAATTTTCCTTCCTCACTTATGATGTCGGAGTGCAGATGTGTTTTATTCTATTTCGCAAAATTGTTAGTGTACCTTTACAAACAGACTACCACCATCATATTATGCCATAAATAACGAATATCCATAGTATTGTAGCCCATTTAGTTACTGTTACCGTTTGTCTAGTCAGATGCTATGACCATGTGTTACCCGGTTTTTATTACATAAAAAAACAACCATAGCAACCATGTAGGCAGTGATGTAAGGTATGGATGGATGGTCGGACAGTGTTACCTAGCAACCGTGTAGTCTATGTCTTATGACTGGTTCTTCTTCTTCTTGAGGCGCCTTCTCCTAGTAGAGGTTGGCAAAATTATTAAATTACACACATAATTTATTGATGACTTTGTTTGCTTGTTTTTGTTTCCGAATTTCGCGAACTATGCACCGTATAGAACTTAAAGTTTCTTGGCTTTTCTTCTCTTCTCTTCCCAAAACCTCTTCATCGTCGCCATAAGACCTATCTGTGTCGGTGCGACGTAAAGCCCCTAGCAAAAAAAAAAAAAAAACCCCTCTTCATTCTTTCGCTTCTCATTTTTGTCTTCTCTTCGGAAACGATCCGTTCGGTTCTCCTTTTTAGTGGTTTCTCTTCAAATGATTTTAGACTGTCGACTCTTCTGGAGTGTAATTCTAACTTCTTCTGCATCCTTACTGACCTCTTCTACCCATTTGAAGGTGACCTTTAATCCATTATTATGTGAAGATCGTTTCCGCATTGTATCCGTGATCTTTACACTGTACTTTAGAACTTCTCATTTCTCCTTTTCTTCCAAGTCCCATCAGTAGTCTTCTGCAGTCCCAGAATCTTCCTTTCCTTCTTCTCGAGTTCTTACAGCTCCCCTTATTAAAAACCAGGCACTCTGAAGCGAACAATTCTCCCGATTTTATTACTGAATTATAATGTCAGATATTTCGCCTTGTAGGATATATTGCCCGTTTGTTATTGATGTATTTATTGATTAAGAAATCCTATGTAATGTTCAACAGTTAAACACAAGTGACTTTTTGATTCAAACATCTTATACAATACAAATTACTTATCGATGTATTTATTGATGCAAAAACCTACGTCCTTTGGAAAAGTTCGCAGAAGGTGTTCAAATATTCCGCTACTGACTTCGAAACACTTCGCTATAGGACGTGTACCTCATCGGGGTCGTCCTGGCGTTATTTTATGAGGACATGATTCTGCATAATTCAAGAAACCAATTCATTTCTTGTGTCTTTTTACCTGTAAAAGTAAAACATCAACCTACCAAATTCTTGATGAATGAGGGTTATGATTGTTTCGAAGAGGCCCATTCACTGGGTGAACATGGCTCGAATAGATTTCTTGGTATTGTTGCTTTCAAGAAAGATTCTCACGTGGCATATATTCCTAATAAATCCTTATGAAGCAAACTATACAATTTCAATAACGCTATACACCAGGGGTTTCCAATTTCTAAGGCCTCGAGGGCCACATTGGAAACATTAGGCATAATCGCGAGCCGTACTTTAATAAGAGGTCAATTTTCATGAACTTCCGCAAATAGAACAGAACGCAAGTTCAACTGAAACGAAGGTTTAAAAATTTTAATTGCTTAGCGCATTATTTTACAATTGCATGAAAGAGTGAAATTAAAGTAAACACTATTATACCGAGGACAATTGAATTTGGAGGAAGAGCACCCAACAATGTCAGTTCTTTTGAATTAATATTTTACAAATCACAAAATTATACACCGAAAGACAAACTGCAGTTAATAATGTAGTGAAAACAAAACTTAAAGAAGACAATTTAGTGGGAGTAATGTGAAGGCAACAATGATATACAGTTGTAAGAGCCTAAAATCCCAGCAATGTACTTCCCTAAGAAATGTCTTCGAGTGTGCAGCACTGTGTGCCAGATGAAGCCGCTTCTTACACCAATGGCAATTAAAGCATGTCTTGGTATTCATTGCATAAAATTTCCACAGTGAGCCTGGCATGGAGTTAAAGAATTGGTATGGATCCCATAATACCAATAAAAATTTACTCATTCGGGACAAATATTTCAGGTTCCCTATGGGAATCAACATCTATATCATCATGGATCCCATGGCCATTTTTATAATGGTTAAGACCTAGCACTGCTATTTGTGAGGGCTTGATTTCCGCCGAAGTTTGGATTTTATCAAAAATTTAAAAAAAGAAGAAATAATATTAAAGAATGAATTAGTTCTGATTTGGGTCTATAAAGGGTACAAATATAAATATATTTCGAACGAGCTATGATATATTTTTTGTAAATTTTCTTCACATTTCTTAAAATACTTTTTTAAAGCCCTCCGTGGGTCCGACTCATTGGCTGAATGGTCAGCACTGAGGCCTTTGGTTCAGAGGGTCCTTGGTTCAATTCTCGGACGAGTCGGGGATTTAAATCGCATTTGATTAATTCTTCTGGATCAGGGACTGGGTGTTTGTGTTTGTCTCAACACTTTCATCTTCATATTCAGACAACATACTACACTACCAACCACCACAGAAACACGTACTAGAGATTACATTCCTCCATATAAGGTTGGCGTCAGGAAGGGCATCCGGTCGTAAAATCCAAATCCATATGTGCGACACAGTTTGCACCAGTGATGTGGTAAAAGCGGTACAAGAACAAGAAGAAAAAGAAAAATCCCTCGCGGGCCGCCATTTGAGAGGTCCTGCTAAAGACCAACAGTAAAGCATTCTTAAATTCAAACCTTCTTTATTTGTGAAGTCTTCCTCGTGAACAGTCGAGATTTTCTTCTGAAGTCGTGGAGCAAAGTTCTCTGCAAAACGTTAAGAGTTTCACCTCGTTTTCTAACTTTTCTAGCTTTTTATCATGTCTAGAATTACGGGCCGGGAAAGCACCGGTTCTTACAAATCAGTATGCGCAAGTCGATCGAGAGATTGAAGGACGCATTCCTGTCCTGAGAGGAAATTATCGTGAACGCTTTCAGAAACCGTCAGTTCGATCTTCATGGCTTGTCTTTGGCGCGCGAAGAACTTTGTGTTTGTATCAATCCGTGGCCCAAGTTCTCGCAACAATGTGTATTTCATGTGAAGATCTCAAGTTTATTATAGAGAGCATCATCGCCGACTCCGTGGCCATCATCCACCATCACATTTATGTGAACAATAAATTGGAAAACTAATTTACTATGTTTTATCGAATATAAATCAAAATGTGGTCACGTCAGATTTTCAATGTGAATTGAATTTTAGTACGCAGTGTCTTTTGGCAACCAGAAGAAAATCTATCAATACGTTTGTAAATAAATGTATTCTCTCTCTTTCCTCAAAGGCAAACTTTGGGAAATGTTCCAAAGGACGTAGATTTTTACGTCAATAAATACTGTACATAAACAATTAATTTGTGTGTCTGTAATAATGTTAATGCTGGACGATGCCGAAATAGAAATACTATATGCCAGAAAAATGAATCTTAATGATGCTCGTTATAGTTCAAGTTTTATTATATACAGGTTCTCCACCAATCAGAGTTCAGATTTTCATTATGATACAGGTTCTCCACCAATCAGAGTTCAGATTTTCATTATGATGCAACTTTTTGACCAGTTAGGTAAGGATAGCATCGCACCTGCGTTCAACGCACTAGCTTCTCACTTGTTTACAAAATCAAACATGTCGGACACACATATTAACATCAATGCACCTTCTACTTCCAATATTCCACAAGCACGCGGCATATTCCCGCAAATTCACTTCACCAACTGTACAATAAAAAATTTGTATTTGAAATAAAGCTAGCACATTGCTGTCCGGCCCATCTGACGTAACTGGCCCCTGTGGCCGGAAGGTTTTGGCAGAGACATGGAGTTATTGCAGGGTATCATAATTTAATAATTTTAAGTTCATTCACAGTTATATCTGTCCACTTTAAAGTTTTTGGTGAGATTTTATATTTCGGTTCATTCTAGTATTGATATCCGTTTGATTCCTCCACCATATACGCCAACAAATCATTACAAATGAACAACTTGACATCACAACCTATATTTTCAGGTTCACTCGGCGTAATTTTAACGCCAGGCGTCCACGAGAAAGACTCCAAAAACAGTATAATATCCTGTTAGGCCATTCACTGCCAGAAATAGGGAGAATATTATCAACAGTACTTACATATAGACCATCTTTGCTATCTGAAGCATCAGGTCATTGCTCACATGGTGCAATAAACGTGTCATTCAACGCATCACTTCCACATAAATGCATGACACTAGCACTAGAATTATCATTAGACAATTCATCTTCACTCTCCTGACAATCACGGGAAACATATGACAAATTATCAGCGTATAATTCATGTATAATATCACCAGGAGTCAGTCCACTATTTTTGTTTACCGGGGCTGCCATTTTTGTTTACTAGCATTGATGGATACATGGAAGATATTCGAAGGCAAAAACAAATGCAACTGACGCACTAAGACGGGCAAAACCAGTACTAAAAGAAGCGTAGTTTTTCTACCATTTAGGCACATCAACGATAATCTCCAAATAGTTCCTCAATAACCGTTAGATGGCATCAGAAGACAGACTTGCACAAACACGTATTTATACGTGATCGGCTGCAGAGCACCGTGCTTGGAAACACGTATTGATACGTGAGCGGACAGCATTGTGCTAGGTTATGATAACCTTGTATCAAATATTTTAAAATATATGACATTGTCAAGGTCTCTGATCCACTCAAGGACAATCAATAACCCGGCGCATGCGTTCTGCGCACTGCTCAGTGAACTCAACTGTCAAGCGACATCTCGACAGAAATGTATGAATATTTAAAAAAATAGAGTTATAATTATCGTCGAGCATAAACATAATGTACTATTGTAGTATTGTTCTTATTGCTACCATACAAACAGCTGTAATTTGACACACATTGCAAATTGTACACATGTTCATGTGACCTGGAAATAGTCCATGCTATTGCTTCCTGTCACATTATCTACTTCTCGTGAAACACGATCTAAACAGGGCGCGTAACTAAATAGGTTAATGTTAGCTCAATTTGTGCCTGTTCACTCAGGAGTCCACTATGACCAAGTTCCACCGCACACAACACAGCATTGTGCTGGGCACAACAGCTGAGCCTTGTTTTTGGAAGTACGTGTAATCCAGGCTGGGACACTCATTTTCTCTCAGAGACCGTCGGGAATTGGAACGAGACAGGAAACTAGTCCGGGAGCAAGGTCCTATCTATTTCATTAGCCGTAAATTGGAAACTTTGTCCCCCCCAACCCACGACGATAATGAAAGCTGTGTACTCACCGGATATTGGTTGCTGGCTACAGGTCTCTCAGCGCTTCCTGGAAAGAAACGACATAAACATTACCCTGCCGCAAGGTGGTTCTGACTGCAAAATAAATTGAATATTCTATATCATTTTCATACTTGGGAGACCACAAACCTTTACTAATTACTAGCGGGTCAATCTATCTATCTATCTATCTATCTATCTATCTATCTATCTATCTATCTATCTATCTATCTATCTATCTATAAGTCATCAATGATCTGCATTTAAGGTGGTTGCCCAGGTGGCAGATTCGCTATCAATTGCTTACCTAATATTTGAACTAATTTGAACTAACCTCATAGCACTACAGCCCTGAAGAGACTTGGCCTACCAAGCGACCGCTGCTAAGCCCGAAGGCCTGCAGATTGCGAGGTGTCGTTTGGTCAGCACGACGAATCACCTCGGCCGTTATTCTTGGCTTTCTAGACCGGGGCCACTATCTCACCGTCAGGAAGCTCCTCAATTCTAATCACGTAGGCTGAGTGGACATCGAACCAGCCCTCAGTTACAGGTAAAAGTCCCTGACCTGGCCGGGAATCGAACCCGGGGCCTCCGGGTAAGAGACAGGCACGCTACCCCTACACCATGCGGCCGGCACCTAATATTTACATGTATTTATAATTGATTCTCTAGCTTTCCTTAAATATTTTCTACGAACTTGAAAATTGATCGAACATTTCCCTTGATAATTTATTCCAATCCCTTACTCATCGACAGCTCGAAACATACCACATAGTCGAGCATCTCGTTTCCTTACTCCCAAGTCTTCCCAGCCCAAAGTTTGCAAAATTTTAGTTACACTACTCCTTCGTCGGGAATCACCCACAACAAATCGTGCTGCCGTTGAATGTTTTCCAGTTCTCGTATCAAGTAGTCCTGGTGAGGGTCCCGTGCACTGGAACCATACTCTGACTGGGGCCTTGCCCTCTCCTTTACATCCTTACTACAATGATTATAAAATGTTTTTTTTCTTTGGATTAGGATGTTGCTCACTAGCATAGAAATTCATTGTTCGATATAAGAAACGATAATAACATGTTTTTATATTACATTATTTTGCATTTTTTTTGGCCGATTTTGGATGATCAGTCATTATTTCAACATTCAAGAAGGTCAAGACTTTTTAGATCATTTTAAAATGATCTTTTAAAATTTATACATGTATTCTTCACTGGCAAACTGATACAAGTCCACAAGCAACAACATAAACATTTATATATTTTTTCTTACAGGTGGTTAAATTTGCTAAATATCTTTCATGATCAAACAAACTGACCAGCAATTGTTGCTGACTACAGGGGTCCATTCACATTCGAGCGGTTTCGCCAACCCGTCAATGTGTGTATGGCCAACTACCCGACCGGTTCGTGCTTTTTTTCTATAACTTCGTCTAGTTTTCAAGTATTTCTGAGTGAGTTAATTTGTGAAGTATTATTATTATTTAGCGTATGGCTTATACAGACATAATCAGTAACATACATATATACATATTTACAGCTGAGAAACAAAGCAACTTGTGCTTCACAATTGAAT
Organism: Anabrus simplex; assembly: GCF_040414725.1. NCBI lineage: Eukaryota > Metazoa > Arthropoda > Insecta > Orthoptera > Tettigoniidae > Anabrus > Anabrus simplex. The sequence continues at coordinate 52,367,046 of NC_090272.1, read as the reverse complement.
GTCTAATTCTTCGATCCAGCGTGTAGCATCCGGAGTTAGAAGCAGGAAGTCATCCTCATTACCGTGATAGGCTCGAATCCTACATTCCCTGACGATATGACGAACAGTCTGGTGTGGAGCACCGCAGTCACAGTCTGGATTAGGTAGCTTTTTCCACTTATGGAGAGCGGCTCTGCACCGGCCATGTCCTGTTCTGATTCTATTCAGGGCAGTCCAGGTCTTGCGTGGTAGGTGGGATCCACTTGGAAGTCTGGGACCTGAGAAGAAGGTATGAAGGCGCACATCCGTTGCTGCTTCCCATCTACTTTTCCACTCATCAAGGGATCCTTAGCATCCATGTTAGAGGCATCACGCAGAGTTGGATGGCGTGATTTTAGTCTGTTAAGATTCAGAAGTGGCAGGTCACTATTCGCGGGTAGACTAGGATTTCTTGAGATCTTGTGAAATTCCTTCATAAGGGCATTAGATCGGCGTAGATCAGGTGGCATTATACCAGTTAACAGCGGAAGCCAATGAACTGGAGTAGATGTGATTACCTCAAATAAAGATATGATTTTGTGAGGAGAATAAGCAGTTCTGGAAAGGATTTATTAAAATGTACCAGGCGAGTTCTTGTGTCCTAATATTATGGTCGTCTGACGAGAAGTCGCGTGCATGCGGGGTAAGGGGTAAGCATAGCTTCTGCGCATGCGCCAATCTCAAGTCTCAAGGGCTGACAATAAACACCGGTTCCGTCCGCGGTGTCTCTAATGAACTAAGGTGCTCTTGTGAAGTTTCAAAGTGGTAGTGTAGTTGTGCTTTAGTTACACATTTACTGTATAATGAACAGTTTAATAATGAACACGCATCTCTTTCAAAGAGCTCACGTTATCTATCACGACTAATGTTTGTAGCTTAGTGTAGTACCTGTTACTTGTACCGTACCTACAAGCTGCCGCGACTTCTCGTGAGACGCAGATAGTAGCTCAGGGGATATTACACTGCTAAATTCCATGTCTTCATAATTTTTCCCTGTTGCTAGAAATCGCAAATGTTACGAAATGTAATGGTATCTCTAATGTGAGTCTCTTGTTTCTCAGTGTTTGGCCGAATCAACTCCAACAATTCGGAAAAACTGTTGTCCATACGCAGAAAGTTCTTGTAAGTTGCAGACCCTTTTATGTGCAGAATTCTTATGAGATAACATGATAAAATTGTGGTTTATCTCTCAACCATTCCTTCATCCGTACGCGTTTCTTCTTCTTTTCTTCATCAACGCACAATAACAGCTACAGTCACTTTAGAGTGTTTTCCTTGGCCATAATCAAAATCTAGTCAATACACATACTATTTCTTGGTCGTAGCAAATGCCTCCCTGCCGCTAGAAATCTACATGTTACAAAATTTAACCTTTCTTCAGCACTGATGGCAACGGGTCGCTACTGTACGGTAAAAGTAGAGCCAGTTGGGTTCGAGGCGGGGATTTATTTCATGGACCGGTTCGCCAACCCGCTCGAATGTAAATGGGTCCCTTAAGAAAGGTTAAGGAAAGGTTTTATACCTGTGAGTCCTGTTTCTCCAAGATAATTGCAGGAACACAATACAGAACTCTGACAATTAGGAGGAAGTATTTCCTAAATTGTTTCACCCGCCCCTACATTCAGTCATTCACCCCCGATTATTTTGTTATCATCGTCGTCATCGTAACTCGTATCCAAATGCACGTGAAAAGAGCAACAAAGAAAAGTGATTTCAAATAAATAACCGTGTAATCAAGTGATTGTAAGTGAAATTTTACGTGAAAAAATAAACAACAGCCTTCGTGGCGAGTTTCGAATCGTCACGAGTTTAGGAGAGAACACACTATCCCTTAATCGACTGGGCAGTGGGCGTGTGTCTATACGTGTATTACTTGAGTCATCGTCTCCCTTTCAGAGTGAGCGTTGTTTTGACTGCTTTCGACGAATCTGTTGAGGATTGGTTGTGATGACAGACCTTCGTATTTCACACACGGTTGATGGATGTAATGTACATCAGTATTCCTCACATAATCAGTCCACTTGATGTGAAGAATTGACCGACTGCATCACAGATGGAAGCGATCTAACTTCTCCATACAGCATCGATGTGGGCACCACCTGAGAGAGATGGGGGAACAACAGCCCTGTACGTAGTTAGTCTGGTATGAAGCAAAGACAATTGAATCAGTTTTCCTTCGAAATCGATATCTGCATTTGCTTAAGTGCGGCCATTATCCAGTATAGTAGGTTCGAACCCCGCTTTCGGCAGCGCTGAAGATGGTTTTCCATGCTTTCCAGTTTTCATACCAAGCAGGCAAATGCTGGGGTCGTACCTTAATTAAGGCCACCCCGGTCTTTTCCCACCTAGCCCTTTCCTATCCCATCGTCGTCATAAGACCTATCTGTATCGGTGAGACGTAAAGCAAATTGTAAAAGGAAAGGTTACACACAAAACTATTTTATCAAGGAGAGGATTCACCTGATCATACTTGAGAGAATTGATTATTTCATTCGTGGTAGTTTCGTAGGCCCTGAATCAGTTTCTCCCTTCCGAAGCACTGAACCCTACACTTGTGGACTCCAAATTCCACATAGATGTATCTCGGAAACAATTCGTTAGTTGCAAATAAATTGATCGTTTCAATCTGAGTTTCATTTATTGAAAGACATGTTTATGATTTTTTTTATTTTCCCAAAGGGAAATTTGGCATCATTTGTTTTGACGTCATAGTGCTACCTGAAAACTTGAGTTTCTCCACGGACTTCAAATTTCACCATTAAAATTGATTTGAAAAGCTCCTTGCCATTTTTCAGTTAATGTTAACGGAGAAATTTGATGTTCTTGTTATTGCCCCTTTAATGTGGGTACACAATCAAATAATATTTCCCTGAAATTAAATACTGAAATTCGATAAATCCTGTTGAGGCGATTTCCAGCGATGTCGCGACAAACAAATAAACAAAAAGATGGACAGAAATTGATCTGAACCTGTTTTCGACTTCGCGAAATATGAGAGAGAAATTTGAAGTGTACAGACAAAATTATCATTTTTACTCTCAGGTTTTTGAGCTGAGATACCAACTCTTATATAAATGGCACAAGGGACCTTAAAGCAGATAGTTATGAGCGCTTGAATCAACTCGGCATTGAAGCGACTGACCAAACCATCAACAGTCGCACTCAATACCAGGAAGGTTGGTGCCGAAGAGCGAGAACTTGAGTTTTTGCACTGGAGTAAATTTCCCCATAAGGGTAAGCGTGTCACATTATTTCAGAAATACACACCAACTAATAAGTGGATATCTGATTATCATGGTTTGTCATGTTCAGAATGGCGCGAAGAAATCAACATGACAGCTAACGTTCTTGCAGTTCGCTCCCTACCGGACAGGTCCCAGGACAACACCTTCTGTCGGCATTGCCACAGAGAGCACGAAACACTTGCCCATGTCCTGGATGCATGTCTGTTAGGAGATGTTTTAAGGACTAGTCGACACAACAAGATTCGGCACATGATGGCCGGCGCCCTCAAAGAACGAGGCCATATGGTCTGCGAGGAAGTGTCTGGATTGGCGGCAAATGGAAGCACCAGAGGAATAGATATCATTGCCTTTAAACTGGAGAAACAAGAACGGAATGATCATTGACCCAACGATACGATTCGAATCGCATTCTGGTCAACCGGAAAAAGTGGATTTAGAGAAGAAAAGCGTTTATGGCCCTTCATTCTCATATTATAAAGGAAAATATGGACTGCGAAATATATCAGTCAGAGGCTTGATGCTGGGAGCCTGGGGAGCAATTACTAAATTCTTATCGCAGTTTTGGACTTCATTAGGCATAGAAAAACATATGTTGATAAACATAACCGTAGCACCGTCCGCGGTTCTATATTAAGTTTAAGTTTAAGTTTAAGAAACCATCCATATAGTCAATAGCATCGTGTACATACTTTTTGCATACTAATTCCTTTTTGTAATGTATGTGAAAGACATTTCATATTCCATGCACATATGATTTATTACATAGTATTTTTCTAACCTGTTAAACAGTGATGGTATGTTTTATATCGAAGAAATAAAGTATACTTTGTCCTAATTAGGGAAGTTGTCGAATAAAACAAACATAATTTGACATCCTCTTTTATATGTTTTAGTTGACAGCTCGAGTTTTCCTTTCAGACAGTTCTTTTGTGAAATGGATGTTTAGTCTAGTTATGTACTGTGTATAATACATGCATTCTATCCATGGGAAATAGATCATATCTTGCAAACTCTCAGAGAGCGCTTGTTATCTTTCACGAGTCTCTTGGATTAGCTGTCAGAACGTGAGATTATAGTTAATGCTGTCACACGCCAGCCAATCACAAACGCGCTAATTAAATTGAGCCGTATCGCATTTTGAGTGGCGTGGTGGCATCACTCCAATTTCAGGCGAATGTGGTTGAAATGTTGTTTCCGCTGCCAGACTCAATCCCATTATGATTTCTCTGGTTCCATTATGCAATGAGGCTTCTCTGTTAGATTCTGACAAACTAAATTGGGCTTAGTAACTCACTTAAATGCTATATATAGCACAACATAATATAGTAAAGCTTGTTTTAAAAGGATGCCTTCCCTGTTTTCTCTGTCCTATTTTTCTTTTTTAGAACTTCTATTATGATAGTGGAAATGAAATGTTTGTAATTTCAATCCAATATTTGAACGTTCTCCAGATAGATTATTAACAAAAATTAAACCACGAATGCTGTAGAAGCCCGATATAACGAGGGTGTCTGGAATAATAATTCACTCATGCCTTATAACTTGACCGCAATACCGTATGCGGAAAAACAAACAAAGACAAAGTCACCTCCGTACAGGCCATGAAGGCCCTTGGAGGAGTGGAAGGTAAAGGGATCCACCATTGTTAACCGCGGCACGTGATGGGGTAGAGTGGTTAGCTCTACGCCCGGCATGCGGGAAAACAAGCAGCACTGAAATATTTGTTTAACAGTCGCTTGCCTATGCTAAGTAAACAGTGATAAACACCAATGGTGGGGGTCGGCAATGACCCCACGACTTACATTTACATTTCGTTTCTTTCTTGTTCTCTTATAGTTCTCTTTCCGCTCCATGGCTAAATGGTTAGCGTGCTGGCCTTTGGTCACAGGTGTCCCGGGTTCGATTCCCGGCAGGGTCGGTAATTTTAACCATAATTGGTTAATTCCTCTGGCACTGGGACTGGGTGTATGTGCCGTCTTCATCATCATTTCATCCTCATCATGACGCGCAGATCGCCTACGGGAGTCAAATCGAAAGGCCTCTGCGGAGGCCACACGCCATTTCATATCGTCCCCTCATATCTTAGGATCGTGATCTCCAAGGAGGCTATTGGTCACTTGTCTCCATCTCCTGCGGTCCTTGGCATGACGCACTGCACCAAAGATGTTCAACCATCGAGTGGGAGCTCATCCACGACCTCTATTGCCGGGGACATTTCCAAGAATGATCAGTTTTTCTATGCTGTCATTCCCACGTCTCGCAGTCTGTCCAAGGAATTCTAAAATGCTTTGTTTACATGTTAATGATAATCTGATTCTGAAGTTGAGTTGGTTAATATTGGAATCGTTGGTGCGAAAAGCTGTACAAGGTATACGTAACATTCTTCGCCAACACCACATTTCAAAAGAATCTATTTTCTTCAGGTCTATAGCTCCTTAGAGGAAAACTGAAAATGCCAGACTGGATACTACTCCCATTTTCAGTGGTAACAAGATAGAGCGATCCTTCCATAATGGGATAAATTCGTGATTACATTTTTGGCCATAGCTGTTCTTGTCTTAATCTGAGGAACACAGCTATCACGAACGCAAGTGCCGGGCGAGTTGGCCGTGCGGTTGGGAGCGCGCAGCACTGAGTTTTTGCATCCGGGAGATAGTGGGTTCGAGCCCCACTCTCGGCAGCCCTGAAGATGGTATTCCGTGGTTTCCCATTTTCACACCAGGCAAATGCTGGGCTGTACCTTAATTAAGGCCACGGCCGCTTCCTTGCCATTCCCAGGCTTTTCCTGTCCCATCGTTGTCATAAGACCTGTCTGTGTCGGTGAGACGTACAGCAAAAAAAAAAAAAAAAAAAAAGCGAACGCAAGCTCACAGCCTCGCGCCCCTAACCGTACTGCCAACATGCTGGGTTTTAATAATAATAATAATAATAATAATAATAATAATAATAATAATAATAATAATAATAATAATAATAATAATGATAATAATAATAATAATAATAATAATAATAATAATAATAATTGTTACGGAGTTTTTGTGGATTTGCAGAGGTGAAAGAAGGTGCGGGCTGGAACAGGTCTCAACTACAGAAGCGCGAAAGATGAATTAAAATTTTAACAAGGTTATATTTTCAAAACTTAACAATGGTAGCATAGAATTTTGAGTATACAGCAAATACAACAAATTAAATCAGGTACACAATTTAGAGAATATTTAACCGATTCCCCCTAGGGGAAATAACAAAGACAATCAGGTATACAGCCGCTGTACCAAAAACCAGTTAGGTGATTTGTACATATACTGGGCTACGGCCCGAATTCATTAACTCTTGAGCTCTCAGCTCACAATCACAAAAGCTACAGGGCAGAAAACCCCTAGGTACAAGGAGCACTTGCTCCTAATTACAATGTTAAAGAAAAGAGCAGAACCGCTCTCAATATTACAAGCCTATCAAAGGCTACAACCTTCACTTCAGACTGCCCTCAAGGCACACATATAATGGCACAGGGGTACCTCGTACCCAATCTATTGGACCTTCACAAGAAGAAAACAAAATAACAGGCTAAATTACTGGCCCAAAATACAAAATTCAATGGAGGCGATAACTTGCACTCCTACGCAACGCTTTTGTCTAAAAACCTATGTGGCGCTAGGCCGATAATACAGGGGCTAATCCCAAGCTAGGGAGGTGACACGTATGAGAAAACTTACTACTTTAAAGACGAGAAGAACGGTTATGAAAACGTAGTCACCTCCTTTTCAAAATGAAGGGGAGTTCGAGAGGGTGAAGCACTCTCTATCCCCGCTTTACAGTAAAAGATATTTGAAGATTTTACATAGACTGAAAAGGAAATTACATTTTAAAAATGATGGGTTACATATTAAAGGATTCGAACCTTCCCCGAGAGTTAAACTGCTGAGCTAGCAAGAAATAAAGATGTTAAACGGCCATTACCTTGTTGAAGAACTGCTGCTAGAAGAAAGAGGCGCTTCCCGCCCCCTGCTACATATTCACACACTAAGAAAGATGTTACCGAAGTGGCACCGAGACAAGAAAATCAGCAGTTTATATACCCTCGTGGAACATTCGAGACCTTTCATGAATGATAACAACCCGCCCACAAACTTTTATTGGCCAACAGCAAAAACTAATACACAAGACGAGGACGAAACACCTTATTGGTGGAAAATTAATTACCTACGTAAATTCATTATTGGTTATATTCAAAACGGGCGGAAAGAAAGGATTTATATTGCCAACCCACAAACCACAGAACAAAATTTAGTAAAAGTAAAACTTAGGAATACAATATTTCTTCAAGAAAGTCCATTCCATTGCACCAGAGTGTGTTACCATAGTTTTGAGTAGAGACATCTGGTAGAGAATGTTCACACTTCTTGATACATGAAAAACAAAAACACCTCGAAATTCGCGTAGAGCCATCTTCAGAGAACCTGTTGAGGTAATACAGTTTTTTAAAGTTCAGGCTTTCTCCTGTAGAGGAGTTTTCAACTGGCGCAATATTTAAATTTGCGGGGTCGGGGTGTACCAACCGGTACAATAATAATAATAATAATAATAATAATAATAATAATAATAATAATAATAATAATAATAATAATGGTTTTACGTCCCATTACTTAATTTTTTTTTTCGGAGACGCCGAGGTGCGACTCATTATCTCGCCAGCAGCATTCTGAATGCGCTATGTCGTATGGTGTCAAATCTTGTTTTTAAATGTCACTGCTAATGACTGCTATTTGTAAACCATAAGCTCTTTATTATCCCAATCGCTCTTCACTAATGCACACCATTCGTCACGTGAAGGCCACTTGGCGAGACTTCAAGTGCGGTTTAAAACACTCACAGGTGCTGTCAGAAAATTGCACCGCAGGGACACAGGTGTGGAACCGAGGATATCCCATTGGTTATGCGCAGAGTGAGATTTCTTAATCCGTCTCCTCTTCACGTACAATTTTATGACCCCGCCAGACTATGTCAGCGCGAATGTCTCGGAACATAAAATCAGGATGAGGTTTACTTCGCTTACAAAGTAGGTTGTAAGGAAATCTTAAGAAACAAGAGAACTGAGTAGGGAAAAAACAACAATTTGTACGCCCAGACAGATCCAAAATTAAAGATGAAATGAGCTTGATGCTGATTGATGTTGATTATTATTAGGGCCCGGACGTTTATGGCCTAAAATCCAAGCAATTATAACCTAAAATGTATTAAGATATGACTTAAAAGATTTTGGTCACATTTTCGAAAACTTCATAGTCTTCCCGCTATTTTAATATTATATTGAAAATATCTTATTCTTTTTCTTAATCTGTTTACTGTCCAGGGTCGGTTTTTCCCTCGGACTCAGCGAGGGATCCCACCTCTATCGCCACAAGGGCAGTGTCCTGGAGCTTCAGACTTTGGGTCGGGGATACAACTGGGGAGGATGACCAGTACCTCGCCCAGGCGGCCCACCAGCTATGCTGAACAGGGGCCTTGTGGAGGGATGGAAAGATTGTATGGGACAGGCAAGGAAGAGGGAAGTAAGCGGCCGTGGCCTTAAGTTAGGTACAGGTACCATCCCGGTATTTGCCTGGAGGAGAAGTGCGAAACCACGGAAAACCACTTCCAGGATGGCTGAGGTGGGAATCGAACCCACCTCTACTCAGTTGACCTTCCGAGGCTGAGTTGACCCCGTTCCTGCCCTCGTGCCACTTTTCAAATTTCGTGGCAGAGCCGGGAATCAAACCCGGACCTCCGAGGGTGGCAGCTAATCACGCTAACCACTACACCACAGATGCGGACATATTGAAAATATACTTTTTTTAAAATCTAGAACATTCAATAATAAGAAATAAATTGTAATATTAATTTTATTATAATATTTTGAACTTATTTAATTACTCAATCCAGAGGTAACTCTCGAACCTGCACAGAATGAAATAAATGTCACATTTTGAAGGGGTATCAGAAAGAATTTCGATAGCAAATTATATATATTTTAAAGTTTTCAAATGGGAGCGATCTTCTATTTTCACGCCACAATGACTTGCAACGGGGAAAAGACCACTCAACATCGTAGGATGCTATTGGGTCGTATATGAAATACGGCAGATTAGTTCAATTGAGGCTTACTATTCTGTAGCTTTATACGTACCTGTCTCTTTCTATACATCTTACCCTCCTAATTTACATAAATATATGTTTCTAAGAAAGATAATTGTAAGAAATAACAGACAACAATTAGAAGATGTGGAAAGTCCGTCTTTGAGACGACTCCAAGCAGGCATGCGAAGAGGAACAAAAAGATAAAATTTGACAAAAACACGAAAATTTACCAGTTAATACGACCATAATATGAAAAAATACCACAGAATATGACAAGAAACGTTAAAGGAGCCAAAATATGTTTTATATGACCCATAAAAATTGCATTTTAGTCACTGTAGATAAAATCATGCTTAAGTTGTATTTTGTGGTTTCCCATTTTCACACCAGCCAAATGCTGGGGCTGTACCTTAATTAAAGCCACGGCCATTTCTTTCCCACTCCTAGCCCTTTCCTATCCCAACGTCACCATAAGACCTATCTGTGTCGGTGCGACGTAAAGCAACTTGTAAAAAAAAGTTATATTTTCCATGGAAATTGTACTGCCTCGCGCATTTAAATTAAGCGCCTTGTATAAAGCCATCTGTAACGTAAACCTTGAAACTACTAGTACAAGAAGTTTGGACATTTCTCGACAGATGTCTCTACTATCAACTTATGTGCGCACTCTTTGGTGGAGATGAACTATTAATTTACAAAGTAATTTCTTTATGTGAAGGTTTCCTAAACTGAATTGTTTGATTGCTTTTAGTGTTCAAAAGTTATCAACACTACTATCTCCTCCAGGCAATCTTATGTTTCTACCAATAAGAAATTTTGTACACATATTTATCTATCAATCAGAATTTTCTAATTAACCAATAAGAACAGTGGGTGTGTCAGGGTCTTGGCCTAGAGTTTTCTGGAACCTCCTCTCCGCTATAGAAGCTGAGGGCTGGTGAGCCATGTAGTCTTTGTGATCGTTCCAGTCTAGAGTGTGTACGTAACGGAGGCAGGGTGAAAGGGCTCCCCCGTCCATCTTCGGGAGGCCCACCAGCTCAAGGTAATGGCAGATTCTGCTTAACAACATAATAGTCTTTGACAGCTAGCTCGAGAGGAAGGATTTAGATTTCTTTCTCAATTTAACTTTTATTTTTAATGCAAATTTCAACCAAGTCTATAGAACTTACTGGAATCTATGGAATAAAGAGTGAGTTACCCTCTTGTATTTCCTCTGAACTTGATATTGAGATGACTATGATTTTGTGACCTTTAAAATCTATCTAGTAATTTCTGTAACTTAAATATTTCTCTCCATCTGTTCACCTCCGTAGATAGGCTTAGCCTCTGTAACGCCGGGCCATAGGCTCAAATAGAGTTTTAAGTATTTCATGTAAATTTCAAGGAGCGCGAGTGTTCGCCTCCTTACCACTTTGATTTTCGGCCAGTAACTTCAGGTAGAATGGGTACTTGTCACCCCTGTTACGGTTAACCTAATTCATTTCATTTTAAAGCAAATCTCACTGTTGAGCAGTTAAGACAGTGAATTCTGTTTGTTTTGTTTGTCCCTTTGATAGATCTGGAAGTTGTAAATTTCGAGAATAGTCTCGTAAAGTGTAAACTTGTAGAGAAAAGACGCTCCTCCATTGGTGTAAAATTTGGGAAATCCGTCTCCTTGACTGTTGGTTGAAAGGAGCAACAGTGCTCACGTTAAATTTGCAATTAGGGAGCTTCAAGCTTAGGTTGTTAATTGGTTATTTGTTGATTTTTCTGATTTTGCTAACATTGTTACCCAGCCTATCGAGGTAGTTCTGTACCTGATTTGTTATTCGCTTAGCAAGGTGTAAAGTTTAAAATTTGAAAAGAATCAAAAGATAAGGAAGACATACAGCTCCAATTTTAAAGTTTCAAGGTTCGATCCTAGCTCAGTCCGATGGTATTTGAAGTTACTCAAATACGACAGCCTCGTGTCGGTAAATTTGCTGGCACGTACAGGAACTCCTGCGAGACAAAAGTCCGGCAAATCGGCATGTCCGAAAACTTTAAAAGTAGTTAGAGAGACGTAAAAACAATAACAGTATTCTGACTTTTCTACATCCACCAATTCATACCCCCACCTTCTTCCACCTATTTGCTCCACAAAAAAAAGTGAAATGGCGTACGGCTTTCAAAAACATGGTAACAGAAATAACATAAAGAAATAAAATATGATATGCCATAAACATCCGGGCCCTAGTGATTATTGTTTTTAAGAGGAAGTGCAGGTGGGCAACCATTCTCTACTAACAGGAGGGACCGGGCTGAGTGGCTCAGACGGTTAAGAAGCTGGCCTTCTGACCCCAACTTTCCAGGTTCGATCCTAGCTCAGTCCGATGGTATTTGAAGTTGCTCAAATACGACAGCCTAGTGTCGGTAAATTTGCTGGCACGTACAGGAACTCCTGCGAGACAAAGTCCGGCAAATCGGCATCTCCGAAAACTGTAAAAGTAGTTAGAGAGACGTAAAAACAATAATAATAATAATAATTATTATTATTATTATTATTAGTATTATTATTATTATTATTATCAGAAGGGAAATGCAAGAGGTCCGATACTTCGAAGAATGAAGGTATCGCCAAAACAAAGTTTAGGGCCACGAAAAACAAACGAAACCAAACACCATGGCTTACCAAGCGACCAATACTGAGCCCCAAAGGCCAGCAGATTACGAGGTGTCGCGTGGTCAGCACGACGGGTTCTCTCGGCTTTCTAGACCGGGGCCGCCATCTTACCGTCAGATAGCTCGTCAATTGTAATCTCATAGGCTGGATGGATTTCGAACCAGCCCTCAGATGCAGGTAAAAGTCCCTGACCTGGCGGAGAATCGAACCCTGGGCTTCTGGGTAAGAAGCAGGCACGCTACCCCTACACCATCTGATACCGTCTTGGTCGAAAGCGAACAACAATCGATCAAGCGAGGTCGGATAGGATAAATTAAAGTGAGGAGCCTGATGCAGGTAAGCGGAAGACTCACCTACGGGAACCGGAGTCGCCAACCCACGCGTCCAAGCTGTGAGGCCATGGTCCCCCTTTTAGTCGCCTCCTACGACAGGCAGAGGATACAGGGGATACCGTGAATGTATTCTACTGCCCCCACAACCAGAATTTCGAGAAACATACGTAGTAGTACTGTATACCCACTTAGGATGTTAGAGTTACTTTTAGACAGTCCTGATTAGTGGCGGAGCACACGCACGCATGCTACGGACAAGCCCGCGCTACGCCACTCGCTCAAGGAGTTGGAACTGTTCAGGGATGTCCAACTGATACTCATTCACTGCTTACACATGACATATTTCAGGTGAAACTTCGAAAACGTCCAGTGAAAATCTCGCAGCTAATTTTCGGTAAGTGAATTTCCTACAGGATGCAGATGATTTTAGCAGAATTCCAAGACAAGTTTCGATATGAGCTCATTAATAACTCCCTTCTGAGAGAAAGGAAACAGAGCATGAGGGAAAATTTCGAAGTACAGACATAAGAAGAAAAAGGAGAAGAAGAAGAAGAGATAACGGTCCTAAGAAAAATCGTCGAACCTAGAAAATGCGCGTACACTTATCAATTACGCAGCAACAAAGAATGTCACAAAACATGCGGCAGGATACTAGATGTCACACAAGAAACGAAAGATTAAATTCTTCGGACACACTTCGAGAATGATGGACAACAGACACACCAAAACTATTTTCAACCCTTTTACCAAGTCCAATATAAAAAGGCAACTCGTATGAAAAATATTGTATTAACACCAAGAAAGACTTGCAAAATGGGCATCATGGAACAAGACGTGCACTACAGAACCATATTCACGAAAAAGATACAAACATTTGACGATTTATCCGAGCCACAAACAGTAGCTAAGAAGAAATAACATTGGATTGATGAAAGGAAAGAAGCTGCAAGCATGAGGATAAAGAAATACTGGTGTCAAAGAAAAGTGTTTTCGCTTCAAAAAAATGTTGAAGAAAAGGAGGAAGAATCCACCTCCCACACACACACACACACACCTCTGTCAGGTTGATTTTTAGGAGGAAGGAAAGAAGCAGAGAATTTCCTGCCTTCAGAAACTGTTCCGTAGGCAAATTCATATGTTGCAGTAGTAGGCTACTTCCATGGTACTTTTGATTCCTGACACCATACCCTATCACTTTTCCCACACCCGTGGGGTCGCGGGTGCGAAGTGTGTCACACAATGGATATGGCGCTGTTTTACGGCCGAATGCCCTTCCTGACGCCAACCCTGTATGAAGGTGTGTAATCACTATTGCGTGTTTCTGTGGTGTTTGGTAGAGTTGTCTGAATAGGACGAGTAAACTTCTGGGGTAAACACAAATACCCAGTCCCCCGAACCAGAAGAATTAATCAGACGCGATTAAAATCCCCGACCCGGCTGAGAATCTGAACCGAAGGTCTCAACGCTGACCATTCAGCCAAGGAGTCGAGCACAACAGAGTATAACTGAACAGATAAAACAGATGATAATTTGCAAGGGGTGTGACTGAAGCAGCAGCTCCGCTGCACATATTCTTACATGTTCAATTCCCCTGAAATCGAGAAAAAAAGTAGCCACGTCTGGTCAACTAAAGTTCTATTTTTACCGAGCAAATTGGCTGCCTGGTACGGGCTGCGTAGCTGTAAGCTTTCATTCGCAGATTCGAATTCCACCATGGGCAGCTCTGAAGATGGTTTTCAGTGGTTTTGACATTTTCACACCAGGTAAATTAATTAATTAAATAATTAAGCCACTTCCACATTCTTTCCAATCCTAGCCCTTTCCTATCCCATCGTCGCGACAAGACCACTGTGCCGGTGTGACGTAGATCACCCTGAAACCAGAGGCTTTATGACGGTAGTTCAGAACATTATCATGGACATTCCCTATTTCAGAAAGGTAGCGTTGGTGATTATTGTTTTAAGAGGAAGTAAAGACTCCCTAGACCTTGCTTACCTAATACCATCCGCGTCGGAAGAGAAAAAGAGTTGACGAAGGGAGGTCAGGTAGGTACTCCGTGGTTGGCGATTCGTGCATCTCAGATGAGCTAACGTGATAATTATCCTTTTTAGCCCCCTCTTCAGACAGGCAGGTTATATGTGGATGTATTTTACCCCTCCCACCCACAGAAAGAAGAAAAGCCTCGAAAGAACTAATGTACGAGTTTGCCTAGTGGGAGAGGAGATCTTGGTGCACAAGCAGTTACTCCATCAGTGACCCATTAAGACGGTAGAGAACTTTGCTCATTAATACCCAGAAAATCAGGTGATACTGTACCTGAACCAAACTGAAGACCATCACACACAGCAGTGTCACTATCAGCAAGTAGATGGCTGCGAAGGCCAGGGCGCAGTCGACGCTGGTTTCTGTCAAGACCACTTCTCCACAGCTGTCGAGCAACATGTTGCCGCACTTCCATGGGTATAACATGGACTGCTTGACTTTCAATGCACTACTGTGCCATATCAGTCTAACACTTGGAATGTGTATTGTTCATAGCACGCGCCGCTACTCGGTAAACAGCTTTATATAAAGTGTATGTGACCAGCGATAACCTGATATGGAACAGTTTATAGTAGGGCCCACGAGAGTTGAAGTCTGACAGGTGAGCGGCGAAAGCTGTAACTACGAAGTACGCTGCGTTGTCATAGTTACCTCCATTTGCAGCCTACCACCCTTTCAGACAGGCTGAGTGTTTAATAAAACATGTAGGCCTAGGCCTAATACAATTCATTTACCTTAACCGGTTCCTAAGCTCGTGTTAATAATTCCAGCATTTAAGACAGAACACGACTTTATCGATATATATATATAAAAGATTTCATAATCACTAACAAAATCATCAGTTTCTGACAATAACCTCAACAAATGCACATGTTAATCACAGAATAGAACAACACTACACACATTGATAGTTTTTTATTATTTAACTCCGATTGTTAACGGTATCTGTACAATTCAAAAATAATCTACGGTATAATAAACACAACAGGAAGACGATAAAACATCGAGAAAAGAAATCAGTCAGAATATGAATGACAAAAGTGACTGAGAGCAAGCCAACCCACGTGGTGATAGCGTCCTAAAATGTTGCAACTCTGTTATCGTTGCCATAGCAACAGGCCATTTTCGAGCAGCGTTAGTCAACTTTTTCTCGCCGGTGGCGCTAAACGTCAGACTTCATCTCTCGTGGGCCCTACTTTACTTCTCAGAACACGAGCATCAAACTTTCTACAAAATTATAAATGGCGGTCAAATGAAAAAGGACCACCTGCCAAAAAGCATAATAGAATCACGGCCGACTGGATCTCTCGCTGCGCTCCTTAAACAAGTGGGCCGCGTTAGAACAATTCGTACATCGAAGGAAATCACAAGAACTGTTAGACATATCTCATTGGGTGGTGATTTGACCAGTCCCACTCTTGAAAAACCTGGCGATCTGTCGACTGAACTAAATCTGTACGCAGTCACATACGCCGTTGTTCGATCGAAACCGATGTCTACGAATGTCTTTCTTCAGCTTCTTATACATATGAAAATCGTATGGAGAGAGATCTGCACTGTAGTGATGTTAGTTTTCATCAAGATGTCCTCACGGAGTTGCCAGTGTGGTGGTGGTGGTGGTGGTGGTGGTGGTGGTGGTGGTGGTGACTACAGGTTAAAGAGGAAGTACAACTATGCAACCATTCTCTATATAAAACACTACAGAGAGCAAAATGGAAGGGGTCCGACACTTCGAAAAATGGAAGGGGTCCGACACTTCGAAAAATGAAAGTATCGGCCAAAGAAATTCAAGGGCCAGTAAGGGCGTGAAAATGAAAGACTCCCTAGGCATCGAGTGCTCTAATGGCGTCGGAATTGGAAAAGAACGAGCGTTAACCAAGGGAAGTCGGATAGGATAGATCAGGGCCTCTCAGAGTGCATGCACCAGGTGCACGGTGCAAAAGACGATTTCGCTTGGTTGACCAGAGTGCAGACCCCCACTCCTCGATTCGGAGCAATAGCGCTGTCTCTCTCTTTCCCCGCGCCTGTCTCGCTCGCTCCGCCTGTCTCCCTCTTCCTCACTTGCTCCGTAGCGCTCCAAATCCGAGCCGAGTTGAGCCGAGCTTAGCCGAGTAGCCCAGAGACGAAGCGTTGGTCCGAGCCGAGCCGAATGGGACCGATGCACTGTGCACAGGAACTCTGCTCCTCAATTTGCACGCGTGAGATTGTGGATGTTTGAGTGGCCCTGGGATGAAAGCGAAGAGCCTGGCACAAGTAAGTGGAAGTAATTTCAAGACTCAGCTAAATGCCCCATAGTTGCCAACCCACACTCCAATTTCAGAGCTCTTGGGCCCCCTTCCAGTCGTCTCTTATGACAGGCAGGAGATACCGTGGGTGTTATTGTATCACCCCCATCACAGGGGTGTCTTCACATACGAGGGAGGTACTTACTCCAATGAGACAGGCCCATATATGAAGTACTAGTAAAACATTTGAAAATTCGCAATGCAGCTCTATTTATTAGTCTTCATTTACAGAAAGCCTGGTTTCACAACTTATTATTTCTTATGAAAATGAATTGCTGGTATGCATGGTACTGTACTGTGCAGTTTTGAGAGGCATCGAGTAGCTAGATACTTTGTTCCACAGGAGCTCTTTCATACCTCGGTGAATAAATTGGCACAAGTCTGGTGTATTTAAGCGCCTTGAAATACCACCGGACTAAAATACATTTTAAAAGGTATTATCGAAAGAAATTGAGCATTCCCCGTGATTTGCACACGCAACCTTCCGGTCTGGAGTCAAACGCGAGGCCTCGTCATGTATGTGGTTAGTGCGAGGGACAAACAGGTTACGTAATATGAGCCTCACTAGACTGTTCGGTATTACCTTGCTGTTGAATATGCATGAGGTCTCCCATGACACGGTAGTTCTACTGTATTGATTTTGAATGTAAACCATGTGAGCTCAACATGCATTTTCGATTGCATAACGCGTCCTGTTTTTATTTCTATTGCGATTCAGAAGAATATGGTGATTTTTTTTCTCTCCAGTTATCTACATCGAGAAGCAACAGCAAGAGGTATGCGTCAAAGAATAGAACAGTTACTATTAAGCTGTTCGAAGTAAGATTTTGTAAAATTTTGGGTTGTCAAATAAAGTATTTGTTAAGCTTCCGTGGCTCAGGCAGCAACACGCCAACCTATCACCACTGGGTTGGGTTCCGTGGTTCAAATCCCAGTCATTCCCTGTGAGATTTGTGCTGGACAAAGTGGTGGCGGGACACAGAGGAGGGCAAGAGGCTTCGACTGCCGGCACAATTCCTATCCTCGTCGCTAGATGGAGGCTTCATTAATTCCATTCTTGAGCCGTTCGAATGGCTGGAAACAGGATGCAGAAGCAAAGTACTTGCCGTTTCTGAAATTCCTTTGTTTTGGGGCAAGGATTACATCCATTTAACATACCCTCTTTGGGTGGAGGCGGTAGAATAACATCCATGGTATCCCCTGCCTGTCGTAAGAGGCGACCAAAAGGTGCCCGAGGGGCTCTTAACTTCAGAGCGTGGATTGGCGTTTACGGGTTCCTTAGCTGTGTCCTGGCATTGCTTCCACTTACCTGTGCCAGCCTCTTCACTTTCACCTATCCTGTCCGACCTCCGTTGATCAACTGATGTCCTTTTCCCAGCCCAACAATACTAGGTTACGAGGCTTGGGGAGTCTTCTTGGCCGTTGTCTTTCCTTTTCTGATACCTTCATTTTTCGAAGTGTCGGATCCATTACCTCTTTCCTTTTTAATTAGTGTTGACTCGTACTTCCTCTTAAAACAATAATCACCACCACAACACCCAGTTAACATGTTTTGTTATTTCTGTTCTTATTTAACTATCTTTCCCAAAGCGGACTTGCCATAAAGGCGCATAAATATGGTTTCGGTTAAAAAGAAATCAGATTTGAAATTTAACTGTCTCGGACACCATAAAAGTGCTTTCGTAAAATCGCTACCGACTGAATGCAATGTTACTCCGGTAAATAATTTTCAGATTAAGTTCCTCTCCGATCAACAAACAAATTCGAAATTGTACCTCGTGAACCAAAATAGAGTTTAGTTATTTTAATGCAATTTTGATGGCACTTGTCCGAAAAGTATGACATTTTTCTCCTGGTTGAGTATTTCAGATTTCGAAACAAGTGGTAGGGTAAATAATTCCTGCTTTAGCTTTTGATCAATTAATCGCGATTATGTCGATTTGACACCTATCTGCAAGGCACAGGTCCCGTGGTGTAGGGGTAGCTTGCCTGCCTCTTACCCGGAGGCCCCGGGTTCGATTCCCGGCTAGGTCAGGGATTTTTATCTGGACCTGAGGGCTGGTTCGAGGTCCACTCAGCCTACGTGATTAGAATTTAGGAGCTGTCTGACGGTGAGATAGCGGCCCCGGTCTCGAAAGCCAAGAATAACGGCTGAGAGGATTCGTCGTGCTGACCAAACGACACCTCGTAATCTGCAGGCCTTCGGTCTGAGCAGCGGTCGCGTGGTAGGCCAAGGCCCTTCACGGGCTGTAGTGCCATGGAGTTTGGTTTAGTTTTTTGCAAGGCACAGGGGCGTAACGTTAGGACGTGCAGTACAGGCGGGCCCGAGTCTTACGGGGCTCCGCAGACACCTCCCAAACAAATAAAAATAATGTACCCTAGCCTAATGTCACTGCACGGAAATGGTATGGACGGTTTTGTAGAATCAGTTGAAATACGTGTCTTTTACAATTTGTTCGTAGAAGAATTGCCACTTGCTTGCATCTAGCAGCAGTTTATTGTTTTGAGCCATCTCTCGGAACACCGTGACATGTTCCGCAGAAATGACCTGCACCAAATTATTGAAAAATAGTTACAGCAATGATGATGATGCTTGTTGTTTTAAGGGGCCTAACATCGTATGTCATCAGCCCCATTACAGCAATGAAAACTGACACCAGAATATCATATTTTTGGTTAGGATGTGATACTTTCTTTATGTGTAGTGTATTTCCGATAGTATTATACACAAATATTGCAGAACATTTAACTTTAGTCACACATTTATTCGACAACTGGGTATAATGCCAATAAGGAGATGTAGTAACCATTAGTTTCCAACGAGTTCTCTTTGCAAAAGTTAATAATAGGCTTATCAGTTGTGCGGTTTGGTATTTGTCATACTTTATTTGAACAACTTTTGATTTAATTTTGTTTGTATATTTTTCCCAGTTTTATCGAATATATTATTGTAACTGAGACTTACGTATAGGTTACAGTGTACCGGGCGAGTTGGGCGTGCGGTTAGGAACGCGCAGCTGTGAGCTTGCATCCGGGAGATAGTGGGTTCGAATCCCACTGTCGGCAGCCCTGAAGATGGTTTTCCGTGCTTTCCCATTTTTCACACCAGGCAAATGCTGGGGCTGTACCCTAATTAAGGCCACGGCCGCTTTCTTCGCATTCCTAGCCATAAGACCTATCTGTGTCGGTGCGACGTAAAGCAAATAAAATAGAAGGTTACAGTGTACAGTTCTGAAAAATGAAACAATTAAAGTTAATTACGAAGATGTAAGTGGCTCATGGTTGGTAGCTCAACAGCTTAGCCATTACACCAAGGAGGCCGTCAAATAAAACCTTCTAAACGTTATTTTTTAATAATCTTACAATGACGAATAATCCGTTTGTTCATATACACTTAGAGTAAAGAACTAGAGATTGATGAGGAGATCCACTGAAAAGCATTAACACCGAGCTCGATAGCTGCAGTCGCTTAACTGCGGGCAGTATCCAGTATTCGGGAGATAGTGGGTTCGAACCCCACTGTCGGCAGCCCTGAAGATGGTTTTCCGTGCTTTCCCATTTTCACACCAGGCAAATGTTGGGTCTGTACCTTAATGAAGGCCAAAGCAGCTTCCTTCCTACTCCTAGGCCTTTCCTAGCCCATCGTCGCCATAAGACCTATCTGTGGCGGTGCGACGTAAAGCAGCTTGAGAAAGAAAGCATTTCGTGGGCAATCGAACCCCCAGACCGCCGAGAACGGCGTCTGCATTACACCACGGAAGCGGACAACGCACTTGTGACACAATCACTGTTATCTTCAGCATGCCCTTTTATTCAAAACTGGAGAGGGCTGTGTTCAGGTTCGATCCTGGCTCAGTGTGCTCAGATATGTCAGCCCCGTGTTGATAGATTTATCGGCACGTAAAAGAACTCCTGCGGGACAAAATTCTGGCTCCTCGGCGTCTCCGAAAACAGTAAAAGTAGTAACTGGAACGTAAAACCAAAAGCGTTATCGGTAGTTTCTTGGCCACGTGGTCGAATTCCTCCTAGGTTATAGGCCTACATGACCATACCATCTGGGGCGAACTGCTCCCATTTTGTCAAAAATTGTCAGAACTCCCATCCGTTGTCTGATGATAATCTTCTTTCCACCACCAACTCTGTTAGTCCACGCATCGTTTGTCTAATAACTCTAAATTATTATCTCCGCAATCATACATGACACATTGAAGGTCGAAAGATGTGTCTTCTACAACTTTTATTTTGTACAGATATTTTAGATTAAAGTAATTTTTGCGGAATTATCAATGATATCTCCTTTGTTATAGCATGTCCGGGAATAATGTATGAAACGTTGAAGTTCGAATAGTATATTTTTCGTAGCAGTGATAATGTACTTCTTCTTCTTCAATACAAATAATAATAATGATAATATTAATAATGGCGAGTGGCCTCCAGAGAGGCCTGGTGTAGGTCTTTCAACTTGACGCCATATAGGCATCCTGCCCTTTTGGGAGGATGGGGCCCTACCTAAGATGATTTCTAATTCTTAAGACGGCACAAACTCCCATCCCCCGAGCAATACGAATTAACTCATCAAAGTTAAAATCCCCGGCCCGGCCGGGAACCAAACGCCTCAATGCTGACCATTCAGCCGAGGAGTCCGACTAAACTCGTGTCCTCGTCCCGAGATAGTGCAGCACTTTTCAGGCACACCCCAATGGAGGTGAGCTGCATGTACCATTTCAACCACATACCAGCCCTCCTGCAATTCTTAAACTTCTGGAGAACCGGGAATCGAATCCGAGCCCCGGAGGACGGCAGCTAATAGTGCTAACTGTTACGCTACGAAGGCGGGCAATTCATATAAATGTTAATGGATATATCTCATGATTCCCCTAACTGTATGAGAAGTCTTTTTTCATCGAGCGAGTTGGCCGTGTGGTTACGGGCGCGCAGCTGTGAACTTGCATTCGTGAGTTAGTGGGTTCGAGCCCCATTGTCGGCAGCTCTGAAGATTATTTTCCGTGGTTTCCCATTTCCACACCAGGCAAAATAAGGCCACGGCTGCTTCCTTCCCACTCCTGGCCCTTTCCCATTCCATCATCGCCATAACGCCATAAGACCTGTCTGGGTTGGGGTGATGTAGCCTAACGCAACTTGTAAAAAAAGAAAGAACCTGTTTCAGTCCTGACTTCCACTGCATACAATGTCTAGTGTATCACAAACATCTAATGTTTTGAATAATAATGCCTCCGTGGCTCAGGTGGCAACGCGCCGGCCTATTACCGCTGGGATCCGAGTTTCATATCCCGGTCTCTCCATGTGAGATTTGTGCTGGACAAAGCTGAGGTGGGACAGGTTTCCCTCCGGGTACTCCGGTTTTTTCGGCCATCTTTCATTCCAGCAACTTTCTCCAATATCATTTCATCCCATCTGTGACTTTAACCATTGCCCCAGAGGAGTGCGACAGGCTTCGGCAGGCGGTGCAGTTCCTATCCTCGCCGCTAGATGGTAGCTTCATTCATTCCATTCATGGCAGTTGAAACTGGAATCAGGCTGTGGACTTCGAATAATATTATTTTGCTTTTGTTATCATTTGGTTTGTAGTCCGACTCATTGGCTGAATGGTCAGCGTTGAGGCCACTGGTTCAGAGGGTCCTGGGATCGATTCTCGACTGGGTCGAGGATTTTAATCGCCTCTGATTAATTCTTCTGGCCCGGGGCCTGGGTGTTTGTTTGTCCGAACACCTTTCTTTTCATATTCAGACAACACACTACACTACCAACCAGCACAAAAAGACGGGTTTGCGTCAGGAAGGGCATCCGGCCGTAAAACAGGGCAAAATCGCCATGTGCGACCCCACAGATGTGGGAAAAGCGCTAGAAAAAGAAGAAAAGAAGTTATCATTTGGTTTCTATACTTAAAACTCTCTTCATACATTGTTATCTTGTATACAAAATTCGAAAAGCATCTCAATATTTGTTGACCATCATGTCGAAGTCCTTTGAAACAGCAATAAGAGAAACAACAATAACCACTTGGCAAGTGGCACTTATTTATTAAAAGGACTTGAAGAATGCATATGGAATTTAAGGTAGGGGTAAGACATTGAATTGTACAATAAGAAAAGGAGCTTTTGCTTGAGATTAGTGAGATCTCAGTGGTGCTGGCACGAAGAGAAGTGGGAAGAGACATGGAGGGGACAGCAAGGGCTGTCTGGGTAATGGGGCGTAAGCGAGGGTCAGCAGATTGCTAACAATGGATGTGACCCCCGCAGGAAAGAGCATTTTACTTCGAGCAGGACGTTCCCGTTGAAGTAGTTTCTTAAACAGAAAGTTTTTACCTGGTTAATAACCTCTTCTTTTTTTCTTCTTCTCCTTCTTCCTGGCAATTTTCCCAGTTTCTTGCGATCGCCACTTGTTTTGGATTTGGCCAGTTTTATGGCCGAAGTTTCATCCTGGCGCTAACCCTATCTGGAGGGAAATATTCACTATTATGCATTGTTGACGTGCTTGTCGTGTGATGTGTTAAAACGTACAGTCATCCAGTTCTCGAGCCAGAAGACTTAACCATACAGAGTTAAAATCCTCGACCTAGCCTGGAATCTTTTTTTACATTCTGCTTTACGTCGCTCCGACACGGACAGGTCTTACGGCGACGATGGGGTAGCAAAGGCCTAAGAGTGAGAAGGAAGCGGTCGTGGCCTGAAGTACAATCCCAGCTTTTTCCTGGTGTGAAAATGAGAAACCACGGAAAACCATCTTCAGGGCTGCTGACAGTGGGGTAATATCTCTCGGATTCAAGCTCACAGATGCGCGCCCCTAACTGCACGGCCAACTCGCCCAGTTATAAAGTTTGTTTTCAAGCTTAGTGAGGAATTAAGGAAAGAAACACCCATTCTATCACCCTCACTTAATTTAATATATTATATTTCTGCCTTTATTTCGATATATGCATTTTTATAATCGTATTTCTTCGGTGCTTGCCTTGTGTAAATAATCCAGCTTCCTTCTTGAAATTTGCTATTTCTTGCCGGACTGAAGAGAAGCCACGCTGTAATAATACACACAAGCAAATAATATATTACATGTCCTTATGCCGTAAGTCAAAAGAATTCACAAATGCTAAGTCTGCAAACTGTACGAAAGTCGTGACCAAGACAAGGTTAGGTTAGGTTAGGTTAGGTTAGGTTAGGTTGATAACGAAATTTCCTTCCACTTCAACTGAGCTGATATTTATAGAGGAGGTAACGTTGCCTTCTTTTTTGGACGAGTTCTTTCAGATTTTTCTTGCATCTTATACACCCTAGCTGAATTCTATACATGCCAAATGGACGAAATAAGGCGTATTAAGAAATTGCTGCATTTGCCATTTCCCACCAACTTATTAAATGTATCATTCGAACCAGCCACAATTCTACTTACCTGGTGTTACCCTAACAGATTTACAATCCCACAGAAAAAGAAAATATGCTTTACTTATACCAGCAAATGTAACACTAGTGATTTTCACAATACGTAAATCTCGCAAATCACGATAAAATCCATAGTGCCAACGTATAAGATTAACAGTAATTGTAAGACGTTGTACCGACAAGTAGGGTCCCTAAACTGTGTGGTTAGTGACACCGAATCGAACCCAACAGCTAGAAAATCACTAACTTCAGTGTCCAGCTCCATGGCTAAATGGTTAGCGTGCTGGTCTTTGATCACAGGGGTCCCGGGTTCGATTCCCGGCACAGTCGGGAATTTTAACCATCATTGATTAATTTCGCTGGCACGGGGACTAGGTGTATTTGTCTTCTTCTTCATCATTTCATCCTCATCACGACGCGCAGGTCGTCTACGGGCGTACTCGGGCACTCCCGGCACTAAAAGCCATACGCCATGTACTACCTTCAGTATTAACAGGGGAGAAAGTGTAAGACTGTACCTGTAGTGTACACGCTTACATGGTAGGTAGTTACATTACGTCGTCGTTCCGAAAGAGTTCGCCATGGGTTAAAATGGTGTGAACCGCTGTGTTTAAGTGCTGGGATTCGTTCCTCATTCGCTCCTCTTGGTACAAGTTAAAAGTATGTCATCACTTTGTAACCCCTGACGATGACCTATTTGTGGAATATAAGTAATAGTATATTCTGTAAACCATTTTCTTGTTCAGAGACAGATGCCTCTCACTGCACCCAAACATTAAATTCCCATTCTTTTTCTTCCTGCGGACATTGTTTACCATTAGCAAGATACTGGGCACACGAACTAAACGCTATGTGGCACTTTTAATGGTATCAATAGCTTACAACTTGCAGTGGGAAAGGTTCCTCATAAGGTTGAATTTCAAAACCCAATCCTCTCCCTAGTATCCGCTCAGTCTCATTGTACATGCAAAGAATTATGTTATCCCGTGGGCCACCTTAGTGAATTGGAGTGGCCTAACCTCTTACATTCGTAACAATTCTGTAATTTGAATATATTTTTCGTTGCAGGTAATTACTTCTATTAATGGATTACCTTATCCCAGCTTCGGTGGGACATCAGCGAAGCCAAGATGAAACTTAACACATTTATGGTAAGTCCCCCTTTCCGATGGGATTCGATCAATATCGACAGCAGTTGTAAGCTCTTAAGAAACTTTTCTCTTGTTACGAAGGGCATCCAAAAGAAAATTTACAATGTATATTTCTCAATATTATAAAATATTTTTGTGTAATACACAACGCACTGAGTGCCTCAGTTAGCACGTTATTTTTCCACAAACTCTCCAGTCTCCATGCCAGCTGAGGCATATATTCAATTGTGGAACAACTTTTTCGATGCTAATGTTCTTTACTCCTTATTTGACTTAAATGGTTAATTTTTTCATTAATTGTAATTGATTACCACAATATTTATATTCAAACCCGTAAAACCTAAAAATTGTTCGTGGTTAAATGTTAGAGAGGACCACTTAGTGAAGACTAAAGTAAATAATAGGGATATAGAAATATTTATTGTCCAACTCATTGGCTGAATGGTCAGCGTTGAGGCCTTAGGTTCAGCGAGTCCTGGGTTCGATTCTCGGCCGGGTCGGGGATTTTAATCATCTCTGATTAATTCTTCTGGCCCGGGGACTGGGTGTTTGTGTTTGTCCCAACACTTTTCAATTCATATTCAGACAACACACTACACTACCAACCACAACACAAACACGCAATAGTGATTACATCCCTCCATATAGGGTTGACGTCAGGAAGGTTATCCGGTCGTAAAAAAAAGGCCAAATCCATATGTACGCCACAGTTCCTACCCGCGACTCCACAGGGGTGGGAGAAAGCGGCAGAAAAATAAGAAGATATAGAAATATTTATTACAATTCATCCTAGGGAGGGCCAGATTCTCACAGACCCACATAGGCGTCAACTCGAAAGACCTGCATCATGCCTCTCCACAGCCTACACGCAAAAAAAATCTTGTAAATGTTAATTTTCATATCATACTCACTGAAGCAATTTTTTTGTTTTAAGACATTAGATTGCAGGCTTTCAACATAGTCTGCCATTAAGACCAAGTTGTCGGCGGCGTAGGCCACCTAACTGAATCCACCTATCCGAATTATATGTTGCAAAATAAATAAATAAATAAATAAATAAATAAATAAATAAATAAATAAATAAATAAATAAATAAATAAATAAAATAGTCTGTTTCGTGATAGCCTATTATCGACCTTGGCATGCTAAGTTGCCCTGCATGACGTATACAGAGTAATCCAAGAGGTTGCTTATATAGCCCATAGAAGGACCGAAGTACAACTGCTTTCGAAAAGAAAATTACATTCTATGATTAAACCCTACGCCAGGACAAGCCTGAGAATGCCAGGGGTGCCATAATGTACAATGTATTTTATTTGTGTTTGCAAATTTTGTGTGCCAAGTCTATCCGAACTGTCACCCACCACATTCAATGCAGGCTTCGCAGCGGGGCGGGGTCCAGTGTGCTGAGGTTTCTACCTTTCCATTCATCCGGAATTAACGGCGTTGCTTCCAAACATGCGACCACAGTCATAGTCACAGCAAACCTTGGATACGGTTGTGTATTAACCCAAAACCCGTGTCTCCCAGAACAGAAGGAAAGCTTATGCACGAAAAGGTTTCTGAAAATATTTTCCAACCTGAATGTGTTGTAATTCTCTCGGTACCATCACCTCAGCACTCAGCGTTATTAAACTTAGAAATTCTCTTCACAGCAAGCATGGCGCTGTTAGAGATGAAGAATAGGGGCCATCTCTTATACAAGCCATAGACTCGTACAACAACATGTAGCCATTTTGTAACACTCGACCCTTGAAGATTTCTCACGTGTCGCCTGACGTCTGACAACAAAACAAGCACATATCCACAATATTATACAACATAGCAGCCTGCTGCTGGTCGCAGTTGCATTACTCTCAAAAGGAAAGCGCATTCATGAGCTTCCCGCTTAGGATTTTCATGAAAGTCTCACAGTTGAAAGAGATAACAACTCGGGTGAATTCACATGTTTCTGAATTGAATCTAATATGGCAAGCAGAAAACGATGAATATGTTACATGTGTTTCCAGCACTGCGCTGTGGCAGTCCATTATTGTCATCGTGATAAAATGTACTGACTTATCAATTTTGTATTCACCTTCCAAGTTCCAATTGCATTTCATTCCCCAACTGAAAAAAGGAAGAGGCGGGCCACTTACAGGCTGGCGCCCTCTCTCTGGCCGTGAGTTTTAAAGGAAATTTAAGAGCATTGATTTATAAAAAGAAAGTGGGTGTTTAGTTGTAGTGGAGATTTTTGTTATTTTGGCCTCTAGGCTAGGCGATTTAATTTGCTGATGATTGTATATACCTTGTTGCTCACTGAAATTTCAAATAAAGTATGGATTCCTTCTTCTTCTTCTTCTTCTTCTTCTTCTTCTTGCGTTAGGGCCTACTAGGGACCACGTTCCAATTTCATTTTTTTTGCTAGTGGTTTTACGTCGCACCGACACAGATAGGTCTTATGGCGACGATATTTCAATTCTTCATCCTTTGTTGTTGTTCCTTCCTTTTCGAATATTCCTTCATTGTTTCACTATGTTTCTCTTTTCTTTCTGAAGACCAATTTGTGCCGGTTTTCTTTGCCTCCCTCCCTTGGAATCCTTCCTTTCTTTAACACTTTCCTCCTGAAAATTTCTCTTTCCATTACTTCTTCTCTGATGTTGTTTCTTCCCAAGTCTTTTTTGATCTCTTGAATCCAGGCGGTTGTTGACTTTTTCTTCCAAAGATACGTGAAGATTTTTATAAATATGTCCAAAAAATAGCAGTCTCCTCTTCCGGACCGTTATAGATATGTTTTCTAAGTTCTGATAAATTTCGTTATTACTTCTTAATTTCCAAAATTCTATAGTTTTTAGAGGGCCTAATATTTTTCTTATAATTCTCCTTTCTAGTATTTCCAGTCTTTCAAGTTTATAATTGAGTACTAAGTACTAAGCATTCACTGTCATATAAGCATTCTGGTTTCATAACTGTGTTGTAATGCTTTATTTTAAGATTTTTAGATAAACATTTTTTGTTGTATGTATTTTTTGTTATACCATATGCTCTTTCCATTTTGTGTAGCCTTGCCTTTACAGCAGATTTTTCTAAACCATTTTCTTGGATTGTTTCCCCCAAATATTTGAATTGCTTTACCCTTTCGATTGAACCAACATCTGTTCCAAGCAATTTTGGAGCATTTTTTTTATATTCGTCATGAATTTTGGTCCTGGTTGATTGTTTGCATTGTTTATGATCTGATCCACATTTATAATATACGGAGGTCTGCAAGGCAACAGATCAATTGTTATTACAATGACAACTGCCAGTATGGTATATAAGTACCTGTTCCTTTTGTAGTATTAATATCTTAGTATTTACAGGGCAATAACATCAAACACATAACATTGATACTTCAAAAGACATGGGACACCAGTATTTAAAGATAATAGTCGGTGGTGCTATCGTACCGTGACATCTTGGAAATGTCCAGACTTGTATCAGGTCGTTGTCTACGTTATAGACCTACTAGTGGCTGTGACAAGCTTGAGGTTTGGTACATCAGAATGTGGGCCAAGCGTTTACAGCTGCAGCCGCTAGATGTCAGGCTAATGACCTGTTAAGCGACTGTCCTGGAAGAAGTATAGTCACCCGAGTTAATATGCTATTAAAAAGTGTATCCTTTGTACCTTATAGAAACAAACTATAACAAAATTTAGCTTATTTTATTCTACGTTTAATTATGTGGAGTATATTTTTTTTTATCGTAACCAGTTAAAAGTAAATTTACAAATAATTCTGTGAAGTGCACTGATGTATTAGTCACTAAGCAAACGCAGAGGTCCTTCTCATATACCAGAACTTAACGGCGAAATACAAGATATACTACGTAATTATATAGTTGATATATCGATCGCTAGTAATAGAGATTTTCAACAACTTCCCCCTGTGGATGGGGGTGGTAGAATAACACCCACGGTATTCCCTGCCTGTCGTAAGAGGCGACCAAAAGGGGCCTCAGGGGCTCTGAACTTTGGAGCGTGGGTTGGCGACCACGGGGCACTTAGCTGAGTCCTGGCATTGCTTCCACTTATTTGTGCCAGGCTCCTTACTTTCATCTATCAAATCAGACCTCCCTTGGTCAACTCTTGTTCTCTTCAGACCCCGACGGTATTACGTAATGAGGCCTAGGAAGTCTTTCATTTTCTCGCCCTTCGTGGCCCTTGTCTTTCTTTCACCGATATCTTCATTTTTCGAAGTGTCGGATCCCTTCCATTTTTCCCTCTGATTAGTGTTATACAGAGGATGGTTGCCTAGTTGTACTTTCTCTTAAAACAATAATCACCACCACCACTTTTCAACAACTGACGAAACAACAAACATCCACTTAATTGTACGGCAACGTCGCTAGGGTTTCCAGTCCTAAGTGCATTGTTCTCACCGGCCTGTAAGACACATTATTAAACAAGGGATAAGAATACACATATTTAACTTGTGTGTTCGAAAAACTGAAAATATTTTAAGTTATATTTAACTGAGTCGACGTTGGAAAGTTTGACTTCCTTCTGAATAAATTTTCTGAAAAATGTTCTGAATTTCACTATAGGGGTGTTGAGACATGTTGGACCGGCCAAGGGTTAATGATACTGAAGAATTATTGTATTGTCTCCAAATTTAGAGAAACTTGTAATGCCGCGAATGTGACCAATTAGTTCTCAGTGACACTATTGTGACAACATGTTTAAAATCTGTTCTCGATGACCACGCAAGGAACTGCAGCAATGAACTTGATATTCCCAGGAATTTCGTAAGAAAGCCCTGCGGATGCGGATTTTTACCCGCTGCTGCTGATCGTCATTTCACTCTTCAAGTTTGGGAGCGGGCCACCAGTCCTACTAGGGACTCTTTGGCCGGGAAATAGGTTGGTTTTGGGAGTTTTATTTGTTATTGAAAGTGTGCTATGGCACACGTGCTTTCTGTTGTTGGTTGAGGTGTTTACTGGCGTGTGGATTTCTCAACAAGGCGTCACCCAGTGTGAGTCCCGCACCGCGCCCGCCCGGCTTTTGCCCTGCTATCCCCCGTTTATTGAAGCTTTTTGAGATACATATTTACAATATTTACATTATATGTTGTATTATCTTATCTTCTTTCAGAGTTTTTGCTCTTGATGAATTGATCATTATTAGTATATTAATTTCACTTAATTAATTTCACATTTCACGTTATTTATATTATTACACTTTCCACTGTGAGTTCTTTCTTAATGCTGTTTTACATTTTTCAATTTGTGTTTTGTGTATTTGTGACATTTTGAGGAGTGTAATGTGTTGTATCGTAGTGTCATAGATTCCAATCAATTCATCTTTTTTCGGGGGGGGGGGGCCGAAGCCCGCTCCTCCCGCGTGACCATCGACTCAATCTACATGGTCTCCTACATGCTATTAGTTCTAAGAAGAGAAAGATAGCAGGGAGGAGTAGAAAGTGTGATGTTACAGGAGTATCTGCCTGTCCCCATGCTCAGCATGCTACCAGGACAGATGTGGTGGTGGGTATCAGTAGTGGTGTAATCGGGTAATAAGGGTCAGGACAAAACCACATAGGCAGAAATAGAAAGATGCCTACATGTAAAACCTGACATTTTGTAGATAGCACATGCAAGGATGTGGTTCTGGAGAGGTCCAGGTAATTGTGTTAGTTGGGAATAGGTATCATGCACAGTCATAAACCCATTCCTCGCCATTCCAGTTATTCAGGGGATCAGTCCTTCTGGACACTGCTATGACTAGCGCGTGCCGTGCCTGTTGCCGAGCCATGCGGCAATAGCCACTAGTGCCTGCCGCACCGCCCGACCCCCTTGAGGTCCCTCGTACCCAGTCTCCAATCCCGGAGAATGAGGCCAAACCCGACGAAGCGGGGACCTGCTGGATGGTTGTGGGGCATGGCGCCGGGTCTCCTTCCTCTCTGCCCGCGCCATGGCCCGGTAGACAGGGCAACTGCGATGGGAGGCCGGGTGGCCCCCCGCGCAATTGGCGCACACCGGCGCCTTCCTAAGTGTAGCGCAGGCCGTGTAATGGTGATCACCACCACAACGGTTGCACCTTACTTGGAGCCCACAGCTGACCTGACGGTGGCCCCACCTCAAACAGCGGAAACACTGCAAGAGCTGTTGAGGGGGACGTTCTGTTCTCACCTGACTACCGCTACCTGCTGAGGTCCACTCCTGATTGGTTCCTCGGTCGACTGCTGTCCTGGGAGCAGTCCTGGGTTGCAGATGGGCGGTCCTCTCCTGATGGGCCGGCGTCGCCTTCTGCTTCCTGGTCCGGCGTCGTCTTCTTCTTACCGGGGGTTTCTTCTCGGCGGGGGAAGAGTCCTCGTCCTGGTGGCCCTCCTCCCAGCCTGGTGACCCCGGGGTAGCTGGTGGCTCCGATGCGTCGCCGTCTTCTTCCTTCTCCTGGCTGGCGGCGGCGGCGTCGGTCGGTGCTAGCACTCGACTGCGTCCCCTGTCCTGTGGGGCGCACATCGAGGTCTGCAGCTCGACAGACATGCAGGCAGGCTGGGCCTGGGCAGCAGCCTCAGAACGCCAAGGGGCGTCCTTCTCCACTGCTGTGCTGCTCTCCACCATCACGGGCGCTTTCCCGGTGTTCGCCCGGGTAGCAGGCCCTTCCTGGTAGACCTGCGTCTGCGTCCACTTCATCTTGGTTGGGGGTCGACGATCCTGGTTGGCGGCCTTGTTGGTTTGCGTATACTTCGTAAAGTACAGCTTTCCCACTAAGGTTGCGCCGACACGGCGCTCGGGAGCGCCGCCGCCGTCCTCGTTCCTCGGTTCCGTCTGTGTGGTTGTCTCTTGGCTGCCGATGCCGGTTGTGTAGTTCCTCTTGCCTGGTATTCGGGTGACCTGAAAGTAAACACAGAAGCTTCTCTTGTAGCGGCTGATCTGGCCTGGGTCCGTGGGGCGTATAATTATCGCCCAGTTCTGGATGTTCTCGACGGCGTCGGGGGGAGAGCTCCTTCCCTGTGGCCCCCTCGAGCCTCGTGAGGAGCTCGATGATGAGATAGGCCTCCCTGTAGGTGTCCTCCCCAGGTCGGTACTGCACTAGCAGAACAGGGGCGGCGTGGTTCAGTGGGACGGTCCTGTGGTCGACCCAGAGAACAATCTCCCCTACTGCTTCCTTGAAGTTCTCTGGTAGGTCGTCTCGAAGTTCCATCATCCCTGTCGCTTCCTGAAATGAAAACCTGAAAGAGAATAGCACTAAAAAGTGCTTCCTGACAATGCTCGTACTGAGTACTTAAAAGTACAAACAGTAGACAATGCTCTTTCGGAGATGTACTAACAAGTACAGCTGCCTGACTAATACTGCCAATCAATTCATGGTGAATATCCGCGAAGTTAGCGGCTTGATGGGTGCAAACTGTATGGCAGTGCGGGTAATTTTGCTGATAATTTCTAAATAATGATTTTCATTGTTTTCACCCAGGGGCCGCAAGCATTTAAATTTAATCATCTGCAGTCATATTTTAAACTTATTCTGAACATATTTTCTAGTGGTATTAGACAAAATAAATTATATACCTATTCGTAAAAATTATTCTTCGCGCGTAACTGCGAGACCATGATCTATACACAGGTCTGGTCACGCTCCCAGAATTCATTATGGCAGATGGCAGCGACCATTTGGAGACCAACCTCTCTACTTGCTGTCGTCTTTGTGTTAGCCAATGCAGTGAGATTGAAGTTATTATGGGTTATTGTGTCACTTAAGATTGTAAAAGTCACTCGTCTAAAGGGCCTAGATTATTTAGATTCCCGAAAGACGAGAATAGGAGGGGAAAATGGGTGCAGAATTGCCTACTTCATAAATGGCAGCCAACAGAATATGCCTATTACAGCTGTGTGAGGTTAGTATAAATTTGCTAGAGAGAAATGCAATAATCACTAAGTTTATTCTATTTGCTTTTGTATAAAGCTTGTCTACCAAAGTAGATTTTACTGACCATATCTTGATTATAACTAGGGAGCGGATTTTTATGTGCTAAAAATGTGAAAAATATTTATTTTTTATGTGCTGAAAAACTTTAAAATATGTGATAAAAATTGAAATTATTTTCCTTTAAATATCACATAACTAGTCGCGCTCAAGAAGTAAATAAGTATAATGTTTTGTATTAGAATATGGTGCTACCAAACGTGCTCCTTAAGGCAAAATGATGTCTGTGTATGGAAACGTGCTGTATGGTATATTAATTTTTGATATGCCAGAGTAGATATTATGAATGGTTATTTTTTTAAGGTAATGTTTTGTTTAAATATGGCAAAAGCAACCTATCATCTTTGAAAAAATAGTACCAGTTCGTACTCACCCATCACACGCTGGAATATTAGTTGCTGGAAGTAGTCTCAGAATTGCTGTGAACAACAAAGGTCATCTCCAAATTGTCCATCACAAATGCATGCCGATTATCTCTAAAGGTCGCCTTATACTGCGAAAACGATCGCTCCACATCACAGGAAGTCAGACGAGCATAGTTAAAGAGAGGAATGTCACCAACAATAACGCCATCAATTTCGCCAACATGAGCACCCTCTAAAACATTAGAAATTTGGCACATTGTTTGAAATCCTCTGTTTTTTCTGAACAAATTTTGATATTTGACCTTTAACAGTCCCTGTACCTGCGAAGCCGGGAGTGAATCTAATTTATTTTCAACAGCGCGCACTTCCTTCACTGTTTCGTACAACAGGTTAGTGGATTTTTCAAGTATGTCTATAGTTTTATACTAGAAGCTTAGATTGGCAGATATAAACGCCAAATCGTTTCTCAAAGAGCTGTCTTTTAGTATCTCTTGAAGAATCTCAATTGACGACGCGTCGTTTTTATCTAGCACGTTCACAACGGATGCAAAACTTTCGAAATTGTCTGCGTAGTATACCACAGCGCTAAGCCAGGTACCCCACCGCGTAACAATAGGCAGACGAGGAAGCGCAAGATCCGGGTTTTTCTCTTTAAAGAGATCGATTCTTGAGGGTGCTTTTACGAAGACTTTTTTGCCATTAGATACTAATTTATCCACTTGAGGATACTGAGCCCGCACAGTTTCACATAACCTGTGTAGAGCATGAACAACGCAAGTTACGTGTATCATTTTCGGAAAGCTCACAGAAAGGCCTTCGGCTGCCTTTTTCATGTAAGCTGCACTGTCAGTAAGGAAAAGCAATACATGGTCGTATTTTATACCTTTTTGCCAAAGTAAGTGCATGGCTTCATTGAATAACCTAGCTACAGTGACATGGTTTGCAGAAGCATTTCTTTACACGCTAGCAAATAAGAATGTTCGCAAGCAGTTTTGTCATTCTTCAACACACCAATTACAACATTTCCTACTTTTCTGCCACTTGAATCAGTGGTTTCGTCAATGCTCACCCAGTTATTCGCTATCACATACTGCCCGAATTCTCTGTAAAGTTTCTTCGTAACATTTTTGGAGATAGTTTTTCCTTAATGTGGAGTCGTCTGGAGGCTCAAAATTAATGTACTTTGTTAGGAAATTTCTCAGTCCCGGATTATTTATTTTACCAAGAGGAATGTCGGCGCAAACCAATGCTCTGCACACATCTAAATAATACTGGGAATATTTTGATGGGCCTGCATTTGAAGTAGCTGGTTCAGCTATTAGTAATTGTCGCGAACGCACGGGCGAAGCAGCCGCAGTATGCTTATTTCCAGACAAATGCTGGATTACTTGAGAACGTTGGATCTGCATGTACTGTTTTACCACACGGTTCCATCGGTAGTGAAAATGCTTTTAAATTCCACTACATATTGTTGAAGACGCGACCTTGTACTCGACTTCTCTTTTGGCATTATTTTGCAGGTTACGACACACGTATTTACGGTGAATCACTGTTACAATAAAAAGAATAGCAGCGGACACTGAAGGAAATATTTCTTATAAATCCATACAAAATCACACGACCACGGGAATGATATATGGACCCGAACAGCTAACCTTACTCTTAGGAGTGATGAAATTCCACTACCTAATGGTGGGCAATATTCTTCCGAGTCTCCCATGTCGTAACGGAATTACGTCACCTTATCTCCCCGTGATTGCCTTTCGCTGATATTCTATAAACAAAACCCGAGAGGGCTGACTCATAAAGAGTTGGAATGACATCATGCAAAGAAACATCTTGTTCAGCAAATCAAATCGCTGTCTAAATGTAACGACGTAGCCAGCGACCAGCAAGTTTCAGAACTTATGGAGGGAAGTCCATAAATAGCCGAAACATTCAAATACATTATGTTAAATACACTGTTAAAAACAATACCGTAATCGTAAAATGAAAATATGAGCATTGTTTTATAACACAGAAGCATTTAAAATGTTATTGATCAACAAATATTGCCGATTTATGTGCGTATTTTAGATTTTCTTAAAATACGTATTTACATTTAAAAATTGTGAAATATGTGTTTTTATGTGAAATTAGATTCAGTTTTTATACTTGGGGATGCACAATAGGAATAATGAACTTCGTAACTTGCGTTCAAACTTACGCAAAAAAAAAAAAAAAAAATATGTAATTACATAAAAATCCGCTCTCTAATTATAACCCTTTACTGCAGCTACATTTTGAGGAATGTCAATTCCAAGTAAAGGAAGCGAGGGAAGGAAACTAATAAAATGGAATGTCATCCCTACACACTCCGACTTTCCTGATCCCCCGAAATATTTCTCGTGTGTCAGGAAGGCCCCGAACAAAAGAGGGCTGCCTTCAATGATCTTATATAAAACTGTGTTCGTCAATTTATTGGGATGGTAATTTATTGTAATAATCT
The DNA here is from genome assembly GCF_040414725.1 of Anabrus simplex. Classification (NCBI taxonomy): domain Eukaryota; kingdom Metazoa; phylum Arthropoda; class Insecta; order Orthoptera; family Tettigoniidae; genus Anabrus; species Anabrus simplex. The sequence goes on along the minus strand of NC_090272.1, from coordinate 52,331,024 downwards.
TTCTTTCTTTCTTTCTTTCTTTCTTTCTTAATCCGTTTACCGGGTGAGTTGGCCGTGTGGTTAGGGTCGCGCAGCTCTGAGCTTACATCCGGGTGATAGTGGGTTCGAACCCCACTGTCGGCAGCCCTGAAGATGATTTTCCGTGGTTTCCCATTTTCACACCGGGTCGGGGATACAACTAGGTTGGAGGACCACGACCTCGCCCAGGCGGTCTCACCTGTGCTGAACTGGGGCCTTGTGGGGGATGGGAAGATTGAAAGGGACAGACAAGGAAGAGGGAAGAAACTGGTCGTAGCCTTAAGTTACGTACCATCCCGGCATTTGCCTGAGGACAAGTGGGAAGCACGGAAAACCACTTCGAGGATGGCTGAGGTGGGAATAAAAAAAACCTATACACAGTTGGCCTCCGGAGGCTGAGTGGACCACGTTACAGCCCTCGTACCACTCTTCAAATTTCGAGTTAGAGCCAGGAATCGAACCCGGGCTTCTGAGGGTGGCAGCTAATCACACTAACCACTATACCACAGAGGCGGACAATAATTTTAATAAGTCTGTAAATGCATCTGAATCAACGACCTCTCAGATTCTTTAACATTTAGACACGGTTTTCTTGATAATAGTACTGTAAAATTTGCAGGACTTATTCAATTATTATTCTCATTATATAAAACTGTTCGCTGTAATATTTATTGTAGTAATGTTGTTTTAGGCCACGAAACGAGCTATCAACTGAGGTAATTTCTTATCCGCAGTTTACGACCAGATCCCATATTCTTTTGTTTCGGTTCCTCCCGCGTACCTGTAAGTTGTTATTTAATTTAACCGTCCACACTTTTTTTAATCATGATATCACTTTATTCATGCTCAGGTACCGTAAGTTAGGTATACTAGCTCAAGAAATATTATGATAATTTTGTCATGAAAATGAAAACCTACAACCTGTTTTCCAGTCTTTGACCGGGTCAGGGATGTAATGAATGAATCATATATAGACTGTTATTACGATGGGGTCGCCACTCCCAAAGTGATTTATATTAATGAGTGATAGATGCTATGAAATGAGAATGGAGAGTGTTGCTGGAATGAAAGATGGCAGGGAAAACCGGAGTACCCGGAGAAAAACCTGTCCCGCCTCCGCTTTGTCCAGCACAAATCTCACATGGAGTGACCGGGATTTGAACCACGGAACCCAGCGGTGAGAGGCCGACGCGCTGCCGTCTGAGCCACGGAGGCTCACAATTTTGTCATATAGCCTGGTTTTAATTCCATTTCTACTGTTCACAATGTACAGTATGACACCCGAGTTCTTACAGATTTCAAAATAGATATCTTATCCTTATTTCACAATTCACAAGTTAAAGGAAAGCTATTAATTACATGTAGTCCAAGCAATTAATTTTAACAGCTTTTGTGTTCTTAATTACATTTTTAACTCGCCTATATACCAAACCAAACCCCATGGCACTACAGCCCTTGAAGGGCCTTGGCCTACCGAGCGACCGCTGCTCAGCACAAAGGCCTACAGATTACGAGGTGTTGTGTGGTCAGCACGACGAATCCTCTCAGCCGTTATTCTAGGCTTTCTAGACCGGGAACTCGCCTATATGCAAGGTGTAAATCCTATAGGAATCGCCCGCGTTAAGTCCCAGAATGGCGGCTCCATAAGTAATATTCGTGTCCTGACCTGTGTATATAGACCTTGTGCGAGACAGGTCATACAAGTGCTGCCTAACGGATAGTAGTAGAACTCGTACGGTCCACGTTTGGACTTGTACTCGTCACGACCTGAGCTCTCTAGTGCTGAATCGGTAGACCTCGGTTATCTTCGACATCTATATTGGCAACCTTTGAAACACAAACTATGAATCGCTTATTCATCGCTGTGCGACATCTGGCGTACACTTTACGAACTCGTACTGTTGTTGTTTACACAGCAAAGCCAAAGTATATAATTCATGCTAGTAACAAGATTCGCATCGAGATATGTTATATAATGTTAAATAATGTATGTGTGACACAGTTGTTGACGTAAGATAATAAATGTTTAGAAAATTCATATCGATCGATCATATTATTGATTCAATTCAGATTTCATTTCCATCCAGTTGGCAATATAACCGGAACCGGCAGCGCTCCCTCCTTACTCCACACCCCGTAAAAATCGGGCTCAAGAAAAGGTTCGCTTATAATATAATGTAGGAAACGATCAGCTGCGATCTGAACATCTCGATTATACAAGGCCGAGAGATGCCGCACGGCGACTAGTTAACACTAGAGTTCATGGCTCTGCCACTAGGATCGCTTTGTAACACCCTAAATATGAGCGTCTTATAAATGCACTTATTCTAGAGATGATAATGTGTACCTATGTACCGACTCCTTTTTTAACGGATATTTACAACTTTCACGTTTGTCATTCATATCTACATCTCACCGAAAGATCGTAAACGAGCAGTCACTCATTAAAACTTAAGTCTTTTTCTGCTAAGAGGCTTACTGTGAAGCTGCAAAACTCTTTCATTTCTGCTTGTCCGATAAAGGGCAGAGTTATCCACGAGCGGTTTCATGAATTTTTGCACAAGAATAATTGGAAGTTCAGAATCAGTGCGTTTGTCACACTTAATTGCTTGAAAGAATTTGTCTGTTAATAAAATAGTACAGTTTGTGAGGAAGTTCCTCCGAGGCAGTTAATGGACGGCATGGGATGTGAATTACATAACTTGCGCTAGTAGCGCCACAAATAATGTTTTAGGGCACCTCAGCCCTCCGCGATCTTGAGGACGCATGAGGCTGAGAGTAGGACTTTCACTCACATGAACAGAAATAGGTTATAAACAAACTACACAGGTGGTATTTGCTATTCCTATGATCACCAGATAGCCTGCTGCCACTGATGCTGGATGTAATAGCTGGAGGTTCTAAAAGAGAGTTAACTTGCTAAAAAATACCCGTGTTTAGATCAAAACCCAATACAATACCTTCAACGGGGTTTTCAATGATAGCAAGGACGTGCTTGAGCCCGTCGTTGTTTCGGAGGTTTCCTTGCTGCAGCTGTCACTTGTTTGTAATGAGGAAAGTCTGTCAATACCGAAGGAACGGAATTAGGCAGAAGAACAGTGTGTTTCTCTCATCGGTTGGCCGGCAGACGCGTCCAACTTATGTGCCTCCCGTTGACTCATCACTTCCCGTTACACAGCGCAGCGACAGCATGGGAATGCCCGCACTTCGCAGTTCAGGTCCGTGCTTAGAACGTGTATTAAGTGTTGATCTGTCGCTCCAACTGTTCTCGAGTTGGGAAGTGTTACTCCGGAGTATAATTCTCATAATGCCTCCATATGTGTACACGGTAGAGGAAAGGGTATTTATGTACAATAATTATCTGAAAACAAAAATCTGATTTGTAACACAATTTCCAGGTGTAGCCCTCCACATGAAGAGACCGTGTTGAAATTCATAAATAAATTGGGAGGAACTGATTATTTACTGGATAAGAAACGAAGTGACAAAAAAGTGTACTTAACGAGGAAAACGTAAATAAAATCGCAGAAAGATTAGAACAGGGCCTCTCAGGGTACATGCGGCTGGTGCATGCAAAGTGCACGGTGCAAAAGACGACGTCGCTTGGTTGACCAATGTGCAGACCCCCACTCCCCGATTTGGAGCAATAGCGCTATCTCTCTCTTTCCCCACGCCTGTCTCGCTCGCTCCCCCTGTCTCCCTCTTCCTCACTTGTTTCGTAGCGCTCCACATCCGAGCTGAGTTGAGCCGAGCTTAGCTGAGTAGCCCAGAGAGGAAGCGTTGGTCCGAGCCGAGAGGAACCGATTTACTGTGCACAGGAACTCTGCACCGCTGTTTGCACGCGTGAGATTTTGGACGTTTGAGAGGCCCTGGATTTGAACATACACCTAAAAAGTACCAAAGGCTACTTGGACAAGAAGCCGGGGTTTCGAAGAGCTCAGCATGGTGGGCTATAAAAAAGTTAAAATTGAAATCATACAAGGTGTGAGTCGGACTTTCCTAAGACGATGCCGGATATGTGTGTATGCAGGAGTAGAACATTTCCAATATCATCTGGCATAAGGTACGAGGTTATTTTCTTTGTTCATTTACTTATTTTCTTCATTCTTGTTTTCTTAATTTTAATTGTTATCTCATGTCGTGCACGGATAAAGTAAGCTAAGTACTTCCCGGCAAGCAAGCCAGTTTGTTCCTTTACATGACTGTTCATATCGTAAGCTCTGCGTAACGCTATTAGAACCTCACTTTTCAGTTCATAAATCCCATGTGCAATGGCCGGAATTCGAACCGCAGCCACTTTGATGGCAGTGTCACCCGATTACCATGGACACAAATGGCTAATATTATGCTCATTAATTTGAGAATTTAAAATTACGTGGTCTATCTTAAACCACCAATAAACGAGTTCAGTAAAGAATGAAATAGAGCTTGCTGTATTCTCATTAACACGTGAAGCCACCACTATGACTTTACATACTGATGTAATTTGTAATTAAATTGTCTTTTTTATCTTCACCGCCAACTCGTTTTATGTAATCGTTTTGACAATTCATTGGTTCTCTGTGTAATAACAGTCTAACCTAACGCTTTTTAACGCATTTCGCATGAATAGAGATTTTGTAATTACACGGGTAATAAAACAAATTCTACTAGTCCACTAGACTTTTCAATTCGGATCTTTTCGTGATCTTCGGATATGTTCCACTATTTGTAATTTCCACATTTTTATGGCATGCTACAGACCGGGAGAAGACGCATTCGACTTGTTTGTCGTGCGATTTCGCACGGGATAATTTTCAGGTATATTTTCTCCCTCCACTTATCAGTGATGTGCATTTAGGACTCTCACTCCGGTGGCAGATTGCCTTTCTTTCCTTAAATGATTTTGAAGAAGTTGGTAATTCATCGAACATCTCCCTTCATAAATTATTCCAATCCCTAATTCCTATGAACGAATATTTGCCCCAATTTGTCCTTATGAATTCCAATTTTATTTTCATAATATGACCTTTTTCTACCTTTAAGAGCCGGCCCCGTGGTGTAGGGGTAGAGCGCCTGCCTCTCGCCCGGAGGCCCCGGGTTCTATTCCCGGCCAGGTCAGGTATTTTTCTCTCGACCTGAGGGCTGGTTCGAGGTCCACTCAGCCTACATGATTAGAATTGAGGAGCTATCTGACGGTGAGATGGCGGCCCCGGTCTCGAAAGCTCAGAATAACGGCCGAGAGGATGGGTCGTACTGACCACACGGCCCATCGTAATCTGCAGGCCTTCGGGCTGAGCAGCGGTCGCTGGGCACGCCAAAGCCCTTTCAAGTGCGTTAAGTGCCGTGGGGTTTGGTTGGGTTTCTACCTTTACGAACTCCACTCAAGCATGCCATATTCGTCTTCTAATATCATTCCATGTCATCTATCCGCTGAAAACACGGAACATTCCGCTTAATCGAGCAGCTTGTCCCCTTACTTCCAGTTCTTCCCTGCCCAAAGTTGGTAACATTTTCGTAATATTACTCGTTGTCGGAAATCAACCCGAACATCGTGCTTCTTTACTTTGGATCTTTTCCAACTGTCGACGCAAGTAATCCATGTACAGTGGAACCAGTGAAATTGGATTTATTATTTTCTTGGATTCTGGAATCAATTGTACAGTGATTGTTCTCCTTTTTTGATTCATTAAAAATAAAGGTGTAATAAAAGTTAATTATTCAAAGTAAATAATTGTTCTTGACAGTACCTACAGATACATTTGCTCCATCAACACAATAATTAAAATTGAGCGGACTGTTCCTCTTGGCGAGACTTACAGACTGGCTTTTCACCCCGTGAGAAGGCGAGGTTATTTGGGAGAGATTTAGAATAATAGCACTGGTTAAACGTGCATTCCAATAGAAAAGACAGCAACTCATTAATCAGGCACTCAACATCGAACCACGAAAGCGCTTTCTAAAGAATTTCAACTGGGGTGTGCTTTCGTACGGCTGTGAGAGAAAGTCCACAAATATCTCGAGGCAAAGGAGATGTGAAGGGGGAAAATGACCGGAACGTCTTGAACAGAATGGGAAACTAGTAAAAATATCGTAGACGTAGTCAGAGAACTCAGGCATCTAATAAGTACATTTCAGAGAAAGAATCCAAGATCTTGGAGGAGAAAAAAATGGTGGTGGACGAAACAACACAAATAACAGGGTGCAAGAAGTATTAAGACGTGACGCTAAAACGAGAAAGGAGAGAAACATGTTTGCATCGCCAAGATGATAATGGTGACGATCTGTGAGGGGGAAAATATTTCCCGCTTATACAATTGCTGTAGAACTTAACTTATAGGATATTCGTGGAACTATGTGTGCTTTGCACGGGTGTTTTTTTCTTTGTTAAAAAATAGCATTTCACATTCTTTTCACACATTCATCAGGCCTATAAAGTAGACCTAACTCGTCTCTCGCCTTCAGTCCACAAGTTATACCGAATATATTATATCTCCGACCTTGGTCATCTCTTCTTCTTTTCCGACTCTTACAGTACTCGTAGGCTGGCGAGGTATCTTTCATTTTTACGCCCCTTCGTCGTTGCTCCCTTCTATCGATACCTTCATTATTCGAAGTGTCGGACCTCTTCCTCTTAACACAATAATCACCACCACCTGTTTCAGTATTCCATAGACTTCAATGGTGACTGAAAGTTCACAAATTAATAGCCTACAGCAATTGCGTAGAAAGGAAATGAAATATTAAAAAAGACTTGCGATTTGCGGCTCACTGAGTTCACGGTAGAGGTGTGACAAACGGTTATTTTTGTGTAACTACTACATCTGTCACCACTTCAATAACGTAACTGTGAAAAGTAACAGTTAAAAATAACGTCGAAGGTTACTCACCTTTTTGTCGGTCACAGCCTGGTCACGGCTTCAAGCTTGTCTCCTTACAGTTGTGTTGCGAAGTCCCATTCATTCACTCGCACATGCGCGCACGTATCACTACACTGTTGAAAGTCGGTGCAGCAAAACACGCATTCCTGTTTGCTATAAAATAAACGAGAGGCAGACAACGGATAAAATGAGAAGACAACATAGCGACTTTTCTGAAATCTACAGGTGTGAATTTGACAATGCTCCGGTCAAGGATAGAAGACAAAAAACATGATGATCTGTGTGCGAAACCTCGTCACAAACCGGTACAAGAGAATCGATTAAGCTAAATGAAGTAATGTTATGTTATCTATAATATCAATATGGAAAGTTAGCATTATTTATGGTACAAGAAAAATTACACTGGTGAAACTTATACTTTGTAATTAATGTAGGTAGCCCTGCGCGATGTTTGAGTCAACGATTACCCCTGAGCAGTAAAATGTGCCACTACAATTTACACTTTAGTTACCAGATGGCAGCAGCAACTTAAACAAATACACTATAGAGTATATTACACACTGTAGTGTATTTGACTTCAGTCAGTCTCCTATGAAAGCGCTCTCACTTGGAAGACATGTGTAATATCTGAACTCTGAAGGTCACATTCTGCGTCTGTAAGCTGGTACTAGTGAGTTACCACTTCCTAGTTACTGTTTTCATTAGTACGTTATTTTGGTGGTGTTGTTGTTACTCGGGAAAGTGTTATTTTTTGTCCTCGTTACATTTGTAACAGTGACAGGCATGTAACTGTGACAAAGTAATTGCTACGTTATTTTTCAGCCCTCTCTAGTCGATGGCATGTTATTATCGCGCTTACTTTCGCATCCTTTCTTTCAACACATGTAACCAAATCAGTGTTCACCTTGACAACCGAGCTCTCAACTACTTGTTTGTTATTAAATACTGTTTCCCTATGAGCTAAATAATTATTTTTCTATGTTGACCACAAACACCACTGCATTCATGCTTCCGGTATGACGTTCAAAATCAGAGCCCTACATCAGAAAGTGTTCCTATTGCAAAGAAAACAGAAGAACCTTTTTCGGAATGAAATAGTCAGTCACTACTGATCTGCATTTAGGGCAGTCGCCCAGGTGGCAGATTCCCTATCTGTTGTTTTCGTAGCCTTTTCTTAAATGATTGCAAAGAAATTGGAAATTTATTGAACATCTCCCTTGGTAAGTTATTCCAATCCCTAACTCCCCTTCCTATAAACGAATATTTGCCCCAATTTTTCCTCTTGAATTCCAACTTTGTGAGCTTGAAATTTCCAACAACGTTGAATGGGATCAAAACACGTCATGGATACATGAGGTTGGCACTACTGCCATTAGGTATAAATTAAGAAGGGCAGCCCAGTAATGTAATAATATTTGTTCCTGAATTATTACCAGGAAATGCCACTGCTGTATCCGTCCGCCTTACTGGCGATGTGTCAGAAATGTCGTCAAACACGATATTTTTTGCCTCGCGCTTGTTTGTTATTGCCGAGGAAACAAGTGACGGCTGAAGCAGCGCGCACCAATTTATGTTAAGAGTTTGAAATGTTTCTTTAAACAAGCTCCCTACACGTCAAAATATCGCTATTTCTGTCTCATGTTAGTCCTAGAAAGCTATACTCTGAGGAGCGCTGCTACAAAAAAATATATAGGGATGTCAAGTGAACAAGCTGTAAGTCTTTAAAGAGGAAGGACATTTTCTTCTATTGTTTTATTTCTTACTTCCCTATCGAAATTAATGCCTTCATATTTTTCTTTACGTGTGCAAAGATCAATAGCACCGGCCCCGTGGTGTAGGGGTAGCGTGCCTGCCTCTTACCCGGAGGCCCAGGGTTCGATTCCCGGCCAGGTCATGAATTTTTACCTGGATCTGAGGGCTGGTTCGAGGTCCACTCAGCCTAGGTGATTAGAATTGAAGAGCTATCTGGCGGTGAGATAGCGTCCCCGGTCTAGAAAGCCAAGAATACGGCCGAGAGGATTCGTCGTGCTGACCACACGACCCCTCGTAATCTGCAGGCCTTCGGGCTGAGCAGCAGTCGCTTGGTAGGCCAAGGCCTTTCAGCGATCTAGAGCCATAGGTTTTTTAAAGATCAATAGCGGCGATGGTGTTAGAAATCGGGGAGGGGGCAAGGAAAAGTACCGACAACATAACGTACCCGGGTTTGAGGGATATGGTGGGAAGAGGAGGGAGTGGGGGCGTGTACATACATGAAAACTGAACAAAAAGCTACAAAAGTGTGAGTCTTTTGATTCCCTCTTAGCGAATTTTGACAGAAAGGTAATGGTTGAGAGTTTACGAACTTAATTGAGGTAATAATCAATAAGGAACAATATTACACAAATATTACATTTAAAAATCATTTAGTATTTGACTACACAGTAAGAAACTATAGTGGGCCCAACTATAACAGACACTAAAGAGACTGGCAGACTGGCGAATGCGCCACAGTGTATCTGTTGAATCTGTTTTCTAAGAAGCCCTGGAAGTTGGATGCTAGATTCTAAACTGAACATACCATTCGCTGTAACTGTTGACCTTGATTGTATTGTTCTTGTTTTGTATTTTAATGTAAGATTTTGTAGTTTACTGCAATCTGAATATCAACATAATTCACTTGTGCCAGTGTCCTTACAATGACAAGTCTTGCATGTGCACTCCACAAACTCACAAGCACCTTCATTATGTTCTATTATCATTTTGTAACGATGACCCCCCCCCCCCCCCTCATCGGCCGAGCCTGGCTACACGGTTAGCCGCGTCCTGGGAGTCTTCTCTAGGTATCTCTTTTTCTGGTCAAATTTTGCTTAATCCTTCTTCTCTCACCAGTTCGATTCAGTATATCTTCATTCGTAATTCAATATGTTCATCTCACTTTCAGCATTTCTCTGCAATTCCACATTTAAAAAACATTTCACCTCCACACATTGCCGCGCTCCAGACGAAATTCATCAACCCTTGAGCATTTTTTCCTAGATCTTCCGAATACTCATATAACATATCATCATCGGAAAATGTCAGCATTTTAATGTCTTCTCCTTGGGTTTTGATTCCCTTTCCAAATTCAAATTTGATTTCCTTTACAGCGTGTTCTATTTAATCATTGAAAGAAACGGGGACAAAATGCAGCCTTACCTCACCCCTTTGTGGACTGCTGCTTCTTTTTCATAGCCCTCGATTTTACATCACCACAGACAGACTGATTTACTTACTTATTTATTTGTAGATTATATATAATCTTCCTTTCTCGGTATCTGATCCCGATCAGAATCTCAAATAGCTTCATCCAATCAACATTACCGAATGCCTTTTCTAGATTTACTAATGCCATGTACATGATAATATTGAATAGTCTTCTGCTTCATTCAAGATTTAATTTCCTGATATTTCTCACATGTTTCCATCGCCAAGATGATGATGATGACGATCGGGGAGGGAAAAATATGTTCCGCTTATACTATTGCTGTAGAACTTAACTTATAGGGTACTCGTGGAACTGTCTGTTCTTTGCACGGATATTTTTCCTTTGTTAAAAAATTGTAACCTCGGCACTTGGTGGGGTAGAGTGGTTAGCTCTAGGCCCGGCCCTCTTTGTCCCCAGGAATGAACTTGGTATACAATTTTGGTCTAAACTGAGTGAACGTCAGGGCTATGTTCACCTCCGGAAGTGGAAATCCCGTTTCTTATACAGGGAGTATAGTTTAAGACTTCACACTTCTGCTCACAGGCCGTTGGAATCCTCGAGCGACTGGCATATTTCTTGCGTCAAGGCTGGCTTGATAAGAAGTGTTCACAGCTGAGACAGCATATCCTTAGTACTTTGCCTCAGTTCACTAGTAATGATTGGTCTTTTAAGGTGTGTTGTGAAGTTACGAGGGTTGGGGCAAAAGTCATGGCAATTATTTTTTTCTTGAAGATACCAGTCCGATTGGAAAATGTGACATATACAGACGAAAGTACAAGGTGTTAACTACATGTGTGGTTAATGAATAGCACTGAAATATCGTAACACACTAATTTATTACGGTAGTATACAGGGCAATATGGCCTTCCCGGTGCAAAAGAATGAAAACACAGTACACATAAAGTTGGCATCACAAACCTGGGCCTAAAGACCCTCAAAGTAGTCCCCTGCTACTGACACCACACGCTGCCAACGATGTGGGAGGCGCTGAATACCATATGCCTCAACATTTGCCGCACCATGTGTGAATCGGGTCACCTGTTGGCGCAATGTCCTCTCGTGTCGCAAATCGCCTACCACGTAGTGGTTCCTTAATCTTTCGAATGAGATCAAAGTCACAGGGCGAAATGTCGGGAGAGTACGGTGGGTACTCCAATTCTTCATCCCCAACGTCGAAATAGCTGCCCTACACACTGTGCATTATGTGGTTTTGCATTGTCGTGCAGGATTATTGCACTGTCCACAAGATCCGGACGTTTCTCCCGAACGCCACGTCGTACCTGTCACACCAGGGAGTCCCTGTATTACTGTGCGGTCACTGTTCTGCCATGTGGAACAAAATGGCAAACAATGACACCCCTGACGTCATACGCGACGATCACCATCAATTTGATTGGGGAAGGATTCTGACGGACCTTCTGCCTCCTTGGTGATCTAACATGTCGCCACTCCGCGGAGTGACATTTCAGTTCTGGTTCGTATGCCCTGGCTCAGAATTCATCGTTGGTGATTATTCGTGACAAGAATTGATCGTCGTCCTGTTGTCAGCGTGCAAGGTGGTCGGAGCGTACTGCATAACGCACCACCTTTGAACTTCCGTCAGTGCATGCGGTACCCACCGCGATGCGATTTTGCGCAGTTGCAGCTCATTACGCAATATCCTGTGGACGGTGCGTTTCTCGATGCCACTTGCCCTCTCTGACTCCAGTAGCGTCCATCGTCTGTCTTCATCCAGGAGCTGCTCGATGACGGCACGTTCCACGTCGGTCCACACACTGACAGGTCGTCCCGAACGTTGCTCATCACTGGTTGACACACATCCTTGCTGAAACTTTCCTACCCACCGTGCTAATGTACGGTATGGTAGGGCACTATTCCCAAGGGCTTCCACTAATTCACTGTGACATTCCATCGCATTTCTTCCTCGGAGAACGGCTATTTTGATGTAAGCGCACTGCTCAACACGGGTTACTTCCATCTCGCACGACACTCACCAACTGACTGATTTCACAGCCCTCGCTGCGCTACTACCAGCTATCGCAGAGCCATCTGTTGTTCTGCATACACACTATGCCTGCAGAACTTCCACACGACATATACGTTTGTGATCCGTTCACATATCTACAAGACAAAATAGTTGCCATGACTTTTGCCCCAATCCTCGTATTATCGGGATGGCTAAGTACACTACCGCGCCAAGTATTGTATGAGAAATCGAAATTCATGGAGTAAACAAAGACATTGTAATACAGCGGGACCAGAGAGTTTTACATACCTACAGACGATCTTGGGATCCTATGACGGATCCTCCATCACTGACCTTCACAAGTGGTGGTGGTGATATCATCCTATGCGCTCGTTAGATTTATTAATGTATTTAATTACATTTTGGTGGTACGCAATAATCTTGCCTACAGAATATTGCCTAAACTTCGTTCAAACAGTTTTTTTCATTTAAATTGCTTTAAACGAACCTAATATATAAAATTACTTGCGAACATAAATGATGATATATCTTCTAAGATGTAACTGCACTGCTCTAAAGAACAAATGGGCTGTATTATACGCCTAGAGCGTCTCTTCATAATCTCACGCTAATGAGCGTAAATTAGACGCGTGGCGTCTAATAGACATCTCCTCCCCCTCAGGGCCTCGTGAGGGATTTGCTTCAGATGAATCTTCGTCTGCCGGTCGAGTATCGTACCACAGCATTATTATGAAATTCCCAGTGTTCCATCTTAGAAGAGAAACTCATATGCTCCTCCCAGAAAGAATAATAAAGAAAAATGTATATACAGGGTGAGGCAGAATTCATGCTTTGATTTGAGTCGATGTTATCTTTTTCATCGTGAAAGAAATGCAAATATCCCGACGGTTCAGACCAATATTATCGTAACTAGCATTTTTAACATCTTACATTAAAGCAAATTAAAAGTTCGTGTACGCCAGAAGTCACCATGGAGACTTTTGGCTGCCAGCGTTCTAGGCAATACTGACTGTCATCTGTCTTCAAGATGATTTTTTGCATACTTGGGGACCTTTAATTTGCTTTATTGTAACGTTTGAGAAATGCTAGTTACGGTAGTATTGCTATAGATTGTCTTTGTGCCGAAAACATAACGTATACGCTTTAGCAACGTGTGTCCACTGCTTCAAAAATGTATGCCTTTCAAATGGCCACCACTTGCTCGCTTACAAAGACTCTTTTCAGTACATATCCCATAAATATGTGAAGAGTTTCTGGCTGTTTCGCATCAATTTCCTCTAAGAATATTGTCCTGAGTTTCTCCGTGATTGCCTGGTTTATTGACATTGATGCACTCTTTCAAATCTTCACAAAGAAAATTTTCGGAGCTGTCAACTGTGGGGGAAGTGGAAATAATGGACTTCTGAATTTCAAGGACAAGTTCCGTAATTAAATTTAATTAAACAATGATAGAAGTTTTAATTTATGCCATTTGAACAAGGTTGGTGCCATGAAGGGCATCCAGCCGAAGAACTGGAACAAATGTAATTCGATACGAACTCAATAAACGGGTAAAGGCCAGGAAAAAGAAGAAGGAGAATATGAAGAAGATAAAATTCTAATTTATCAAATGTGAATATTTACAATAGTTCCAGCAGCTCTGACGTGCTAGAAACTAAAAAAGCAGAAATGGATCATTATATACCACAAGGGAGATTAAAAAAGTACTAGGCGAAAACTTTAAATGTATGAAGAGAAAGAGAATTTCATGTAGTCAGAAAAAACCGGCAAGATAAGCTCTTTACAGGCCATGAAGGCCCTTGAAAGATTGGAAGGTAAAAGCTTCCACTATCCGTAACCTTGGCACTTGATGGGGTAGAGTGGTTAGCTCTATGCCTGGCCGCCTTTGCCCCAAGGAATGAACCTGGTATACAGTCTTGGAAGGGCTGCCTGGCCGAGGCAGTAAAGGCGTGCTCGGTTCACCCGGAAGAACATGGGTTCGATTCGCCGCCAGGAAGCCGAACAAATTAAGAAACGAGATTTCAACTTCCGGAGGTGCATATGGTCCTGAGGTTCACTCACCCTACACAAAAAATGAGTACCAGGTTAATTCCTGGGGGCAAAAGCGGTCGGGCGTAGAGTTCACCACTCTACTCCACCAAGTGCCGAGGTTACTGATAGTGGAAGCCTTTACCTTCCACCACTCCAAGGGCCTTGATGGCTAGTACGGAGATGACCATTTTTATACAATTTTGGTATAAACTGAGTGAACCTCAGAGCTATGTTGACCTCCGGGAGTGGATATCTCGTTTCTTATACAGGGAGTATAGTTTAAGACTTCACACTTCTGCTCACATGCCGCGGGAATCCCCGACCGAGTGGCATATTTCTTGTGTCAAGTCTGGCGTGATAAGACGTGTTGACAGCTGAGGCAACAGATCCTTGGTACTGTGGCTCAGTTCACTACTGACGATTGGACTCTTAAGGTGTGTTGTGAAGTTATTATCGCGATGGCTAAGTACACTACCGCGCAGATAATACTTTTGATCGAGTGTTATTTGCACAAGAAGAAGAAACCAGTTAAAAGGAGCCTTCGAAAATTCCGTAGACAGTTTCCCAGTTCTACAGTACCAACAGATTGTTACGTGGAACGACTCGTTCACAAGTGGCGTTATACTGGTTCCGTAACTTCTTCTTCTTAATCTGTTTAACCTCCAGGTTTGGTTTTTCCCTCGGACTCAGCGAAGGATCCCACCTCTACCGCCTCAAGGGCAGTGTCCTTGAGCGTGAGGCATTGAGTCGGGGGATACAACTGGCGAGAATGACCAGTACCTCGCCCATGTGACCTCACCTGCTATGCTGAACAGGGGCCTTGGTGGGGGATGGGAATGTTGGAAGGGGTAGACAAGGAAGAGGGAAAGAAGCGGCCATGGCCTTATGTTAGGTACCACCCCGGGATTTGCCAGGAGGAGAAGTGGGAAACCACGGAAAACCACTTCCAGGATTGGCTGAGGTGGGAATCGAACCCACCTCTACTCATTTGACCTCCTGAGGCTGAGTGGACCCCGTCCCAGCCCTCGTACCACTTTTCAAATTTCGTGGCAGATCCGGGAATCGAACCCGGGCCTCCGGGGGTGGCAGCTAATCACACTAACCACTACACCACAGAGTTCCGTAACTAATAAGAGAAAACTGCGAAGGCGAACAGCTCTCACGCAGGAGAGGTTAGAAGATATACAGGCAATACCGCAAGTCAGTCCACATAAGTCGCTTCGGAGAGTGGCTCAGGAAACTGGTGTTTAAGATTTATCAGCACGTAATGTTAAAAGTAATACAATCTTAACCGGACTCATTCAGTTGTGAGTTCAGTTTCATTTACTAGTATATTTATTTATTTATTTATTTATTTATTTATTTATTTATTTATTTATTTATTTATTTATTTATTTATTTATTATTTATTTATTTATTTATTCAGTCAGTCAGTCAGTCAGTCAGTCAGTCAGTCAGTCAGTCAGTCAGTCAGTCAGTCAGTCAGTCAGTCAGTCAGTCAGTCAGTCAGTCAGTCAGTCAGTCAGTCAGTCAGTCAGTCAGTCAGTCAGTCAGTCAGTCAGTCAGTCAGTCAGTCAGTCAGTCAGTCAGTCAGTCAGTCAGTCAGTCAGTCAGTCAGTCAGTCAGTCAGTCAGTCAGTCAGTCAGTCAGTCAGTCAGTCAGTCAGTCAGTCAGTCAGTCAGTCAGTCAGTCAGTCAGTCAGTCAGTCAGTCAGTCAGTCAGTCAGTCAGTCAGTCAGTCAGTCAGTCAGTCAGTCAGTCAGTCAGTCAGTCAGTCAGTCAGTCAGTCAGTCAGTCAGTTATCCTAATAATGTATATAGCTAGCGAGTTCAGTTACGTTTAGTTTCTATAGGCGTAATCATGCAGGTTCTTTGAGACTACGTCCGCTCGCCACTGTGGGCACTGCGCTTGCTGTCACCGCTTCTTTACGCTCCTATGCCTCGGTACTCCGCTACGAAGTCTTAAAATATACTCCCTGTATTTTTCGACTTCTTAGCGGGGAATGGAACTCACGTCCTTGCGGGCGTATATACAGATAGAGAGATGCTTATTTCGTATAGAGAACAGTACTGATTGTGTTAATGTTTCCAGTGCTAAAGAGAACACATTATGAATTGGTAGAATTTCTGCTTAGCTCACAGCTTGCTTGGAATCAGCGCGTCTCCTCCAGTTTGTCTTCCACGCTTGGCAATATTTCAATCCGCAGGTCACACAGCAGTAATTCAGGATCGTCTTCGAACACATCCAACTATTGAATACTCTATCGTTCTCGTAAGAACGGTTATTACAATAATAAATGTCTGTAAAATGCTCTTATTGTGACAAATAGAGGTAGCTGTGCTTCATCTCTTCGCAAATGATTTATGTTAACTGGAGTGCTTGCTTCCTAATTGCCTCTATTTCTCCGTGTTTGTGGTAAAACGTCTCCATGTCCAGATGTCACACACGTAATTAATGACCAATGTAGAGTGGGATGTAATTCATACTGCACTATGCGTCTCTTATCAGCGGTTAGCTGCTTGACGACAGCAGTCTGGACAGCGGACACTCACCCCACGGCAAACGAAATATGACGAGGGAGAAAGAAAGGGTGAGATTAATTGCACAAAAATAACTCTGCTCATATTTAGGGTGACATAAATTCCCTCTCCGTTACTCTTTTTCACCAAATATCTCTACTTAAATTAGAGTGAAAATCCTTTTAAATACTGAAATAACATTCGTGGTGAAGAGAGGACAGTAAAGAACCGTGACGGAAAGGAAACCACAGACTGTTCTAATGTAACAGGAAATTTACATCTATAACAAATTGTTGTAATTCTAAATTAGATATGAGATTACTTTGTATTTATTGGAGGGTTTTATGGCTGAATCGTCAGCGTACTGGCCTGCAGGTCAGAGGGCCCTGGGTTAGATTCCCGGCCGGGTTGGGGATTTTAATCCCGTGTGGTTAATTCCTCTAATTCTGGGACTCATACTACACATCTTCATTAACGTAGAAAACTTCACACCACTAATCACCATACAAACACGTACTAGCAAATATAACCTTCCCTATAGGGTTGCCGTCAGGAAAGGCATCCGACCGTAAAACTGGGCGAAATGCACACAAGATGCCGACCACAGGTAACCGGGAAAAGAAAAGGAATTTATGCCGCGTCAAACGAGGAGCACAGCAGGAAAACTTTGCTTCGCCATGAACTCAACTCCCAGACACTTCAGGGAGAGTGTCGAAAACGGTTTCGAACTCTCACTGTGATTTGCTAACTAATGAAAGCTAGAACTCTAGAATAGTTGGCTTTACACACGTGGAGACTCGCAGAAAGAAAACTTATTCATTCAAATGCTATTACCGTACAAGAACCACGTCCTCTTGTACGAGAACTGTGAAAAGCCTTTCTTCTAGAATTCCACGTAGTTTTGAAGATGGCATACAATACTGCTACATTACACATCGTTATGAGCAAAGAAATATGACCCAAAAATTCTAGTAGTCTTGTGTGGTTGTCTGTGAAATAGGTTGCCGATCTGGATGAGTTTCATTGAAAAGTATGCGTACTTCTTGCATAATCATAAGTATAGCAGTTATTTCAATAGCTGTTAATAACAGTTTCCTTCACACCAAATCCGATAAACAAATTAAGAAATAAACTATTCCCATAGCAACCAAAACTTTGTCGAAGATGTCACATTCTGTAAAATAATGGATGAAAATTTTGTTCTATTTTGTGTAAAACATTCCTTCACAAAATATTAATTTGACGTGTTCGAGCATTTTAAAAATTTGATTTTAGATTTATAATAGAAAGTGTGGTCGCCAATTCAATTAAGAAGTAGAGAACATATATGTGCTTGCTTCTTTCCCTTACTTCTGAAGAAATGTGTGTATATAAATCTAAATGACAGTTGGTGTCCGACTCGTTGGCTGAATGGTCGGCGTACTGGCCTTCGGTTCAGAGGGTCCCGGGTTCGATTCCCGGCCGGGTCGGGGAATTTAACCTTCCTTGGTTAATTCCAATGGCCCGGGGGGTGAGTGTTTGTGCTGTCCCCAACAACTCTGCAACTCACACACCACACATAACACTATCCTCCACCACAATAACACGCAGTTACCTATAAATGGCAGTTGCCGTCCACCCTCATCGGAGGGTCTGCTTTACAAGGGTGCACCCGGCTAGAAATAGCCACACGAAATTATTATTAATGACAGTTGGTGTACGGTACTTTCAATGCGCAGGCCACACAGTAATTCAGGATCGTCTTCAAACGCATCCAACTATTGAATACTCTATCGTTCTCGGGACACGAAGTTGTCAGTTTGCATTCGGGAGATAGTGGGTTCGAATCCCATTGTCCGTCGCCCTGAAGAGGGTTTCCCGTGGTTTCCCATTTTCACACCAGGCAAATGTTGTACCTTAATTAAGGCCATGGCCTCTTCAATTCCCATTTCCATCTTCTGGGTCGGGTTTTGAATCAAGGACCTCCACAGTTTTCTATTTTCCGCAGCTCCCCCAAGACCAGGACACTGGGAACAACTGTGCGTCGCTTTTGGGGCTCTAACCGTTTCACGTCGATCACCACCACCAAATACACAACAGAGTTTATGTTATCGGGCATTTTATTCACTCGATATAGATCATCATATGAAATATATCGCAAAGTCCTAAATATGAATTAAGAACATCAAACTATTTTATGTGTTTTACCCAACTCAGTTAATTCAATTTGCATGCAAATTCCCAACTTTTTTCTAATGATGCTAATCCGTGTTCGGCGACACAATCCCTTCTGCTTGTGTATACCAATACCTTGTTCTTACCCTCGTCCCTCAGGGATGAAATAATTAGACAGGTTTGTTACGCTATCGTAAGCGGCTCGGTTGTACAGAGATAATTCTATTATCTGGCGAGGGTTCGCAAGAATTCAGAACACGGTATTCATTGACCAGCGGGGGAAGGAAGTTAGGTTGAGTCGACTAGGAATTCTCCCTCCAGCTACCAGCAGTGGTGATAGCCTCCCGAGACCCAACCAAACCCTTCCTAATCTTTGGTATCTGAAGAAAATACTACTGGTATGCCTCTGTGTTGTCTAGATGGGGAACTAAATTCCCAAACAAGAGCTCAACTACTTCAAATCCCTCAGAAACTGAATTCCTTGCGTTTAGTATTATGATGAGAATTTACACCAAAGCAATTTTTATTAAAGTAATCTCCATCGACAGCATGAAGGCTATTATGGGATTAGAAAGTAAGGATTTGTTTCTGAATTCTTCGTCTTCCTGATGGGGAATCCAGCCCTCGTCCTTCCCAATCAACCGTGCCTCGGTGTAGCGAATGCAAACACCTACGAAGATTGAGTGGAGGGTGAGGAACATAGTGTTACATCCCACATACTGGAGTTAACAAAATATGCCCGATAGTTATTGAAAATCCACATCTTGTTTCCAGTCTTAATAGTGTCAGGAATGGAATGGATGAAGCCCCCATCTAGCGGTGAGGTTAGGAATTGTGCCGGCTACCGAGGCCTGTCGCACTCCTCAGGGGCGATGATCAATGACTGGCAGATGAAATGGGGTGATATTGGAGATTGTTTCTGGAATGAAAGATGAAATGGCAAAACCGGAGTACCCGGAGGCAAGCCTGTACCGCCTCCGCTTTGTCTGGCACAAATCTCACATGGAGTGACAAATATTTGAAACACGCAACCCAGCGGTGAGAGGCCGGCGCGCTGCCGCCTGAACTACGGAGGCTTACGCCCGATAGGTACACAAGAACCTCGTTTATCCGGCCCTCATTAATCTAGATCTCCGGTTTATCCGGATCGAAATTAATAAACATTCATTTTTACTTGTACAGTATATCTTTTACGACATCGAATCTTCTTGAATGTCTTTTCCGCCAAGGCCAGGAATTGGAAGTAATTCGGCCACATTCGCTTGGAACTGAGAATGGAAAACCGTGGAAAACCATTCCTAGGACGGCCGAGGTAGGATTCGAACCCACGCTCTTCTAAACGCAACTGGGCGAGTTGGCCGAGCGTTTAGGGGCGCACGGCTGTGAGCTTGCATCCGGGAGATAGTGGGTTCCAGTCCCACTGTCGACAACCCTGAAGATGGTTTTCCGTGGTTACCCATTTTCACTCCAGGAAAATGCTGGGGCTGTACCTTAATTAAGGTCACGGCCAATTCCTTCCCACTCCCAGGCCTCTCCTATCCCATAGTCGCCATAAGAACTGTCTGTGTCGGTACGACGTAAAACAAATTTTAAACGAAATGCAACGCACTACTAATTCACTGATGGTGAATTCGGAAATAAAACCGGTGCTCCATCAGAAGAAACAGTGACTCATGGAGAGGCAACAATGCAGGTGGACAAACTGATGGCCTATTTAGAGTCCTTGACTGAAACCACACCGGCAGAACTGTTGTTAGTAAAACGTCTTCGCGATGGTGCTGCGCGCAAACAGAAAACAGAAACAGAAAAACTCACACATTATTTTAGTGCATAAAACAGAGTCGTAAATGTAAGAAAACTGTTCTTATATTTTTTTGCACAATTGAAAAAGGTTTTACCGTACAACGTATGTCAATAGATTATATAACATGTACTGTATTTGATTTTTACTTTTTCGGATTATCCGGATTTTCGATAATCAGGATCAGTTCCTGTCCCACTTAATCCGGATAAACGAGGATCTTGTGTATTCAGGACTACAATTATTTATTCTGCGAATATCTGATGACATAGTTAGCGATAATATTGAAGAAACAATTTTATGATATTGTACTATTAAAAGTACTCTTATCATAATCCGGAGAATCCACTTCTGACTTGCAAATGGTGTCCAAAATTTCCCTCATATATTACATGGAATTAATGAACCTGAATTGAAAAATTTAATGGAGAAATCTAATGGAAAATAGCATTTTACCAGACTGGCAAACTGCTAACTTCAAGCGTGATCGAATACATGATTAAACTTGTGTTAATATGTTCATTATACACTAGTGGTTGTAGTTGTATCCAGAATATTTTTGTTCCCATTCAGTTGCCCCACATAACAACAACAACAACAACAACAACAACAGTGTCTAGGAAGAAGGGATTTGATCCACCAAGCTCAGGTACAGAAGATGAACACTTTATTATTATTATTATTATTATTATTATTATTATTATTATTATTATTATTATTATTATTATTCCTGTATCACTTTTCACAACGTATTTGGATATAGCTTTCCTTACTTTGCAGCATAAGATTTTTCTATTGCCCTTGTCATGGTTTACACTTGGTCCTTCCTCTCAATACTGGATCTCCAGATAGCAGGTCAGGTTTTTCAGCTCCATTGTTGGATTATTTTGGGCTTATTTTATACTTTCCGCTAATTTCTATATACCCGTCGTATATAAATTCATTAAGCTTCCGTTAAGTTTTCCGGTATGAGATCCTCTCATTTAAGCTTCCGTTAAGTTTCCCGGTATGAGATCCTCTCATATAAGCTTCCGTTAAGTTTCCCGGTATGAGATCATCTCATTTGGCTTGTTCCTTATCCTAGGCTCTGCAGCTTCATTAATTTACCTCGATTACCATCTTTGTGGTAAAATATTCTTCTTGCGATTTTGCGCTATGTCCTTGATGGCACTGGGGAATCATACATACTCTACACTTAATTCTCCACAAAAATTAAATGCTCTTGTTTTCAGGTATTAAAAATGAGAAACTTTTGGCTTTCATTTGTGTAGACAGTATCCATACTCTGTGCTTTTCGCAAATTGTATTCTTGATATTGCAGTTTTATTTCGACTGATTCCGTTCTGTTTAAATTCCGGTTTTCTAACCCATTAGGCCTACTTCAGAGATTCTAGAAGCTCTGACGAATTTTCAGAGACAAGTGAGATATCGCTCGTATACAAGATGCTCCAGTGAATCCATGCCCTGCGTGTCCTGTGTTAAGCGGATTACAAACAGAATAAAAAGAAACGGAACCAACACTGAACCTTGAGGTACTCCGTCATTAACGCAGAACGGTCTACTCAGGCTCGTTGAAATTTGTTGTGGGTACAATTACGTTTATATATGGCTCCCATATTTGATAGGATGTATGCCATTCTCTTCAGCGTCGACTTGCTAACAGCGAAGAAGTACGTAGCCTAAAGGATAAATTAAGGATTTATAACAAAAAAGAAAGCTAAAGCAATAAATTTTCAAATTTCTGTATAATAAGTTTCCGTTTTTGTACGTATTCAACAAACAAACAAACAGACTGTCGTTTTTCATTATCATATGCCTTTCAAAATCATTAAAATACTTTCTGCTGGGTTAGCGGAGTACCCAGGCTCAACCTAAGACTTAGCTTTCAGTAAGGTCAGATGTAATTACTGTCAGCTTATGCTGATCCGAATCAAAAATTCTGGCCTTGAAGTCACTGAAATTAGAACTCTGAACTCTAGAATCGGGCACCGAATTATAATACCACGACGCTAACAATATGTGCGCTTCATTTAAATAAGAATTTGATAAATATAATAATTTATCAGACTGAAAATCTTCCAGGAGATATTTTTAACTCAGGTTGTAATGCATATGAAATCTTTATCATCGTACATTAATATAATGAATAAAAAAGCGCCCCTGAATAATGGATGGAATTCTCCATTGTAGAGGAACAATGTCGGTGTTATTAAATTCCTATCCGTATGAGGCTTACCCTCTGAAGTTCCGCCCTGTGCCCCATCACTGTACCTGAAGCTCTTTTTGATTCGCATGTTCCCCTCAGCATAACTGGGCGCAAAGTAGGTGTTACAGCAAGTGACGTAGCTTATTATCTGTACCCTTTGCACATCATCTAGAAAATGTATTCGGTGGTCGTAACTTAGTGTATAGTCGCTCAAAAAAAAAGGCATGGTATTGTATAAGTTCCCCGTACTTATACTTCTCTCAGGAAAAAGTGAACCTATAGATACAATGTTTGTTGTGCTTATCCTCAGAGTTTGTATCTGCATGAGAGGTTAATTATATTTTGAAAAAATTAAAGTTAAGTCTTATAAAATATTAAATGAGAGTAACATGCAATACCATTCTCCCATTCTGTTTTTTAACGGTTATGATCCCTTTTATGACATATTCCTTCGATTTAACTAAAAATATTTTGTGATAAGAATCTAAGGCTATGAAAACGAAGTATAAATCTAGAAAGTAGTGAGGCAAAGTTGCAGTTTTCTCCCTTTTCCTTTTCAGTGTTTATCAGGATATCAAAGAGGAATTTGGAAAAGGAATCACAGGTCAAGGAGAGAAAATCAAAACTCTAAAATTTGTCGATTGTATTGTTATTTCATCTGAGTCTAAAGAAGATCTGGAGAAAATGCGTAATACTATTGGCAGAGTCTTGGAGAAGGAGAACAAGATGAAAATAAATAAATAAATAAATCGAAAACAAAAGTAATGGAGTGCTGTCGCATGAGATCAAGTGATGGAGGAAATATTAGATTAAGAAATGAAGTCTTAAAGGAAGTAGATGAGTAGTAGAATAACTAACAATGGCAGAGGTAAGGAGGAGATAAAACGCAGACTAACTCAAGCAAGGAAGGTCTTCTTAAGAAAAGAAATTTGCTCACTTCGCACATTGGTATAGGAATTAAAGTTTCTGAAGGCTTTCGTCTGGAACGTGGCATTGGCTGTAAGTGAAACATGAACGATAGATAGCTCAGAAAGAAAGATAATAGAATAGAAGCTTTTGAAATGTGGTGTTACAGAAGAATGCTGAAGGTGAGATGGATAGATCGAATCACGAATGAAGAGATACTGAATCGAATTGGTAAGATGAAAACGATTTGGCGAAATTTGACGAGAAGAAGAAATAGAATAATAGGACACATTTTAAGACAACAAGGTCTTGTTCAAATAGTTCTTGAGGGAAGTGTAGGAGGTACAAACGGCAGGGGTAGGCCAAGGTATGAATATGACAAACAGATTAGAGCAGATGTAGAATTTAATAGTTCCGTGTAAATGAAAAGGTTAGCACAGAATAGGGTGGCATGGAAAGCTACATCACACCAGTCTATGGACTGATGGCCGAGACAACAGTCGTTCCCTAAAATTTCAGTTCAGAGCACGCTTAAAAAGAAAGGGTATTCGAATGGCTCGCTAGATCAAAACACGCCCAATAATTTCAGTTTGCAACAACGATTAGGTAGTTTGATAAAAATAACTAAAATATTTATTTAGCATAAAAAGTGTAATTAAAATAATTTCAACAAATTCATCTAATAACAATTTGTGAGACAGATGAGCCAGTTTATCACTCACAATTTTCTCAAAATCTTGGAGTCAGACTGAACACAACCATATTTGTATTTCTTCTCTATACACAGGTGGTCGGAAACAACTTGAACCGAGTGTATGAGACTTAGAAGGTGGTCGGAAACAACCTGAACCGAGTGTATGAGCGTTAGAAGGTTGGTCGGAAACAACCTGAACCAAGTGTATGACCCTTACAAGGTGTTCAGAAACAACCTGAACCGGGTGTATGAGCGTTAGACGGTGGTCGGAAACAACCTGAACCGCGTGTATGAGCGTTAGAAGGTGGTCGGAAACAACCTGAACCGCGTGTATGAGCGTTAGAAGGTTGGTCGGAAACAACCTGAACCAAGTGTATGACCCTTACAAGGTGTTCAGAAACAACCTGAACCGGGTGTATGAGCGTTAGACGGTGGTCGGAAACAACCTGAACCGAGTGTATGACCCTTAGACGGTGGTCGGAAACAACCTGAACCGAGTGTATGAGCCTTAGAAGGTGTTCGGAAACAACCTGAACCGCGTGTATGAGCGTTAGAAGGTGGTCGGAAACAACCTGAACCGAGTGTATGACCCTTAGAAGGTGGTCGGAAACAACCTGAACCGAGTGTATGACCCTTAGAAGGTGGTCGGAAACAACCTGAACCGCGTGTATGAGCGTTAGAAGGTGGTCGGAAACAACCTGAACCGAATGTATGAGCATTAGAAGGTGTACGGAAACAACCTGAACAGAGTGTATGAGCGTTAGGTGGTCGGAAACTACCTGAACTGAGTGTATGAGCGTTAGAAGGTGATCGAAAACAACCTGAACCGAGTGTATGAGACTTAGAAGGTGATCGAAAACAACCTGAACCGAGTGTATGAGACTTAGAAGGTGTTTGGAAACAACCAGAAACGAGTGTATGAGCGTTAGAGGTTCGATAATACTAATACATAATTTGAATAAGTCTTATATCTCGCACCGTTCTCATATTATCAGCTGCTGAAGTTAGCCAATCAGATCACTTCGCAGGAGAATTCAAATGGACTTAGCGAGGCGGTGTTGCTAATTCTGCACGTGCACCTTTGTAGTTGCTGGCGTTGGTTCCGTCTGTTGTTTGTTGTTGATATTTCTTCTTCTCCTCCTTCTTTTGTTTCACCCTCTTTGGGGTACGTTGAATCAATCATTTCTCTGTGTGCTGTTCTCTTTTTAGTCCCCAGTATTTCTTCATTCTTTCTTATCTTCGTTTCCTCTCGTCTTCCGAGATAATAGGTTTGGCTTTGAATGTAGATTTGTCTTGGAGCCTTATATCGTCTTTAGCTGTTCGACCGAATGGTGAATTTTCTACTAGGTCTTTTTCAGTCCTTTTAAACCAGTTAGGTTTCGTTTTGCGGTTACGGGAAAAGTCAAACATTTGTTTGGTTAATCTAATAGAGTTCATTCTGATAAGATCACCGTAAAAATGCATCTTTGTTTTTCCCATAGTATCTGAGAGTTTTTCAGTTTTCTTGTAGAGCATTATATTATCTTATTATCCTGAAATTTTGGTCCTACGATCTTTCTTATAACTTCCCTTTCTTTTAGCTCAAGTTTCTCCATCTGGCCTTTGAAATTCTTGTTTAGTTTTTCTGCTGAGTATATTGCTTCTGGTCTAATCACTGTTTTATAATGTTAAATTTCTTGTTGTATGTATCTTTTGTTAGTTTGCAAGGCCAGTTCAAGTTTATTTTTCCTGGATTCAATTGCTTTGTGGTTGATATTATTATCAACAAGACTTCCTTCTTCTCCGTGGACAGAGACAGTGAACACATAATCGGCATTTCTTTCCTCTATAAGAGGCGATTGATATGTGTGATCCTAGAGGGCTGTTGACTTGGAAGCTCGAGTCGGGTGACCACAGGTCCTCGAGCTAAACCTGGTATTGATTGCATTTGTGCTAGACTCCACACTTTCATGTTTACTCCCTCCCTGGTCACTTCCTAATTTTGCTCATACCTTCATTCTTCGAACCATCGGAACTCTTACATTTTCTCTTCTGATTAATGTTAATAAGGGTTTGGTTTTCTAGTTGCACTCTCCTTTAACACATCATATCAAGATTTTTATTGTACTATGGAATACATTTTTTAAACGAATAATAGTGATTTCTCGCCCGATGTTGCAAGTAAGATGGAAGATAGGAAAATCCCCTTCACACAAAAATATCCACATTAATAAAAGTTGAAGACGAAGAGCGATGAAACGCAGTTTCCTTTTTTTTCTCGTCTGGATATATTAAAGCCCCATCCATCATTCCGGCAAGATCGTTATAAGATGTTACGGAACAAAGGCTTGAAGAAGTGGTTGGGACACAAAGAAGATCCACTTCAGACAGCGTTTGACAGTAACCTTCTGCCAACCCTAGAATAATATTGGCACATGACTGTACTATGCCATAATAAGAACGTTATATTCCACAGTAGTATTTTTTTTTCTTTTTTTCTTTACAACTTCCTCCAAGCGGAGGTTGCAAACAGCACAAAGTACAATTAAACAAAAAAATACATATCTCGAAGAAAACATGGAAACTATGCGCGAATGCAAGTTCCTAAAGGGTACAAGTGGTTTCAGGGTATTGCTACTGAGCTTGGTATCGTGGTGGGAGCGATGTCGTGAAATCATTTCCACCTGAGGCATACGCCATCTCAAAATTGCGCAAGAAATGTAGATATCGTACCAGAAGCACCAACCATGAGACCAGGGACAGAGACATTGTCTATACTAGTGGCAGTACGCACGTTGACCGGACTATCATATAAAATGTACAAAGTTAATCTAACTCCCTACTTACTTTCTGCCAATATCAGGCATGTTTTACTCGGGGCGCACTAGTAGCCCCATCTATCGGAGACAACAATGGTCAATATAATGTTATTACTGATCAGTAACACGATAAAACAATATTTCCATATTAACAATGCTTAACGTTCATATGGACTATGTAACAAAAGTCTAAATTCATTACTCCGTTGTCATAGTCGGTAGATAAAAGTGTATAACACATAAATGATTGGAACTTGAATTCTCCATAACTTTTGTTACGGTATGTAAGTTAATAGTTTTCGATAGGAGCAATAACATAGGTATTTAAAAAAAATAGGCACCTTCCCCTAAAATATTTCATCCAGCGTGAGTAAAAATTATTTATTACCTAGACTGTAGTACCCTATTCCCAGACTTCACTTACCGATTTTCATTAAATTCCGTTTACCCATTTTCTCGTGGTTCAGCGTTAATATGGACTTACCGACAAAAGCCGAAATTCAAGAATATCTCTGTTATCATAACCGGTACGGTATAAATGTATAAGACACCAATGCTCGGAAATTTAATTCTGTTTAACTTTAGATATGTAGAATTTATTGATATGACCATTATATGACATAAATATTTGAGAATTAAATTTTAGGCCTTCCCCTAAACTACCATGTCACTCAGCGTGAATAAAATTATTTTATCCTAGATTGTAGTGTATCATTCGCTGACTTTACATACCGATGTTTATTAAATTATCTTCCGCCATTTTCTCGTGATGCCCGTACATACAGACAGACAGACAGACATGACGGAAAATTAAAAATTGCATTTCCTTGCTACTGTGGGCATGATCGATACAGAAATACAATTCTTTCTTTAATTATGAGCAATGTACAGACAAAAATCTTATTTTATATATAGACTAGCTGCGCACTTGTTTCCAAAATAAAACATGTCGGACACACATATTAACATCAATACACCTTCTACTTCCAATATTCCACAACCACACGGCACATTCCCACAAATTCACTTCACCAGCTGTTCTATAAACAATTTGTATTTGAAATAAAGCTAGGTTATGATAACCTTCTATCAAAGCTTTGAAAACATATGACATTGTCAAGGTCCCTGATCCACTCACGGAAAATCAATAACCCAGCGCATGCGCTCTGTTCAGTAAACTCAACCGTCAAGCGACATCTCGACAGAAATGTATGAATATATAAAAAATAGAGTTAAAATTATCGTCGAGCATAAACAGTCGTACGGAACTCACCTATAATGGTAATTAAGACACTCGTATGGAAATGATAAAACTCGGTTCGCTCGTTTTATAAACATACTCGTGCCTTAATTATTGCCATTATAGGCTTGTTGCGTAATGTATTATTATAGCGTAGACTGTAGTTCCTCATTCTCAGACTTTACATACCGATTTTTATTCAATTCTGTTTACCCATTTTCTCTTGCATCGGCGCTGATATGGACTTAGTAACAAAAATCCGAATTCATGAATATCTCTATGATAATATCCGGTACGGTAAAAATGTATAAGACATAAATGATGGGAAAATTAATACTATATAACTTTAGTTATTTAAGTATTTATCGATACGATTCATAAATATTTGAGAATTAAATTTTAGGCCGTCCCCTAAACTACCATTCCTCTCAGTGTGAATAAAATTATTTATGGCCTAGATTGTAGCGACTTATTCCCCGACTTTGCATACCGATTTCCATTAAATTCTCTTCAGTCGTTTTCTCGTGATGCGTGTACATACATACAGATATATAGACAGACAGACAGACAGATAGACAGACAGAGAGAAATTACGGAAAAGTAAAAAGTGCATTTTCTTGTTACTATGGACATGACCGATACAGAAATACCATTATTTTCAAATTCTGAGCATTGTACAGACAAAACTCTTATTTTATATATATATAGATTGCTCTCCTGGAATCAAGACAAAAAAATAAATACTCTTCACTCGATATTTTCGCGAATCGAACACGACTGCTTGTACTGTCGACCGCACACGAAATACGTTTTACAACACAATATTATTTAAACTTCACTAATACTAATGCGGCATAGATATGACCGTCTTTACATGTTATTAAGACTCTCTAATGAACAAGATCTATCTCCACTTGGAGACAATACTCCGGACACATCGACCAAAATCTCAGTTAAATGCTGGACTTAGTCTGTTAATCGCTGATCAATTTACCCAACAGTAAGACATCCTCTCTCGAGCTCAAATGATTCAATGCGGGGGTGACTTCAAGATGGCGCATCCTCTTTTATAGTCTCTATCCCCTCTCTTAGGCATTTGAAAGCGCATTTTCTTGCTTCTGTGGACACGACCGACACAGAAATACCGTCCTTTTTAAATTCAGACCAATGTACAGACAAAACTCTTATTTTATATGCAGACTAGCTGATGTACCCGTGCTTCGCTACGGAATTCTACATTGTACACAGAATTCTAGGTTAGGTAGTGTACACGTTGTGAGCAAGATTATATTAAATTGTATAGCACTTAACGTTACCCTAGAAACACGACGGGGAAGTCACCAAACGTCCTTTCTCATATGAAGACTGGGTTAGGGAATTTTCATTGTAATAGTAGGACCCCTTGCCTACCATCAGTCATAATCAGGTTGGGAATTTTTCATTATAATGGCAGACACTCACTCTCTACCTGCCTTTTTACATCCTCAGAAAGACCGTCTTAGTAGTTTTCCCAACTGAAATGAACATAGGTCATTAAAATGACGTCAGCATGAATGGCGCGATTAAAAGCAATGCTTTCATATGAAATACTTGATCAAATGAAAAACCACACATTTTCTCACTTTTATCGAACAGTACTACGCTGCCGATCTAATAGTCCAAAGCTCCAGAGTTGGAATGACCCAGCAGCAGATAGCCGTGATCCGTGAACACACTTCGTCTTACTTCAGCCGGGTGGGGGTGTCGAATAGTGGAGACTCCCAGGGCAAAAACTATGCCCTTTTACTAATCTGTTTCCTAAGGAGTACTCGATGAGACAGAAAATCTCAGTTCATTACACAGGCGCCGGAAAATCTATCTGACTTGGTGGTCAATTTTTCCTCCTAGCCAGAGGAGAAACCCCCTCTTCACTGCTAATTTGGAATAAAATGAATGTAGAATTTAATAAAAGTGGAGAGGAAGAAGCTTTTCTTAAGAAACAGCTCTTTTCAGGGTTGAATTTTGAGTTATTCACTGAATTGTGGTGCTATAATTTGGAATAACCCTAAATTGTAGTTCTAGACCAGGTCATACTACTAGTACTACTACTACTACTACTACTAAGTGAGCTGGAATACTATGATGAACCAGTCTGTTACGTACCGGCAGTATCAGAAAATGTATGAACCAGAGGAATTGCATGCTAAAGAAGAAAGTTTTGCAACTCGCCAGCTATTTCCCGACAATATTCAGTCAGGCTGTTATACTCGGCACGCAGCAGTAATCCCATCTACTGAGTTGAGCGGCAGCATAAGAGACAAAGAACATCACAACAAACAATGGTCAATGTAATGTTATTGTTGATCAATGTTGTGCGCTTTCAATATTGTAGGCCTTCACATTTAATTTTCTTCCGACTCTGAAATACCACTCTTATCATAGTCGGTACGAAAAAACTGAATAAAACATAAATGGTCGGAAATTGTATTCTCTACAACTTTTGTTATGTAGTACTTTTCGATAGGTCCAATGACATAGGTATTTAAAAATTAAATTTTAGGCGCCTTTCCCTAAACTACAATTTCATCCAGGGTGAATAAAATTGAGACTGTAATTTCTTATTTCCCGACTCTATATACCGACTTTCATTAAATTCTATTAACCCATTTTCTCATTGCTCGGTGCTGATATGGACTTGGCAACAAAAGTACAAATTCATACATATCTGTATTATGAAAGCCGGTACGGTAACAAAGTATGACATAAATGATCGTAAATTGAATTCTATATAACTTACGTTATGTAGTATTTATCGATAGGACCACTAATAATATAAATATTTGAGAATTAAATTTTAGGCTTTCCCCTAAACTACCATTTCACTCAGCGTGAGTAAAATTATTTATTGCCTAGAATGTAGTGGCTCATCCCCGACTTCACATACCAATTTTCATTAAATTCTCTTCAGCCGTTTTCTCATGATGCGTGTACATACATACAAACAGACAGACAGAAATTACGGAAAAGTATTAATTACGTTTCCTTGTTACTATGGACATGACCGATACAGAAATACCATTATTTTTCAAACGCTGAGCAATGTACAGACAAAACTCTTATTTTATATATAGATGTTATATTAAGTAATCTGATCAAATCTATTCTGACTCCTGCTCGATATTGTCCCGTAGGTGTTCCTTGGATATGTTATCGAGCAGTGAACATCAACAGACTACGGAGTGAGTACACGTTTGGCCATTATAACGGCGTGAACTCTGAGAGGGAAGCTGTCTAATTCGGTATCAGAACCGTCTCCATGGGAATGGCAGACCATACTTTCTGCAACGCTGTAGCAAGCATAGTTAGTTATGTAGGTCGTTGGAGTGTGAAGAGAAGTCACCGTTCTAGTTCATCCCAGAGGTGTTCGACAGGACTGAGGTAGGCACTCTGGGCTGGCCAGTCCATTTTCAGAACTCCGCAGCCTGTTTCCAGTCATTCTACCGGGTCAGGAATGGGATGAATGAAGCGACGATACGAACTGTACTGGCTGCCAAAGCCTGACACACTCCTCTTGGGAAATGATTAATGGCTGGCAGATGAAATGGAATGATATTGGAGAATGTTGCTGGAACGAATGATGACAGGAAAAATCGGAGTAACCGGAGGAAAACCCATCCCACCTCCGCTTTGTCCAGCACAAATCTCACATGGAGTGACCCGGATTTAAACCACGGAACCCAGCGGTGAGAGGCTAGCGTCCTGCCGCCTTAGTCACGGAGGATTTTGGCTTTATAATTATTATCCGAAGTTTTGGTAATCCGAAACTACCTTAGCCACCTGCCCCCTCTTTGTTCCGGTCAACAGAATTTCCACTGTACGGTCGCTATGGAAACAAGCTCTCGAGGATAACACTGAGGTGTTCCACTCGCTTAAGAGAGAAACGAAGGACGCAAAGAGCAATAATGAACTGTTCGCCCTCGCTGATGAACGCCGAAGATTTTTAATTTCAATAAACCAAATCGTCTCTCCAACCACTGACTTGACTCCGTTTCTAATTTTCCTCGAGTGAGATGAGCAATTCGTTCCCCGCCTCACACCAACAGAGCCAGAACGAAATTAAAAGGA
Source organism: Anabrus simplex (assembly GCF_040414725.1). NCBI lineage: Eukaryota > Metazoa > Arthropoda > Insecta > Orthoptera > Tettigoniidae > Anabrus > Anabrus simplex. Next base: position 52,298,484 of record NC_090272.1, on the reverse strand, counting down.
ATTGGATTGCAGACGTGCTGATTTTACAGCTGACTATGGGAGTGGAACGAGAAGCTCGAAGTATAAAATGAATAAAGGGTTTGATTCATACCAAGAATCTCGTAAGAGTGATAAAGCAGGGATGTTACGAGAACCGAAATCAACACACCTCGTTAACTTTTGTACCAGAAATAGACTTTCAGCTTATTAGATCGTGTGATGTACATATAGTACATGTAGAAGAGGTATAAAGCACAACTCGAAAACAGTCGACCGTACGCCAGTGGGGGGGGGGGGGGGTTGGGGGGGAGGGGGACGACGAACCCACACTTCCGAATTTCGCATCCGGTGCTACGGTGGTCGCATTTTACAGCTATGCTGGCCGCAATGCCATGCCTGCCACTCACATCCCTGCCAACAGAACAAGAACAACCCAGAGTACCGTAGCTCAATCGGTAGAGCATCCGACGTGAAAATGGAAAGCTGTGGGTTCGATTCTCGGCAGTGTCCTCTTAGCCAATTTTTTGTATGTACTTTATATTTCTTCGGCATGTATAGTCCATTTTGTAGTTTAGACTGATATATATACCAGACCATTTAAAAGCAGTGGTGGCGATGGGGAGGGGAGCGGGATCCTCAAGGATATTTGTAAAGGTTCAATACATATTTTAAATCACGATCTGTATAACAAACCGGCCCATCAGTATAGGGGTAGCGTGTCTGCCTCTTACCCGGAACTTCCTAACTTGAGTATACAGTATTTACCTCACATTTCTTAGGCGAATTGTTAAGTCCATATCTAAATTTTGCCGGACTTAGTAACTCGGACGGTAGAACGCTGGGCCCAACTTGGTTGGTTCAATCCTGGCTCAGTCCGTTGGTATTTTGAAGGTGCTCAAATACATCAGCCTCGTGTCGGTAGATTTGCTGGCACGTAAGAGAACTCCTGCGGAACAAAATTCCGGCATCTTGGCGTTTCCGAAAACCATAAACATTTAGTTAGGGGGTCATAAAGTAAGTAGCATTATTATAGTGGTAAGTGTATTTATTTATTTATTTATTTATTTATTTATTTATTTATTTATTTATTTATTTATTTATTTATTTATTTATTTATTTATTTATTTATTTATTTATTTATTTTGGTGGGACTCGGGCTGTGAAACCTCCTGTTCTGCTCGATCATAAATTCAATAAATTCATCGCAAAGCAAAGACAAAGTAATCTCCGTACAGGCTATGAAAGCCCTTGGAGGGGTGGAAGGTAAAGGCTTCGACTATCCGTAACCTTCGCACTTCATGGAGTAGAGTGGTTAGCTCTACGGTCGGCCGCCTATGCGCCCAGGAATTAACCTGGTACTCATTTTTGGTGTAGGCTGAGTGAACCTCAGAGTTATATGCACCTCCGAAATTAGAATCTCGTTTCTTACATTTTTCGACTTCTTGGCGGGGAATCGAACCCACGTCCTAACGGGTGAACCGAGAATGCCTTTACCGCGTCAGCCAGTTATCCCCTAATAAATTCACACTTTTATTCATTGTTTTCTGTTCCCAACCCTTGTCCCACGGGACGGGATCGGGTATGAGGTGAGATGAATCTATCGTGGCGGTTTTTATGACCGGTTGCCCTTCCTGACGTCAACCTCATCAGAGGAGTTAATGCGATGAAATGAATTACGTGATATATGGTAGTAGGAAGAGGGTGAAACCCGGTGCCGGCACATAGCCTACTCCTGTCGAATAGCACCAAGGGGTCTGCTCAAGGCTTAACGTTCACCATCCGACAGACGAATCGCACCAACAGCGTCATATGAATTTGGAATTTAATTCTGACCTTTGGCACGCAATCTAGTGATTACGAATTGTATACCACCACTTCCCCTACCCTGCCAGCCAACATTCTGATGAAGAATTTTTTTCGACCAACGGGACTCGAACCGGCTAACCTCGGTTTCACACCGTTTAGACTTCAACACCTTAACGATCACGGCCACCAGGCGGGCTTCATACTTTTATGAATATGTGTAGGAAATTTCAGGTCAAAATATTGTGTATATATTACGTTCCATTTCCTGATATGTTTTATGGCCGGCTGCCCTTCCTGTCGCCAACCTCAGTTGAGGAGCTTAGTGAATGAAATTGGTAAAGAGGTGGAAGGAATCAGCTGTGGCCGATGAATAGGAACTGTCCCGTTTTTTTCCTGGAAGTGAAAATGGAAAGTCACAGGAAACCATTTTCAGGACAGCTGACGATGGGATTCGAACCTCCCGTCTCCCAAATGCGACCACTTCGCTCGGTTTTCAGGTAAAAATATTGATCATTATCTATCATTTCAAAATGAAACCTTTAGAATCCTGTAAGTTAGTCTGCCATCCTCAGGATTTGAACGTGACTATAAGAGTGATTTACGACAAGCATCTTGTATTCGGGAGTACACTGTAGGCTATAGGATTCCATCCCGTTAACAGATGGAACCGGCCTTATTTCCTTGCGAGTAATCGGATAGAAGGAAGATGCCACTTTATTACCCACGAAAAGGGAGAAAGTAGTGATAGACTATAAAAGAGACTCGGCTCTAATGTGATTCTGAGTAGTAAATCTGGGAACGGTGTCGCCGGTGAGAATGAAATGAGTGCCTTTAACGAGATAACTGGGATGAATTACGTAACTTAAATGTACGTGACTTCATCTCGACAAGGATTTTTAGTCGTTATGCAAAGACAAGGCAAATACATGTGGCATGAGTTGAAACCTTAAATTATAATATGTCCAGAGAGATAAAACATGACTTCAAGATTAAAAATGAAATGGTGTAATTAGAGGGATTTTCCCCTGTTTCAGAAATGGTCAAGGGACGTAAAGTGAGCTGTTTTCTCTGCCATGGTAATCTTCTTACCCTACAAAACCCTATATAACAAGGGATATAATTTATTCTGTAACACACTGCCGGGTGCAATTCATAAAAAAATTCATGTCATTCCTTGTGTTGGCCATGAGATGAACACAAAGGAACAGGAAAAGTAATATTTTACATACATTTATTGAACATAACAGGCGACTTCGCCCCTATACATGTTCACATGCAATAATAATAATAATAATAATAATAATAATAATAATAATAATAATAATAATAATAATAGTAATAGTAATAGTAATAATAATAATAATAATAATAATAATAATGATAAAATGAATAATAAATAATAATAATAATAAAATGGATATTAATAATAATAATAATAATAATAATAATAATAAGGATAATAATAATAAGAATAATTAGCAGTCATAGGAAAAGTAATAGTTATAAAAGACTTCTTATTCCAAACCGACTAATGAAATATCCTGCCTTAAATCTCAAACTGCAAATGTGGTACCTATGAGTGCAGGAAGAAATTCGCTTACCATTCGTCCACTTGTCTCAGCCATGAAACAAATGAGTCTAAACCTTTTCCTTTCCTTACATGGCTAGTTTAATGGAATACTTAAAGGAAAGTTTCTGTATTTACGTTCATGAGATTCAGAAGAGTGTAAGCTTCACTTTCTCGTATTTGGAATACTTAAAAGAAAGTTTCTGTATTCACGTTCATGAGATTCAGAAGAGTGTAAGCTTCACTTTCTCGTATTCTCAATCGAAGTTGCTAAACTCAGCGAAAAGTAATCTTGTCTGATTCATTACTTTCAAATAATGTTGTAAAATTAGCTAAAAGTATACTTGTATATACTTTACACTCCCAAACAACATTATTAAACTCTTAATTTTATGTAACTCTATATTGTACCCTTGCTGCATGATGTGGTGGTGATACTGGTTCGTAGTTCCTGTCTCGGTTTGGGTTGAACTTCTTCCAGATGCGGAAGAATGTTGGCTATCTGCAATTTTGTGACATATTTCCATCCCTCGGAGGGATGTTTTCCTGTGACGCATTTTCTCCGAATTAAATAATTAGATGGTTATGCTTTTAAATTGTCCCACATTTTCTCCAAAATGAATTACAATGAAGAGCAACTGAGTTTGCTTGTAAGATAACTTCACGTCGCACAATAATAAACTGGCTGCCCTTTCCTTCTTAGATTACTACAACAAATTTTGTCAAATTCTATGAGCTGACCATCTTTTCGATGCTCATATTTTGGGAGGCCAGCGCCTCAACCGCCTGAGCCACTTAGCCTGGCCCAATCAGATCGCTTCTCGGGCTAATTCAAATGAATTTTGCTCGGCACTGTTGCTAAATCTGACACAGATAGGTGTTATGGCGACGATCTGATAAGAAAGGCCTGGAAGTTGGAAGTAAGCAGCCATGACGTTAATTAAGGTACAGCACCAACATTTTCCTGGTGTGAAAATGGGAAACCACGGAATCGGAGGTTTGTATTCAAACCCCTTTTCTGGCAAAGTTTTATTTTACGACTAGTGCTCTTATGCCGGTCTTAAGCCACGTACAGATTTAGCAACAGTGCCGCACAACGCCCATTTGAATTGGCCCGCGAAGCGATCTGATTGGCTAACTTCAGCAGCTGATAAAATGAGAACGGTGCAAGATATTGAAGTATTTCTTTCAAATTATTTATCAGCATGACGGACTTTTTAAAGCTGATATACCCTGTTCACGTTGTTTCCGACCACTCTGTATGTATCAGCATCATCATCTTCCTCATCTGCTTAATCCTCTCTCGAGGCAAAGGCCTCCCTCACTGACTTCCAGGTTCTTCTGTCTTGGGCAGTTCTCTTTCAAAACGCCTCACAGTTTGCCTCGTTATGTCTCACCACCTAGACAATGAGCTTGTATTCCACTTCCCATATATCTATATTGCAAGTGAGACCTACGATTGAAATTATTTTATAACTTGGCATTTTTCTTTCTGCATTATGTTCAATTCGACCTGCTACGGCTAATACGAAGATGATGTAACATGTTTCACTATTGTATTGTTAGGAATCCCTGCTTGTATTTGGCCTACAGGCTGAAGCTTATTTCCAAACCGCGTTGGATCGTTGCAGGTTTACGGTTGGTTGACATGGCAACAAAATGCAGTTTGCCTGGTTAAAACGAGATGCAAGTCGAAGTGCATCTCTTTCCCAGATCTTCGCAGGAGATTCAGAGGCACATTTTATTCTCCTTGAGTAGTCTGGTTCATTGACAGGGCCAAAAGCGACGTAACGGTACCTTGCTTCTTTCTCTATTTCATTCTACCCTCAGTACTTTGAGTCTGTGATTTCTTTCGATGAGTGGTAAACTTTTTATTTACGAGTTTTTGTAAAATTAGTCCTTGCTATTCATTTGGAACCATTACGGCAAACAGGAAGAGAACGCAGAAGGGTCAACTGCTGTACTGTTAGAATTTCCTGCTTGTCTTCGGCCTTCTACAACCGCGATAGATAGCTGCGGGTTTGCAGTTAGTTGCTATGACAACAAAGTATAGTTTATGCTGGGTTAAAACAAGCTGCAAATCGAAATGTATTTTTTGATGTGGCCTATATATGTTTTATGACTGGCGATCATCCGAAAGTTTGTGCAACGTGACGGGACAAAATGTTTGACGGAAGAGTAACCATAACAAGCGTGCAGGCAGTGATGTAAGGTATGGATGGTGGTCAGACAATGTTACCTAGCAACCGTGCAGGCAGTGATATAAGGTATGGATGGTGGTCAGACAATGTTACCTAGCAACCGTGCAGGCTATGTCTTATGGCTGGTTGCCATCTGAAATTAGCAGCGGGTGATGGATAGCCATGACGATTTGATTTTCGCGAAGGGAAACGTGGTTTCTTTGGTCCATATCTTCCTGGGAGATACAGAAGCACATTGTAGCCTCCTGAAGCAGTCTGGATACTCTGCGAAGTTGAGAGACAATTTGTATTTAATTATTGTCTTGTTATAAGTGATAGTTTAATAGTAATATTGCTGTGTGGACGTGGAATGAATCCACAAACTGATGTCGAATATAGTGTATTACAAAAACAATTTTGGCGATGGACTGAAGAAAACAAAAGAGAAGCATTGTTGGCCTGCCCTTGATTATATTAGATGAAGGGCGTCGCAGAATCTCGGCTTCCAGAAGATCTTCACGTGTGGTTCAGCCTGCGAGCCGATATGGATCACAAGTGTTAATTACTTCCTTCTTGATGTTATGCGGGTAATTATTCCTGAGAATAGAGCTGAGTGAACGGTATTTCTTCTAGGCAATATCTATTCTCCTCATCTCTTTATCCAGTTTACTCTAAATGGACGCATTCTTCAACATTTAATTATTCCTCCGTTCACATCTGTCGGTTTCTCGACGATGCTTTTCATTTAACTTGAGATTGTCTTCTTTCATCTGAGGTCCACTAGCTTACTGTGCTTATACGGGTCGTGCAATGTAAATGATTCTCTAAAAACAGAACGTGATCTGCAAATCTCCAGTTAGAAAGTTTTCAGACTTTAATGTAATGCCATATTTTTTCATCCCAGTCCAAGTTTCGAAATATATCATCCAGTGGACAGGTAGTTTCGACGATTTGGGATCTCTTTCGGGAATTCTTTTCCCCTACAATTTTGCACCAGGTCATACCGCATGTTTTACTCTGGCCTGATATAACATGTCATTATGTCAATATAACATTGAATTCTTCCATAAAATAATAGAATACTCCCAACGTATCTCAAGCAAAGTGTTCAGTAATTTGCAAACAATATTGCCCTAAGCAAAAGAAAAAGTTCAAAACCATTCGTGGATTCGCGCATAACTTCTTGAAGGTAGTAAATGCTACAACGTATTCTAATCAGGGGAAATCAGAAGAATTGAGCAATTTACAAACAATGTTCTCAACAAAATAATCCCAAAACTATTCGTCGATTCAGACACGTTAAGGTAAAACAGGAGTTAACGGGAATCAGAAATTGTGAGCAATTTTCGAACAATAGAACAAACAAGAAAAGGAGCCGAAAGCTTTCCGTGGATTGAAACATATCTGGTCAATCATTAACTCATTACTGAACAATTCGAAGAAAAGCAAATGTCTATGTTACTGATTACAAGAGATTTGGACAAACTCCATGTATCAAAAAGCATTAGTAGATAAAATATTTTCATTTGATGTACAATTCTTCGTGTTTGATTTCGCGAGTAGACGTACTTTTCGAAGAAAACTGCCTGCATTCTTGGACAAGCTTTATTTGTCTCAAAGACGATATTTCAAGTAGGGATTGGGTCAGTTATTAGTCTCTGATATATCACTGTATTTTATCCTCGCAGAACCCCGAAGATATTTACCGCTGTACTTTCTTCACCTTGAAAGCTCCCCTATACACGCAATTCATCTAGCGACTTCCTTCTCCTCATCCCTTCGGACCTACCAACTGAGAAATCTTTTCCCCCCATGTCAGAACTCAAGCGGAAATGGTCCCGCGAGACTGGTGCATGTTCTGGCGGGGGCTTGAGGTAACTAAGTTAGCCCATGGCTCAACACCGTAGGGCGACATGTTTGTGAAGGGATCCCTTTGAATTATGGTTTACTCACACAGAAATACCCTTCTGTAACCAATACACCGCAATTTCTTCAATTGTACAGTTTCTGTAACAGTGTTAAGTAGTTACATAATTTGAATATATGAAAATGCCAACGTTCCTTGTATGCTTAGAAAGGACTTTTTTCACGGACCAAAAATTCAGGGGTCTTGTTATTGACCTCAAGGTGCTGAGCATGAAACTGACGACCAATCATCCCTCACGCCAAACTCTGCTGCCGAAATGGTCTAATAACAAAGTCAGTCTTATTATGACTTTCAATTGAAATGGCGTATGGCTTTTAGTGCCAGAAGTGTCCGAGGACAAGCTCGGCTCGCCAGATGCAGTCTTTTGATTTAACTCCCGTAGGCGACCTGCGCGTCATGATGGGTACGAAATGATGATAAAGACGAAGCATACACCCAGCCCCCGTGCCAGCGGAATTGACCTATTATGGATAAAATTAACGACCTTGCCGGGAATCAAACCCGCGACGCCTGTGACCAAAAGCCAGCACGCTAACCATTTAGCCATAGAGCTAGAAGTAATAATAATAATAATAATAATAATAATAATAATAATAATACGGCCACACCTACAGAATTTCAGAGCTCCTAAAATGATGGCATCTAGATAGCCTACCTTCCAATTTCGACATTCCTATTGTGCTGCTATCTGGCAGCGAAAGCGGAATTCTACGGGGCAGTTTCTATGGCTGAGTTATTTTAATTTTGGCGGGTAACACTGAGTGTACCATTAGATTTATTTAACATGCTAGCAACATTGACAAGTTTCTTCAAAGTAGTGGAACTGACATCAAGTTCAAATGGAATATCAGAAAATATAGCTGAGTATGTCAGAGAAACTACAAAATTTGGGCATTGCTCATAAGTTTGTGGCATTTACAGGGGATAAGGTAAACACTATCCTTGGAAGTGTAAATCGTTAACAAGGGTATAATGTATAGAGAAAAAAGCAATTTTAATGCCCTCTATTTGTAATAAAAAACTGAATGTGTGTTCAGGATTATTTGCCTCAGCAGATACATTTAAACATGCTATTGTAAAATCCAATGTTGAAGTAACTTTAAGTAGTTTGGGGCATTTAAAGGTAATCATGCTGCCACTATATTATCAGAAAACTCGGAAATGAGATATTTCAGTGATTGATGGGTATTTAAGCTACTTCACCGCATTAGGCACGGCACCATCAGGCAGCGTATTGGCATGGCACCAATCGTTGAGATGGTCCGTCCGTGAGGAGAGACTTCGCGGTAAGAGTATATCCTGAGAGCTGCGCCTAACACTGTTGCAAAGACAGCTTACAATCGCAAGTCGAGAAAACAAGATCACGTGGACGACCCAAATAAAGACGCCAGGATACAGTAAATCAAGGTCTAAAAGCAGTCAATTTGCTACCTGAAGATTCAGTAAAATGTTCGGGAAAAAGGTGAAAGAAAAAGTGGAAGGGGCTGATAAACAATGATAGCTTTATCTTGTATTGTAAAATATTTCAACTGAAAATTACCTTCTTGGAACTGGTAATTATTGAACTCTGCTGTCTATGTGGCATAGGATACACCCTTCTATCTTGAGAATCACTGAGGTGTTTCGGCTAAATGTCAACAGCTTTACTTTTAAAACTACATTTACTGGCATTGCCCAAAAATTTCCATCGACTCTTAATTTGTTACAAAAATTTCCATTCAAACTGCGTTTAAAATTTGCATTTAGAAGGCATCAGGATATTTTTAGGGTAGGTTACAAGTCTTACTCCAACTGTCTGCTTGAAAGAAAAGAGCGAGTTCTCTTTTATGTCCTCGCACATCGCACAGCAGTCTGAATAAGAAGTGAAAAATGACCTTCATGTATCTTGAACTCGTTGTCTGGAGCGATGTCTCAACTTCCTATCTCAGTACGGAGCGCATTTTCAATTTGCAAGGTTGGCTTTTTTGGCTGGTGTTGCTACATTCTCATGGTGCATACAGCTCAAGCGTGGAAATTCAGCGCAGATGAAACGACAATTGTAGATTGAGCGAGTAAAAACAAAGCAGAGCAGTGCAGGAGGTACGGTTTATGTTAAAGACCACATGGCTGAGCACCTATGAAAAACTTTACTCTCTTCCAAATGTCTTGAATTCACTGAATGCAATCGTAGCTTGACGAGGTAAAGGAAGAAAGCTAGTATTTGAGATATTTAAGCATACGCTGCAAATAATAATAATAATAATAATAATAATAATAATAATAATAATAATAATAATTGAACTCAACATTTCACCGATAAGGTTAGGAAGAGGAAACAAAAGGATCGAAATAAATTGTCTTGCATTTGCAGATGACTTTGCAATTCTTTCTGAAAATGTGACGTCTGTTATAACCCAAGTAAATGTCTTGGAAAGAATCGCCAGCAGAACTGGCTTAAGAATTTCTGCAGAAAAAACAAAATTTTTAACAAATATTTGGGATGCACCAAAATTTCTAAAAACAGATATTGGCCAAATAGAGAGGGTAAAAAAATTCAAATATCTAGGGAAAATAATCCAAGAAAATGGTTTAGAAAAATCTGCAGTAGAGGAGAGGGTACATAAAATGGAGAGAGCTTATGGTGTCACCAAAGATATCTACAATAAAAGATGCCTATGCAAAAATAAGGCATTACAACACAGTAGTGAAGCCAGAATGCCTATATGCAAGCGAATGTCTGGCATTAAACTATAATTTAGATAAACTAGAAATATTAGAAAGGCGAATCATAAAGAAAATATTAGGCCCACAAAACACAGCAGAAGGTTGGAAATTACGAAGTAATGCTGAAATATATATATTTTTAAAAAAATAGAAAATATATCAGATGTAATGAGGAAAAGGAGACTTATGTTTTTTGGACATTTATATCGAATGCAAGATAGTAGATTAGCCAGTAAGATTTTCAGATATTTGTGGGGTAAGAAATCAACGACAAGCTGGGTCAATGAAGTAAGAAATGATTTAGAAAAGAACAATATAACAACAGAAGAAATAAATAATAGAGAAGGCTTTCGGGAAAAAGTATTGAAAATAGAAGGATTCCAAGGTAGGAAAGTAAAAAAGACTGGTTCAAAGTGGTCTGAAGACAGAAAGAAGAAACATAGTGAACAGATGAAAGCGTACTGGAAGAAAAGGAAAGAACAAAGAAGAAGGAATTGAAATTGGTACGTGGTCCTCTGGTGGCCCATTCGAAAGAATAATAATAATAATAATAATAATAATAATAATAATAATAATAATAATAATAATAATAATATTAATAATAATAATGTTACACAAGATGGAAAGATCGTATGGTGTGAGTACGAATATTTATAAGAAATGCTTATTTAAAAATCTTAAAATAAGGCACTGCAATACGGTGGAGAAACCAGAATGTCTTTACGCTAGTGAATATCTAGTTATGAACTGTAATTTAGATCAGGGCCTCTCAGGGTGCATGCGCCTGGTGCATGCACTGTGCACGGTGCAAAAGACGACATCGGTTGGTTGACCAGAGTGCAGACCCCCACTCCTCGATTTGGGCAATAGCGCAGTCTCTCTCTTCTCTCACGCATGTCTCGCTCGCTCGCCCTGTCTTCCTCTTCCTCACTTGCTCCGTAGCGCTCCAAATCCGAGCTGAGTTGAGCCGAATTGAGCCGAGTTGAGCCGAGCTTAGCCGAGTAGCCCAGAGACGAAGCGTTGGTCCGAGCCGAGCCGACCGTGACCGAAGCACTGTGCATAGGAACTCTGCGCCGCTGTCTACATGCGTGAGTTTTTGGGCGTTTGAGAGGCCCTGATTTAGATAAACTTGCGGTACTAGAAACAAGAATCATGAGAAAAATCTTACGTCCAATGGAAACAACAGATCAATTGAAATTAACAACTAATGAGGAAATATACCAGGACATAGAAAATATAACAGAAACAATAAGAAAAAGGAGATTGCTAGTTTTTGGACATATCTATAAAATGGGTGATCACAGATTTTAAAAAAACAGATATTGAAGCACCATTGGAAGAAAAAATCAAGAACGTGGTGGATACAAGAGGCGAAGAAAGATATAGAAAGAAGTAAAATAAGAGAAGAGGAATCAGTGGGGAAAGAGATTTTTAAGAAGACAATTTTAAGAATAGAAGGATTCCAAAGGAGAACGAATAGGAAACCCGATCCAAAATGGTCTATGGAGAGAAGACCTCATCATAAATAATAATAATAATAATAATAATAATAATAATAATAATAATAATAATAATAATAATAATAATAAATGATAATGGCCTGTGGTCTCGGTAGAGACCCGGTGCAAGTCTTTGGAGTTGACACCCATGGACGACATGCACGTCTTTGAGGATTGTGCGCTACATGGATGAAATCTAATGTTGAAGACGGTACAACGAACCAGTCCGCGAGCCAAAGGAAATAATCAATGAAGCAGTGAAGGTTAAAGTACCAACCCAGCCGAGAATTGAATCCTGAACCCCTTAAACCACAGGCTAACATTCTAAGCAGTTAGACACGGAGCACCATAATATTAATATTAATCATGAAAGTCTGTCCTACGTGAAATTCAAACAATAATATTTATTATTATTATTATTATTATTATTATTATTATTATTATTATTATTATTATTATTATTATTATTATTATTACTTGTCGTATGGGCCTGCTGAGGACCACGGGGCTCGTATCTTCTCGTCACTTGGGCCTTTCGTTTCCCCCCTCTTCCAGTACTCCTTCATTTTCTGGATGTGAGCCATCTTTCTTTCCTCCGTCCACTTAAGTCTGCTGGTACCTGTATTCTTCCTACTAGTAAGCAATGTTGGACAAATTCCCCGCTGGATGGCTTTCCGAAACTGTGAGCGGTCATGTGTGGACTCATGCGGAATCCCCGGTTGTTTCAGATCCGACTTGACCAAAAAGATCCACTTGTTCCTGGATGCCTTCCCTCTACTTGCCACAACAAAGATCCTGTTGTAAAGTCTGCAGGGGCTCGTGCGGGTTAGGTGCCCAGAGAAGACCAGGCACCTTTTTCTTATACACTTGACGATGTTTTCCTGATGTTCGTATAGGTCATCGTTGTGCTCAATCTTGTAGGTGCCTCCCTCTTCTCTTATAGGTCCCAGTATTCTCCTCAGGATCTTCTTATGCTTGAGTTCTAGTTCCTGAGAGGGCGTCTTCTGGTCATCACGAGACACTCACAGGCGCAGAGAACAGAGAACTGCATTGTAGTACCTGAGTTTGAGGTTCTTGTAAAGGTAATTTGATACATTGATGCTTCTGCAGGAGTGATAGGTCCTGTTAAACTTGGTGCACCTGGTGTCTATGGCTAGGTTCTCACTCTGGTTTGCTGAAATCCATTTTCCTAGGTATTATTATTATTATTATTATTATTATTATTATTATTATTATTATTATTATTATTATTATTATGACAGCTATAATACAAGGCAGATCTTAAGTGCGTGAAAGTGAATTACAAAGGTAAATATTGATCACTTCTACAAATTATTATTATTTTTCTTCTTGACCTTTCCCAATTCATTGAGGTCTGCAATTGATATAGATTTGGCCCAGTTTTATGGCCGGACCCCTTCCTGACGCCAACTTTCGGGGGAGGGTTGTATTCACTGTTGCGTGTTTCTGTCGAGGTTGTTAGTGTTGTGAGTGGATAATGAAAAATGTATTAATATGAACGCAAGCAACTAGTCCCCGAGCCAAATGAATTGAGAATACGGTGTTAAAATCCTCGACGCGGTCATGAATCAAACCCGGATTCTTCTGAACCGAAAACCAGTAAGTATGTTGACCATTCAGGTAAGTTGCTGAGTCACAAATAAAATATTACAATTGCCATGGCGAGTGGACTGACCTTCGAGCTGTGGGCACAAGGTCGTGGCAATATCAGACCAAAAGGCACCAGTGGCTGTTTTAACAGCTCTAATGTAAGTGTAAAGCCTTGCCTGATAAGCTGGGTAGACCTACTCTACATATGTATGCTGTAACAGGAGTTCGGTAGAAGCCTCGGGACGAATTACTCTTCAGTTGGTGTCAAAGCCACAAATCAGCAGAGTCCACACGACTCAAAACCAGAATGTCCCTACATTTTACCTGAAGTCCCTATGAAATTATTTCTGGATATTAAAACTGAACTATTTTTCTTTCATCAACATTCTGTCATACATAATTTTTATTATATATTTTTATTACATAAGTATATTTGTACTCAGCTGACGAATTTGGTCATGCCTTGCTGAAGTCATGCGTATATTAGTTGTGGAGAAATAGGTTCTATCCGAGATGTCACAAGTTCTACAGTCCTTGTCTCACGCATTCAGAGAGAAATTATTAACTAACAGTAAATGTAAAAGTTCTGGTCGCATTGTATTCCTCTTTCTAGGTTTGTTGTCACTCAACACAGAAACAATTTGCTCTGTTCCCGCATTTGAACGGGTAAGAACTAGCTTTGCAAGTCTGGAGCACAAATGAAAAAAGCTGACAGCAGTTACAAATTGTAAACATCAGATCTCATTCATTAAACCACGTGAATATTCGTTTTACATATGTAAATTTAAATAAACTATAGTTTTAATTAAATCAAACATATCCAGTAAAACGTGAATTCAGGTTGTTTCAAGAATCTGCATTCTGATGCACTCGAAAAATAATCTTTTTTTTTTTTTTTTTTGCAAGTTGCTTTACGCCGCACCGACACAGATATGTCTTACGGCGACGACGGGACAGGAAAGGGCTAGGAATGGGAAGGAAGCGACCGTGGCCTTAACTAAGGTACAGCCCCAGCATTTGCCTCGTGTGACAAAGAAAACCAACTTCAGTGTTGCCGACAGTGGGCTTCGAACCCACTATCTCCCAAAGACTGGATACTGGCCGCACTTTAGCGACTGCAGCTATCGAGCTCGGTGAAAAATAATCAGGACATTAATTTAAATACATTTCCTTGCAGCACTGCCTTCGTAATATACAGGCCATACTGTAGAAAGCGCGCCAAGCTAATCAAGTGAGGCGAGCTAAGTGAATGTTACAAATTGTACTTGTGAATGTAATTCATACGGATTGGGGGCATTCTTAGGATAGCTGTGACTGTTGAGAGACAAACATTAATATTTAAGTATATTGCATGTTTTTTCTTCAAATTTTTCACATCAGGATTTACGTAAATAGCTGTTATTAAGATAATGAGACCTGATAGTTTAGGTTGGGCATGGTATCTTCACGTGGTGAGTAATGTAAATTCATCGGACGTAATACTTCTCGTGTAATTTATTCATTTAATTGTTATCGTATAACACGTTTTTGTGGAAAAATAATGTGCTGCAAATTTAAATGCAGTGTGTGAAAGTTTGCATTTGCCACAATACTAAGGACTTGTGCGTACCACGGCGAAAATACAGTACAACTATACAAGTAAATAGACATTAATATTTCCATTTTCTTCGTATGGGGGTAGGTTACCTTTATGAAAAATGAAAATTCCAACCGAAAAATTACCTGTTACGAAGAATAAAGTTGTATATTTCACTCATTTTCCAGATCTGATGATGAGTTCTGCTTTTGACTTTCTTGTTACACAGATTTACAGCAGAGCGTTTTATTCTTGATACAGAAGAAGTATAAAAGTGGACAGTAACCAATGGAACGTACATAAGGTTATTTCTTGGGTTCGTAATGTTGAGTACGCGCTGCCTTTTATCCCCAAAATTAATGCGAGTAAAAAACCATTCCTCGGCAGTTTCCGTGAATGTGGGAAGTAACTAACAGATCTGGCTGATAAGTGCATTGATATTTGGGAAAACATGGCCTATTCCTAAACAAACAGTGATACAGATATTTGTATAGAAGAAAGGGTCTCAAGAAAGTCTTCGAAGGATAGTGCAAGAAGTGACAACAACAACAACAACAAAAACCAAGAAACCTACTGTATTTATGTCCATCTAGAGGTATGAAGTGAAGTGTATTATTGCACGTTTGTTTTCTCCACATTTGTATTAATGCATAATAATTATTTGTTGGGTACATTGGCGAGTAAAACACTGAAGCTTTGACCGCGTAGATCGCTCTTCAAACCTACTTCTCCTAAACTTACATAGACCTGACTTACAATTTATGATGCGATTACAGGTTTTAGTGATCTCACCTGTAATATTAATACAACATTTGTAAAAAATTCATAATTACAAAAGGTACAGACGCATCATGTCCTTGCATTACACGGGTCGGACGGAGGAAACATTTCTCCTCTTTGTGTGACGTCATCGGAGGTACAGTACGGCCTGTACATCACGAAGGCAGTGCTTGCAGACAGCATTGTTGTGTAGGACAGAGAACTCGAGTGGCGGAAGTGGAATGTGGTAACTAGGGGTTAGGAGGGTGCGCAAGGGGAAAGCGCCCATTATGAAAACAAAGAGGGGAAAATGCTCGAGCGAGATGCGCTAAGGACAGAAACAGACGAACAGTTGCAGTGCACTCATTGTTCATTAAAATATTTGCTGTACTCTACAACTGATATAATGCGTTTTGTTGTTGAGCATTGCCGGTGCTATCCATGAACAATAATTTATTTTATGTCATTATTTTAAAATCCTTCCTATATTTATTCCCGATTTATTAAATCTGCCCATCCACGAACCTACTACGCTGGCGTAGCAGGGGGAGAGGTGATACTCCATCGTGGCGCGTCCCAGGTGGCGGATAGGGGGGTCCTAACCGGCTTGCCGGCGGACTTGAGGGAAATAAAATACCTCTCGCGGACCAAACACACAACCCCCTGTGGGTGGGGGACGCAGACGAAGAATACACCCACAGTATCCCCTACGTGTCGTAAGAAGCGACTAAAAGGGGCGACCAAGGGATGATTGTCTTGCAACCATGAAACTACTTGTGATTAGTACCACCATGCGGAGAACACCATGGGTCGCTTTTACTTGCGCGTAGTACCACTATATTAGGTACGAAATAGGTTTGTGATTAGTAGCACACAGGAGCACCGTGCGGTCGGCTTTTGCAGTACCTGTGATTAGTACCACCATATGAGCCGGACCATGGGATGATAGCTACCATGGTTCCGCCTTGCCTGTGATTAGTACCCACTATATGAAGAACACCACGAGACAGGGGAAGGTCCCTGTGGTTAGTACTCTTACGTGCTGAACACCATAGGTTTGCGTTGCCTGTAAATAGCGCCGCACCGGGCGAGTTGGCCGTGCGCATAGAGGCGCGCGGCTGTGAGCTTGCATCCGGGAGATAGTAGGTTCGAATCCCACTATCGGCAGCCCTGAAAATGGTTTTCCGTGGTTTCCCATTTTCACACCAGGCAAATGCTGGGGCTGTACCTTAATTAAGGCCACGGCCGCTTCCTTCCAACTCCTAGGCCTTTCCTATCCCATCGTCGCCATAAGACCTATCTGTGTCGGTGCGACGTAAAGCCCCTAGCAAAAAAAATAGCGCCGCAATGTGAGAAAAACCATAGGTCTGTATTATATGTCGAATTTCATAACCTGTGAGTAGTACCATAATGTGTGGAATACCGCGAGTATCTGCTACTTTTGATTAGTACCGCAGCATGACAAATACCATGGTTCTACATTCCTAGCGATAAGTAGGCTACCGTTATGAGGGGCCGATAACTTTGATTTTGGACCCCCTTTAGACTGCAAGCATCATCGTTTCAATGTTATGCTATAGCAGCAGTCCCTTGGTCAGTAATCATATTGTTTTACGTCAGAATCTTGAACGTAAGGCATTGCGGGTGGCATCCACTGATTGTTTTAAATTCATGTCCATCCATTCATTTTTCGTCCTCACGTTTTGAATTCTGGTCAGTGGAGAATTTTGGACTTTTAATTTGTCATTCCATTTCGTCTCATTTCGTACCATTAGGGGCCGATGACCTCGATGTTAGGCCCCTTTAAACAGCAAGCATCATCATCATCATCATCATCAAATCTTCCCATATGTCCGTACGATTATCAAAGAAGGAATAATGTCCCTATGTGCAGCATCATGTACCTACAGTTGGCAACACTGCTCAAAAGCTGTTTAGTAATTAAACCAATATTTATACATTTTGAATCCAACTGCTAGTCTAAAAATACTGCACTAAACCTACAACTTATTAATAAAATCGCTAAAGTGTGTCAATAAACTAAGTTAGACTTTAGTTTACACCTTTCCCACGACAGTAAACCACCATTCTGGTCACTGCAGTATAGAGAGTGCTCTGAAAAAATGTTCCACTATTTAGAGAGGACGTATAGCACAAGAAGTTCAAGTAAGAGCCTGGAAGTGCTAGTTACGTCAGCTGGTGTGACAGAGAGCAGGGCGAGTATGAGAGAGTGGGCAGTGAACGCGCTGTTGTTGTCTGTCTCCCTTCACTATGAACAACCTTGTTGCTAGCACTTCCCATTACTTAACACACGGAGATAATGTGCTTACGTTAGGATAAAATATCATATTCTAACAAAGACGTCAGCGAAAATCTCACACTCAACACAATGTAACGCTAAGCGTACGAGAGCTGGCAACACTGACTATTTAGGCCTGGTTCCCACCAGGCCTCGCGCAGTGTCAGGCAAAGCACTTCAGTGCTGGCTGAACTGAAACGTCTCCCCTTGAGACCTATACCTCTAATAACTAAAGATAAATTCTGACAGCTAGGGTTGGAGGTAGGAGCATTGCACGTGCCAATTCACGATGTTGCCACATTCCAGCATTCCTTTCTCTTACCCCTCGCTTCCAGCTCACTTGTTCCCTTGTTCATTCGGACCGCTGTGATCTGTTGTAGACTACCTAGCCAGACTGTGACTGACATGGTCTCATGTTCCGTTATCTGAACTGCTTGCGACAAGATCTAACTCAGAAGTGAGAGGTTTGGCAACTCCAAGCAAGACGAGCTGGCCAGAAGATTTATCTCCATGGAACTGCAGTCGCCCCACCCTTGTTTCCATGGCAACCGTACTCCCACTCCCTTTATCCCGCACCGGCAGGCAGTGAACGGACCTCCCTCTAAGAACTGTCAGATTTTAACTTTAGATATTAGAGGAATAGGCGAGCTCTGACCGGTCACTATTCGGCAACATTGGGCGATCTTAACTTCGATTCGCTCGTGACGGGACACTTCCCTGTAAAGATTAGAAATATACTCGTTTAACGAGAATAGGGACAGAAGGGTAGGAGAGAGTTATTGGTTCACATCTCCTGCAGGATTTCACTTGGACTTACCAAACACTAGTGTAGATCAAAATAAGAAATAAAAATCCGACAAACATCCGGGCAAATGTTTAACATCACAGTAAGAGCAGCGTGGTAAGTCCTACAGGGCGAGTTGGCTGTGCGGTTAGGGGCGCACAGCAGTGACCTCTCGAGAGAAATTGTGAGTTCGAACCCCACTGTCGACAGCCCTGAAGATGATTCTCCTTGGTTTCCCATTTTCACACCAGGCAAGTGCTGCGACTGTACCTTAAGGCCACGGCCGCTTCCTTCCCTCTCCTAGCTCTTTCCTGTCCCATCGTCGCCATAAGAACCTATCTGTGTTGGTGAGACGTAAAGACAATGCAAAAAAACTCTAATTTCGTAGGCAGGAAACAAGAATCCAGCCGTTGCTCGTATGCTGCAAAGCCAGAGTAAAAGAATGAATTATTAAATTATTAAACATAAAAAAATAAGAATGTAGTATTAATACAACAAAACATGCTCCGTGTCAATTGATATGAATATAACTTTCCCGACTGGTACAGTGGTATTGCAGTATGGAATCAATTTACGTATTATGAACTCAACGTATTGCCTTCGGCTGAATACAAACAGAAGCACAGTTATGCTGTTCCTTCTTGTTCGACTTAGTGTGGATTAAGACAGTCATAATTTTTATTTCATTGGAGTAAAATCTCGATTTCATGGATTATCAGGGGCCAAGATTTGTTCCTAAAATCGAAAGTCCACTAAATCGAGAATCTTAGGAATTGTATTGACAATAAAATATTTTCATTATTATTAAGCTTTAACGAGAGCCGTTTTATGTACGTACCAATTTACGGTGAATTCGTCTTATAAAGGCACGATGTGTCGGTTGCTTTCTCCCTGTATTCAGTTTCTTGATGATTATTCATCGAATAGCTGAAAATGCAAACTTGATGATGCACCTATGAAAGAGGTATTTATTCGCGTAAATACGTCCATGTCTTCTCCATCCACCGCTAGATCCGGGCCGACTGCATCATCATCATCATCGTCGTCGTCGTCGTCGTCGTCGTCGCCATCGCCAGTTTTCTGACCACTCCATAGAACAACCTCAGCGATCTCCTGGCTTGGAATTTAGCCTGAGTCATCAATCTAGCCACTGTTCAGTGTCATTTTCACTACAGTTATTGCCAGCCTGCTTCAAAGTTTCGGTAGTTCATTTCCGCTTAATGATAATATTTCGCCGTGCGGTTAGGAGTGCGCAGTTATGAGCTTGTATCCGGGAGAGAGTGGGTTCGAGCCCCACTGTCGGCAGCCCTGAAGATGGTTTTCCGTGGTTTCCCATTTTCACACCGGGCAAGTGCTGGGGCTGTACCTTAATTAAGGCCACGGTCGCTTCCTTCCCATTCCTAGGACTCTCCTATCCCATTGTCGCCATAAGACCTTACTGTGTCGGTGCAACGTAATGTCAGTTCTAAAAATAATAAAAGGAAACGGAGACCATTGAACTGAGCAAAGTCATTGCACCAAGCAAGTGGCTGCGCGGTTTGACCCACTGACCCACGTAGCTGTGACCTTGCATCCAGGAGATCGTGGGTTCGAACTCCATTATCGGCAGCCCTGAAGATGGTTTTCCGTGGTTTCCCATTTGTACACCAGTAAAATGCTGGGGTTGTACCTTAATCAAATCCACGGTCGCTTCCTTCATGCTCCTATTCCATCGTCGCCATAAAACCTACCTGTGTCGGTGCGATGTAAAGCGAACTGTAAATAAATACATTGGGAATACAATAGAAGAGCTACGAAATTAAATCCAATTAAAGCATACATAATATAACTACAGCAGAAAATCATTATGTGAAATAAACGATATCAAAACAAGACGCTACATGACAGCCAAAGATGATGTCTAAAAAATATACGAAAAATACAAAAAAGAGTCATGACAATTACAGATTTCTTGCGATTAGTGTAACATAATTACAATCAATCGCTTAAGAAATGAAAATCCACGGCCTGATTCTACTCATTCAACCGGGTCAGGAATGAAATGAATGAAGCCCCATCTAGCGGCGAGGATAGGACTTGTGCCGTCTGCAGAGGCCTGTCGCACTCCTCTGGGGCAATGATTAATGGCTGTCAAATGAAATAATGTTGGAGATTGTTGCTGGAATTAAAGATGACAGGGAAAACCGGAGTACCCGGAGGAAAACCTGTCCCACCTCTGCTTTGTGCAGCACAAATCTCGCATGGAGTGACCAGGATTTGAACCACGGAACCAAACGGTGGGAGGTCAGCGCGCTGCCGCCTCAGGCAATCGCGTAAGAATTCACACAAATTTATAAAAAGTGAAATGTCCATTTAATTTTTGTTGTTATTGTTTCTTTAACATCGCACGAACAAATTCAAGGTTTACGGCGTTGGAGGGATGGGCAAGGGTTAGGACTGGGAGGGTAGCGGTCGTGGCCTTAATTAATGTAATCTAGTAATGTAACATAACAATTGCAGTAAGGTTACACAGTAGTTCACACAAGATTTAAATAATATAATTCAAATATTTCATTACAAATACGTTAATGAGGAATTACAACGCAATCGTATAGTAATTCACACATAGCTTAAATAATTCCAATGGTTTAATGTGTTTGTTTTACGCTATAAAACTGTCATCACCACCAACGTACAGTACATTACTTCAAATTTGAATGTTCCAAGTATTATTAAGGATATGGTTAATGGTGTAATGTCATTTCTGTTACAGGTCACATCACTATCAATGCGTCGTCTAGAAGCGAAACGAGTGTCAGGTGAGTTTTATACAACCTTCTACTTTTTACCACAAATAATGTACAGGTGCATTATTTGCCAGCTATATTGTGATTTGAATAGCCTCCAATGCTCAGGTGGCAGCGCGCCGGCCTCTCATCACTGGTTTCCATGGTTCAAATCCCGGTCACTCTCCGTGAGATTTATACTGAACAAAGCGGAGGCGGGACAGACTTTCCTCTGGGTACTCCGGTTTTCCCTGTCATCTTTCATTCCAGCAACACTGTCATCTATCAGTCATCAATCATTCCCCCAGAGGAGTGCGACAGGCTTCGGCACAACTCCTATTCCCGCTAGATGGGAGCTTCATTCATTCCATTCCTGACCCGGTCGGATGACTTAAAACAGGCTGTGGATTTTCATTTCATTTTCATTGTGATTTGAATTCGCTTAGGCACGTTGGACAGAATGGTCATAATAGACCCGTTTCATAAAGATGTTAGTGTAAGAGAAGTATAGGAAATTCAAATGCCAGCTGAACGCGTGGAAGTTCAGGGCAGACGACGCATTAACAACAGGTTCAGCGTGCAGAGATAAAGCATAGCAGTGAGCAGGTCCGATTTATGTTCGCGGTTCGCGAACCATGGCTAATGTGCATAAGGTTTGCCACGTCATTAACAATCACTCTTCTGTTTTTCAGGATAATATCATGCACTTGTTCAATATTGGCCTCAGTTACGGCTGCAAATCGACGCCTGGATCTTTCCTCATACTTCACGCTGGAGCGACCCCTTTTGAACTGTTCAGTCCGCTGGTAAACACTTTGATGTGGTAAAACATTGTCCTCGTATTTTGCTGAAAGTCTTCTATGAATTTCCGCTCCTCGTACACCCTCAGACCACAAAAAACGGATTACGGAGCACTGTTCTTCCTTGGTGCAACCAGAGAGTGGCGCGGTCATCTTTCCGTCGCAACAGCGCAAGCTGTACTGATCTGATAACGCTGAAACCTACCAAAACGGTGCCATCTAGGGGCTAGCGAACACACAAGGCTATAGAGCCAACCTAAAGTCAATTAGAGCAAAATTAAAGATACTTATTCACTTATCCATGTATAAGATAATAACTATACAGCGGTACTAAAACTATCACGTAGAAACTCGGTTATGCAAGTCTAGTAAAAGTATTAAGCCCACGCAGATATGGTCAACTTACTATTTCTAACCACTAAGAAGATAACGCGGCAATATCGTCGACGCCACACTCGTGTCCGAGCTTGGTGGCGCCCCGTGGGAGTGACGGCTTACATTTTGAGAACCACCGGTCTAATTGGAGATGGATGTGACGCCAAGCAGACCCTTTCACTGTGAGGGTATGATGCTAGGATGAAGAGGACCAAGAATCACAGTATAGCAAGACGAAGGACAAAATATAGTATTTTAAATATTTAGCCATATATTTATATAATAATACGTTCATTTTAAAATGAAGCTGCTTGCTTCTACGCAAGTTTCTTAACACACTGCATACAAATTTAATCATGATAAGGACAATATTGTGTTAAGTAAAATATTTCATATTAAATTAATATAAATGTTACATGCTTGTTATTCTTGTACCAGGGGTAAACCGTCCCCTGGTATTTATACTGCACTCTTACTCTAGGGCCATCTATGTCAACAGACTGGAACTTGTGAACTCCCACAAACCTTCGTCTTCTATAGTTTGATGTCTCTACCATCGATTTAGTTGTTCCCTCTTCTGGACTAAAGATTAACTACCGGATAGAATAATATTGATTTTTTAGTTGGCAAACCTTTTTTTTTTCTGAGGATTGTTTTGTTTATCTACCGAAGTTGTCAACACTTCAGCTGCTTCCTCCTCAATTGCAATCAACCTATCAGATACTTGGAAATATCTTCTCTAGACAGTTAAAACCGGGGATGTGTTCAGGAATCCAACCTATCAGTAAAGAGTTCTGGAAACTTCCCTTAATGGTACTATAAAAGCAAGGCACTTTAAGGCCGCTTGTCTGAATCGCTCCATGGGGATCATAGGAAGTACCTAGGTATTAATATAAGGAAAGATAAGGTAAGGTAAGAGTGTATTCTGCCCGAAGGCAGCTCCGAACTTCCGCAGAGGTGTGCCTAAGCCGGAGTTTGCGTACGGTAGGCTGGCCAGTTCCTTTCCGCTCCTCTATACCCTTACCCCCCACCAACAGCGCGTGGCAATCCATACAAATCTTGACCACGCCCAATGTTGCTTAACTTCTGAGATCTCACGGGATCCGGTGTTTCAACACGGCTACGGCCGTTGGCAAGGAAGATATAATTAGGGTAATAACATTAACGAGGTTTTAAATAAAGCTTACACATGTCTTCACATGGTTATGAAAGTATTTGTAGTAAGGATGTAAATGTGAGAGCGTATAAGTCTCTGGTAAGACCCCAGTTAGAGTATGGTTCCAGTGCATGGGACGCACACCATAATTACTTCATACGAGAGCTGGAAAAGTTCCACAGGGAAATGACGCGATTTGTTCTGGGTGATTTCCGATAAAAGAGTAGTGTTACAAAAATGCTACAAACTCTAGGCTGAGAAGAGAGGAATAAGGGAAAGAGCTTAACGACTAAGCGGTATGTTTTCAGCTGTCAGTGGAGCTTTTAAAGGTAGGAAAGATGAACATATGAAGATAAAGTTAGAATTCAAGAAGAAACATTGGGGTAAATATTCATTTTTAGGAAGAGGAATTAGGGATTGAAATAAGTTTTCAAGGGAAATTTTCGATAAATTTGCAAGTACTTTGAAATCATTTCAGAAAATCTAGGCAAACAATTGATAGAGAAAGTGCCACCTGGGAGCCAGACCTAAAATGAAGCTCATTGATAATTCCTCTACTACAGTAGTATAGTATGTGCTTGGTTGAATACATCCAAAATTGTTCCTATACCACCTGTTATGCGGCACTCGAATGATGAAATTTGGTCCAAAGTAAGGCGTGATTAATCACTTCTCTGACCTGGGGCAACATGACGTCCCTGTGTGGACAGAGGTTGCAGATAATTCTGTTCGGCTGTGGTGATTAGAAGCATTTGCCTGCTTGAGGGCTACGTCTCAAGAATTACGGTACTTCCCCCCAAACCAACCCACCCCACCCCCACCTCACAGTGCTA
The DNA here is from genome assembly GCF_040414725.1 of Anabrus simplex. Classification (NCBI taxonomy): domain Eukaryota; kingdom Metazoa; phylum Arthropoda; class Insecta; order Orthoptera; family Tettigoniidae; genus Anabrus; species Anabrus simplex. Next base: position 52,273,865 of record NC_090272.1, on the reverse strand, counting down.
AAGTAAACGTACTTCCCCTCTCAGTCTGCTGCTGCGGGCGGAAATTATTATGTGGGCCACAATATTTTCCAGGCATTTAATTTGATTACAGAACATGCTGTGGCTTCCATCGACTTGAGACATCAGGCTAGGGAACGATGGAGGGTGCAGAGATGTCTATACGTGACTTTAGTAAGGCGTGACAGCTTCTCTTCACTCCTGAAAAACGTGGCGAGACCAGGATGGAAACGAACGTGACTCTCGCCATCACAACCACTGTTCTCAGATTATCATCATTTAAGTTTTCCATCGGCAGCGCTTTACTGCGTGTCTCAAACAAATCTTAAACTTACTCATACCTCCAATGTTATTGGAACAGTTAAATTTCAAAATGTTATACTTTCAATTTTTTAACTAGTGGTTAACCTGAGAGGTGAACTTTTCCAACTCATCCTCGAGGGGAAGATTGAAGGAAATCTATTTGTAGGGTGGTTCAGATATTACTGGCTTAATTAATGACTTGCCACTACTATGGACGAAGTTCTAGAGGTATATTTCGACCCGCTGTTTTGCGAGTTATCAGAATCAGTCCCTTCGTAGAGGGACCAGTGTTGCCAATTTAGCCATTTTATAGCTAGTTCTAGTTATTTTGAAAAGTCACGTGCTATAAAATGTTGAGTTGAGCTATTAGCTACATTTTTGCTTTAAATTTCCGCTACTTGAGAAATGTTTGCTTTTTCCATTTTAATATTTTTTTACGATTCGTATGTATTTTTATATAGCAATTGTGAATTAAAATCAAATATCGCATGCACAATGCGATAGCCTTTGAAATACTGGCCAATCCCTTCACCAGTCTGCGTGAGCGGACAACAGACTTCCACACTACAAGCTCATTAGGCGTGCGAGAGGCTGACGGTAAAATCGAAATGTTTGTGTCAGAAAATTGTGCTCTGCTCGCAAGTAACCAGGCATACGCCAAAGAAGAACAAATGTTACTGTAAAATTGACCGGGGAACTGTAGTTACGCCTTCCATACGATATAAATGCTGTGCAATTGACAAGCATTTTGTTGTTGTTGTTGTTGTTGTTGTTGTAGGTGAAACCCTGAAAGTACTGAAACCTTCAATTCTTAATATCATTCGTACCCTTGGTGTTGTTTCTGATTATATAGACTTGCCGGTAATCCAGTGGAAAAATATTACTTACACCAAATACCAAAATATTTGAATAAAACATAGTGTTGGGTTGAGGTAGATGATAGTGAAGGAAAACACTATCAAGAATTTGTTTCTTGTTTTTTTGCTACTGTCTTTATGTCGCACCGACACAGATAGGTCTTATGGCGACGATGGAATAGGAAAGGCCTAGGAGTTGGAAGGAAGCGGCCGTGGCCTTAATTAAGGAACAGCCCCAGCATTTGGCTGATGTGAAAATGGGAAACCACGGAAAACCATCTTCAGGGCTGCCGACAGTGGGGTTCGAACCCACTATCTCCCGGATGCAAGCTCACAGCCGCACGCCCAACTCGCCCGGTATCATGAATTTGTATTCTTGGTATTTCCTGTATTAATATTACCATATTCAAATGCTGGTGTAGAACGTTAATATTGTAAAATTAAAATCGTATGATGACACAAACATTAGGTGCCATTCTGTTTGTACGTTTTGACCCCAGAATAACCAATGGCTGCTGCTGGCTTTCTACAAGTGTGCTTAAAACAATTGGCACTACAACAGACAGGCGCGGCTGACTTCGGGTAATTTTATTTGAGTGGGGGGGGGGGCGGCATGATTAATATGAACAGAGGCATGTGAAATGACGAACAACTATTAATTCAAACATTCTTAGATAACAACAATATTCACAAATAAACAAAAAAACAGAACAATAATATAGCCTGTTTCTCAAGCACTTTTTTGAACGAGTCTAATGTACGGAGTTTTAAAAAATATTCACAAATAAACAGAAAAATATAACTTTTCATAAATATTTTAAAGCAACGTTTTATGTACGAAGCTATCAAAAATAATCACAAGTAAGAAAAATAGAACTTGCTTCATAAATACATCTTCTTAATAAATGCCTTATTACTGTATATTTTGCACTTCATGATATGCAATATGAAAAGCTGTAACATCAAATGTACCACCTGAACAGGGTCCATTGGTAAATGTAGTTCTCTGAAGGAATGTCCACTTTCTAATCTCATTTCTTGATATAAAACTATCTACCAACTTCTCCAGATTTAACGCCTTAGCAACATCCGAAGACTACCAAACTCCACGTTATAATGGGACTTGACACCTAGGGGGGGAATTTTTGTGAGGGGTGTAAAATGGCACTCTTTCCCGCCCCCCTTTTTAAGATCATTTTTGAGGGACAGAGAACGTCTCCCCCACCCCCACCCCAAAGTCGGTGCCACTAACAGCAGCACTCTTTTGCGGGTGCTTCTGATGCTGCTACCTCTAGTAGTGCTGTTGGAGACTAAGAACAGAATGAGGATACGATATTTTTCAATAAGGGGGTGAGTTCATGTAGCCTTTCTCTAAGCTATTTCAGTCTGTAATTTTAACTACATTTAGCTGTATTTTTAATACAGCTTAGCTACACTTTTGTGTTCGTGAGTTGGCAATACTGAGGAATACGGCGTCTAAGAAGACGAAGAAGAAGAAGAAGAAGAAGAAGGTGCCCATGTACTTCGCTGCAAATGCAAACACGATGAGTTTCAAGAAATGCTATAGGAGTTGCTCAAAGGAAACTGAGAATTTAGTACGAGCGCCTCTCTCTTCAAAGAAAGTCTAAACATTCGTCATACTTCCGTGCACGTGCTGTTTGTAGGTGAGGAAGCAAAGTGACTAGGTTCAGAATTGTCCAGCATCGCTCATTCAGTTTATGGTGGCAAGTTGTGTTAGCAGAGCCGACATTTACCGTCGCATATATAAAGTATTATCATACCTACTTCGGGATCACCCGAAAATTGCGAGAGAGTATTCATTTATTGCAATATAATTCTTTTTGAAGCATGTATTTTATTTCTTTTACTACAATTAGTTACTACGTTAAACATTATAATTAAATCTGATAAATATTTTTTTGCAAGTTGCTTCACGTCTCACGACACAGCTAGAACTCACGGCGACTATGGGACAGGAAAGGGTTAGGAGTGGTTAGGAAGCGGCCGTGGCCTCAGTTAAGGTACAGCCCCAGCATTTGCCTGGTGTGAAAGTGGGAAACCACGGAAAACCATCTTCAGGGCTGCCGACAGTGGGTTTCGAACCCACTATCTCCCGAATACTGGATACTGGCCGCACTTAAGCGACTGCAGCTATCGAGCTCGGTAGTCTGATAAATATTTACGCTCGTTTTCCAAATTATATTTTTTTGTCCTAGATGTTAAACAGAGTTATACCTTTGTATAACCGAGGACACAGTTCGCCTTTGTGGTGTAGTGGTTAGTGTGATTAGCTGCTACCTCCGGAGGACCGAGTTCGATTCCCGGCTCTGCCACGAAATTTGAAAAGTGCTACGAGGACTGGAACGGGGTCCACTGAGCCTCGGGAGGTCAACTGTGTAAAGGGCGTTCGATTCCCACCTCAGCCATCCTCGAAATGGTTTTCCGTGGTTTCCACCCAACTTAAGGCCACGGCCGCTTCCTTCCTTCTTCCTTGCCCATCCCCTTCAATCTCCCCATCCTCCACAAGGCCCCTGTTCAGCACTGCAGGTGAAGTCATCTGGACGAGGTACTGGTTCTCCTCTCCAGTTGTATCCCCAGACAAATGTCCCCACACTCCAGGATACTGCCCTCGAGGCGGTAGAAGTGGGATTCCTGCTGTGTTCCGGGGGAAAGCCAACCCTGGACAGAAAACTGATTTAATAAAAAACATATTTTGACCGCTTGGCCAGTTTTGTTCTGTACTTAACACATCTTCAACGACCTAATATGTCCCCCTGTGGATGGGGGCTGTAGAATGACACCCACGGTATCCCTTGCCTGTCGTAAAAGGCAAGTAATAGAGGCCCGGCGGCTCTGAATTTTGGAGCGTGGGTTGTCGACCACGGGGCCCTTAGCTGAGTCCTGCATTGCTTACCCTTATTCGTACCAGGCTCCTCACATTCATCTATCGTATCCGACCTCCCTTGCTCAACTCTTGTTCTTTACCGACCCCGACGGTATTAGGTATCGAAGCCTAGGAAGTCTTCAGCGCGTCGGCTTTCCACCGTTGGGTTCCGTGGTTCATATCCCGGTCACTCCATGTGAGACTTTTGCTGCACGAAGCGGAGGCCGGACAGGCTTTTCTCCGGGTACTCCGGTTTTCCCTGCCATCTTTAATTTCAGTCAGTCATTAATCATTGCCCCAGAGGAGTGCGACAAGCCTCGCCAGCCGGCACAATTCCCATCCTCACCGCAAGATGGGAGCTTCATTCATTCCATCCCTGACCCGTTCGCTGACTGGAAAACTAGTTTTAGGTTTTTTCGTAGCTCATTTTCCTAGGAAGTTTTCAACATTGAGTTGCCTGCCTGTAACTGTGGATATTTTTTCATTGTGAGATATGAATGAGAGGATGCTGTCCAATTAATATTTGTTGAAGACAAGTAAGGACCCGTAAATGACAACCGAGAGCGCAGGGTTTCGACCCTGTAACCTCAAGGATAGAAAATAACTAACTACGCTCCGAGCCGCACCAAATAGTAAGTATTACCGCTGGGTCATTAACACACTGGATGCCATCTTTATAATCCCGGAGGCCCGCATGCGGTGAGATAAGTTACCGGGGGATGGTGGCACCCACGTGTTTCAAATCCTCCCCTTCAGGATAATTTCCTGCCTGGTGGCACCCTCTGGAAATTGGTTACCCTGCCGCCTACCCCATCTAAATCCATTCCCCGCCCCACAGGCGCATTGGGGTAGTAGTCGTCTCATGTTAGTAAACCTAGTTACAAAGTTGTGGGGGGAGGACACGGGAGGGGCCATTGTCGCTTGCCAACTCAAGCTGAACTCAGCTACGAGCTCAAGAGCTTCTGTTTACAACCAGAACTCCACACAAACAGACCTTACACCGATAACTTGGCGAGAGTCCAGGTATCTTTTCAAAAGGAAAATCCAGAAGGAGATGGAATAAAATACTTCATCTTGAGCATTGAGGACATGATGAAGATGCTGCCCTTGTTGTACGAATTGTAAAAATACAGACATATGCGGTCATCCGGGCATTATGTCTGGTGAGGACATAGGTATCACCATTTGACACGCGCCTGTAAGGTATGCATAGCCACTTAACTGCAAGGACGCACAAGTTGCCGGCTTAACTCCTAGCCATTCCAGTGCAGACACCTTCGTTATCGCTACTGTAGAGCGGGTTGTGGCCTCTCCAGGCTGAATATTCTTGCTGTATGGAATTCAATGCGAACAAACTTTTTTCCCCACCAGATACTTACCAACATGATATCAGTGCTGAAGAAGTTTTCTTCGCACTTTCTGTTGAGCAAAGGCATCGATCACATCATCATAGTCATAGTTCTCCAAGTTTTGCTTCGAAAGAGAACAACGACGATTAATTTTTTGTACAATTTCAGTACAGTAGTAGTGACACCTAGCATAGTCAGCCACTCTAATGTACCGAGAGAGTTAGTTACCGCAGCTGTCAGTATGCATTCGTGTGTTTGAGCCCCACTGTCGGCAGCCCTGAAGATGGTTTCCTTCCCAGTCCTAGCCGTGTCCTATCCCATTTTCGCCGTAAGACCTGTCTGTGTCGATGCAACGCAAAACAAAAAGAATCAGTGTAATCTTATTTTTCGTTGCATACTATCGTGTAATTGCCTTGTTTCCGTACTCGAAAAAGTACACACTTTACCGTACTGTAATAACTTTCCACATTGTTTTTATTGAACTCCGCTTCATAGAAATGTAAACACGGATAGTCAGAAAGATCATGAATCAGAGAACACCTAACCTTGTTGAACTGTTTCTGCGCCTGATAGCAGCACTATGGTTCTGTACCCATCTACAACAGATATGGCGACTCTGCATTTCCAGCTCAAGTAATCTGCCAACCCCTGTAGGTGGGGGACGCAGACGATGAATTATCCACGGTATCCCCTGCCTATCGTAAAAGGCGACTAAAAGGGGCGACCAAAGGATGAGCAAATTAGAACCATGAGACTACTTGTAATTGGCACCATCACGCAGAGAACACAATGGGTCGCTTTTACTTGCGCGTAGTACCACTATGTTAGGTACAAAATTGGTTTGTGATTAGTTACGACAGTGTGTGGCTCAGAATGCATTTTACAGTACCTGTGATTCGTACCCCTGTATGAGCAACACCATGGGATGAGCGACACTATGGTTCTGCCTTGCCTATGCTTAGTGCCCACTATGTGAGGAACACTACGGCATAGTGCGAGCCCCTGTGGTTAGTCCACTTATGTGATGAACCCCATAGGTTTGCGTTGCCTGTAAATAGCGCCGCAATATGCGAAACACCATAGGTCTGTGTTACATGTGCACATTACATTACCTGTGAATAGTACCATAAAGTGTGGAATACCTCGAGTCTACGCTACTTTTGATTAGTATCGCAACATGCCAAATAGCATGGTTCTACTTTCCTATCGATAAGTACCATTATGAGGGGCCGATAACCTGGATTTTGGACCCGTTTCGACTACAAGCATCATCGATTCAGTATTGTGCTTTATCAGCAGTCCCTTGATCAGTTATACCATTGTTTAACGCTTGATTCTGGGAATGTGGGACATTGCGGGTCGGATCCACTAATTGTTTTAACTTCATATCCATTAATTCATTCTTCGTCCTCACGTTTACGAATTCTGGTCAGTGGAGGATTATGGGTTTTTAAATTGTCATAACATTTCGTACCATTAGAGGCCGATGATCTAAATGTTAGGTCCGTTTAAACAACAAGCATCATCATCATCATCATCATCATCAGTAATCTGCCACCATCAGCATGTTGACTAATGTATAGATTAACCCATTTCTGATATATATATATATTACAGTATATCATAAATGTCCTATTACCTTCATTAATCGAGAACCGGTAGCTTAGTGGCTGTTCACTGATTCAAATAACATTAATTTGTATGGTTTATTAGCATATAATTCCATGTAAACATATCTTATATGGCAACATACAACAAAACGAAAAAGGTCGCTCCATGAGTCAAACATGGACGATTTGCGTAACGACGTGTCAGTATTACTTATAATATTTAATTTAATTTTAAATAGGTAAATTCACCATAATATATATTAAAATATACGCAATAGCTACTCGTTTCGAATTTCCATCTCATCCGTAACGTAAGAATCACTCTACGTGGCAGATGGGTATATAACTATTATTATTTCTACGTTGTTCATGATTTACGTTCCAGATACTATTTTCCACGCTGTATGCCAACAGCGTCTTGTACTTGTAAGGATATCTTAAGCAGTTATCATGGCACCTCACACATTTTCAAAGGAAGAGATTATCTCATTACATCATATCTCGGAAACGATTGGTTTCTGGAGCTACGTTTATAAGAACTTTCTACCTTGTTTCATTTCCCTGAACACACACCTGCAGTTTTTACCTATCATTCTGAAACACCCCACATTATTCATCAGTGCTATTACGGTTTTTACAATTGTCATTCTCTTTTAAATTGCTAACCTTTTGTAACTAGTCTACCACAGGGAGTCTTATCTCAATGAGAAAGTGCCCCTGCCTTCACCAAGCTGGTCTTATCCAGCCAGAGGCAGTCAGTATTTAGTTTCTGATTGCCCTCACCGAACTTTCCAAGGCTCCTTAATGGACTTCGATCGGCCATCGCGTGTGAGTCCGTGTTGTGGATTTCTCAACTTCATCTTGTGATCAGGTATAGTCTGTATCAGAAAGTAAAAGAATTCCCACCAATATATTCGTAGCGAAGGAGCAAAAACTCAGCATTCAAATGTTAAAACCGTTTGAAAAATGATGTACGAATTCCTGTATACTGGCGCCCAGTTTCCGGTACTGTTGAGAAGATAGCAAGTAGAAGTAGGTGGTTGACATAAATAATACTGTCATAATGATTATAGTAATAATAATAATGGCTTTACGTTCCACTAGCTACTTTTACGGTTTTCGGAGACGCCGAGGTGCAGCAATTTAGTCCCGCAGAACTTTTTACGTGCCAGTAAATCTATCGACACGAGTCTGACGTATTTGAATATCTTAAAATACCACCAGACCGAGTTAGGACCGAACCTGCAAATTTGATACCAGAAGGTCATCTCGTGAACAGTCTGAGCCACTCAGCCCAGTGGTTGGCATAAATGAAGTCCGCTTTTGTAAGACTCCGAAATATTTTTAATTGTATATATCTTTAATAGTTTTCGGGCATTCTTTTACTGCGGGGAAAGTAATGTAATGCCTTGTCAATGCCTTCATAATATGGAGATATAGTTGGAATTCAAGAGGATAAATACTCATTTATAGGACGAAGAGTAAAAGATTGTAATAAATTTTATCAAGAGAATGTTCGATAAATTTGCAAGTTCTTTGAAAATGTTTGAGGAAAAGCTATAAAAACAACTGATATGGAATCTGCCACCTGGGAGACAGCACTGAATACAAATCATTGATGACTGATCCTGATTATCCGAGGCAAAGTGGACGGAATCCACCCCGAATAAGTGAAAATTCGAATAATACGGATATGAATTTTCGTCAATATACAGTATATCGTACAGTATCAGTAAACTACTTCTCAAATCTTAGGCTAATGAATATGGTATAATGTAAAAACAAATAAAACCACATTCACGTTTCATTTTCAATAAATAATATAGGTAATATGAACAGTTGATATAAATACATCCGCGTCTGTGGTGTTGTGGTTAGCATAATCAGCTGCCAACTCCGGAAATTTGAAAAGTGGTACGAGGGCTGGAACGGGGACCAGTCAGCCTCGGGAGGTCAACTGAGTAGGTGGGGGGGGGGGTCGATTCCCTCCCCAGCCATCCTTGAACTGGTTTTCTGTGGTTTTTTACTTCTCCTCCAGGCAAATGCCACGGCCGCTTCCTTCCCTCTTCCTCGTCTATCCCTTCCAATCTTCTCATCCGCCCCCCACAAGGCCCCTGCTCAGCATAGCAGGTGAGGCCGCCTGGGTGAGATACTGGTTCTCCTTACCAGCTGTATCCTCCGAACCAAAGTCTCATGCTCCAGGACACTGTCCTAGAGGCATCCCTTGCTGAGTCCAATGGAAAAACCAACCCTGGAGGGTTAACGGATTAAGAAAGAAAGAAAATATACTGTAATAAAATGTGTGTTATGTAGCATTTTGTTATGTTACTGCTTCAATAGGCCTAAGTATGTTGAAGATACAATATAACAACAAAATACGGTGCCTCGAGTAATCGGTGTTTGGATAATCGGTGTGACAGTGTACTTACAGCACCCAAATTCTACCAGCATAAAAACATACCCAGAAAACTTTTTCAGTGCATGTAAAACAGTTATTTAGATACTACCGAACAGAGTGTCTCAGACAACGGCCAGTTATGTCTGCTAGCACGATAGTCTACTCGGGAGACAGATGAGTTCGAATCCGCCGTTGCCCATCCTCGAAATTTTTTCTGTGTTTCCATTTTCAACTCCCAGCGGAATGGTACCTTTCGCATTTTACAAGTTACTCTACGTCGCACTGACACACATAGGTCTTATGGAGACGATGGGATAGGAAAAGGCTGGGAGTGTGAAGTAAGCGGCCGTGACATTTATTTGCCTGGTGTGAAAATGGGAAACCGCGGAAACCATCCTCATGGCTGCCAACGGTGGGGTTCGAACCCGCTATCTCCCGAATGAAAGTTCACAGGTGCACGCCCCTAACCACACGGCCAACTCGCTCGATGCCTTTGTGAAGGCCACGGCTACTTTCTTCCCATACCAAGCGCATACAAGTACACCTACGCCCACAGACGAGAACCTCATAGAGCGGTAGATGTGGATCACTCCAAAAGGATGTATCGGGAAATGCAGACATGTCCTCAGACATTTTCAACACCAAAAGTCATACGTTTAAAATACATAGCTACAAGCGCCATGTGGGCTTAGTATCTTCGTTCAATTGTTTTACGGTAATCATTACTTTTCAGTGCCTTTGCTGGTGTCCGCCTCCGTAGCGTAACGGTTAGTGTTATTAGCTGCCGTCCTCGGGGTTCCCGGGTTCGATTCCCGGTACTGCCAGAAATTTAAGAATGGCAAGAAGGTTGGTACGTGGTTGAAATGGTACATGCAGCTCACCTCCAATGGGGATGTGCCTGAAAAGAGCTGCACCACCTCGGGATGAGGACGCGAGTTTACTTAATGCCTTGCTGGTGAGATGTAGTGTTTACAGTGCACTATATCTTCTGGTATGGGCTAGAATAAATTTGTTACTTTCATTGACTTGTCTCAGTCTCATCCTTGGCTTTGACAATATGAAAGTGACTGAGGTATGAGCGATGCTAGTAATACCATTCCGTATGCAGCCAGTCCCTGATATGAATGGTATGAAAATATCACTCATAGGGTCGGCTGGTGCGTGCATTTCAGTGGGCTTGGCAGACTGATACGTGAGCAGCTTCTGGCTCCGTGAGGAAAGCAACGGGAAACTACCTCGTTCCTCATTTCCCTAGTATGCCTCTTCAGTGATGCCTAGGCCATCTATGATAGCTGTTGGCATAGCTGTGGAGGATCAAACCAGCCTTCGGGCTGAATACCCAACATTACTTTTCAAGAACAAAATTGTTCCATATTGCTTTTTTAAAAATTTTAAATCTGATTTGATAGGGATCAGTTTTCCGATTGCTTCCTTCAATCTACTTAACAATACAATTTTCTGGAACAAGAATTTCGATATGTGAAACTCCCTCCTTCAATATTACACCTGTATTTTTAAGTAGAGTCAGTTTGCTCAGTCGTAAAGGTAGCCTATCATTGTTTCACCCCAGTGCGGCTTGTGCTTATCACTTGGACACCGAACCTCTTTTTGTATATCGGTGTGGCACTACTACTACTACTACTACTACTACTACAACTAAACTGTTTTTATTCCGTACCCCGAAGGGGTGCGGCGGGCCTCTTAGCGGGTAACACCTTCCCTCAGGCCAGGATATTTGTAGCTGTGAGTTGAAGAGGGAGGGCAGCGTACGAACCCCCGGCCAGGTATTTGTAGTAGTGCGGGAGAATGGAAAACCACGGGAAACCATTCTCAAGAGAACCGACGATGGACCCCGCCCAACCTTCCGAATGCAGAGCTGCAAGACTAGTAAAACTGAGCGCTGTTGATCCAAAGGTTACTCTGCTCTGTGTGACACCACTGCAAGCTGTCCTGCAAATGAGCACAATGCAGTGTCGGTATACTAGGGGAGATATGTGTATCTCCACTTGCTATGTATGCCTTTCTAGGCTTCCATGATCAAAACCTGAGTTCCTATAAGGAAACATCAAGCTTCCTTTGTCGGATACTTCAGTGATGGTGCGCTGGGTGAGATACACTTACGAGGGAGACGTACAGTGGTGTCTCAACGGCGCACTAGCCTCCAGCGTAGCAATCCAACTGATGAATCCACTGTCACACTGGTAATTACACGATTGATAAAGCCTAAAGAGCTTGGGTATTTAAGTGTTGTTTCCTTAAGGAAAATAATTGTATTAATTTACTTATACATGGCTTATTTATTTAATTCGTTACGGTAAGCTATGGACCACCTTCCTTTTCCTTTGCACTCCTTCCACACATTCTTAAGTCTTCGACTTTTCCTTTGTCACTCTTCAACCGAGATGTTGCATAACTTGACGAGTTTCTCCCGTGCATCCCTCATTCCCGCTATTTTCTTCCTAAAGGTTGTTCTTTCCTGTATATTTCTCTTCTGGATACCCACTTATTTCAAGTCCTTGAGAACCTCCTTAAGCCATAAAGGTTGTGCCTTCCACTTTTCTTTGTAGACTAAGTACCCTGTGTGTTAGTCTCTTTGAACTCATCCTCTTAATGCGTCAATAAATTGATAGTCTTCTTTTCCTCATAGTAATTGTTATCTTCTCAACGTTTTCATAAAAATATCGATTCGGTTTAATTCGGAACATGGGTGGTGAATAGAGCGAGTTCTTTTGACCTAAATTTTTCCTACAGAATCTCCTTTCCTTTTTTCAGTGACTGGGCCCGTTACCTTTGATATGGTATCCGCCGCATATATGCACTGTACTCTGACCACCGTATAATAATGTTTTAATTTTACGTATACTAGTATTATTACAAACAACACCGCTCGGTATTTCCGCCGTGAACAGGACAGCTGGACCAGTACCAAATCCTTTGGACACATTGAGTATTCAGTCCGAAGGCTGGTCTGGTCCTCAACAGATCCGCCATCAACTGTCACAGACGGCCTCGGCGTCACTAAAGAGGCGTACTAGGGAAATAAGAAGAGGGGTAGTTTCCCGTTGCTTTCCTCGCCCAACCAAAACTTACCATTACATATCGAGCTGCCAATGTCACTTAAACAGATGCACCAACCAGCGCTGTGTGCAACACTTTCGCACCATTCATCACAGCGACTGAGACATGAGCCTCAGTTACTTTCACACTGAGACAGGTCAGAGGATATAATAAATTTGTTCTAACCCATAGCAGACGTAATATAATAACCTACAACCACGCGGATGCCATTATTCCCGATTTTAATACACCATCGCTTAGGAAAGTCACGTGTACATGAGCTAAGCTGCGTTCTACCCTCCCTTACCACTGAGTGTACGTTTCCTCTTAGTTGATCAGTTATTGGTATAGTACGTTCTGTGTGTTTGAGTTTATCTTCATTTTAGCATGTCTTTCGTATGCCTTATCCTTTAATTCCCCCTCGTTCCCTGTCTATTTGTTTCGGCTCCAAATGGCTTATTTCTCACTAATTCTCCCTTTCAGTCTCTCTTCAATACACTTCTTCTTATTTCTTTCTATTGCTTGCTCCCCAAAACTAAATTCTGTCTGTATTCTCGCCTGTTCAGAAGTTCGCACTTCCGTCTTTTCATCCCCTAGGGTTTCCCCTTTTGTTGATAATAAATTATTATTTTTTCTCCCCTCATATGTGCCTAGCAGGCAGGCAACCCCTTCGTCTCCAGACGCTGTAGAGATAATGCACTCCAACAACGTCTCACTTGTACCAAACAAAAGGCACCAAGACAAGTTAGTTAACAACACTGGAGGGGAAGAAAGAACCAACGGGGTGTTAAAAAGAACATTGTTCGCCAGTGAGAATAATTTTACGAGATTTTAGCATTTCGTTGAATTTTGAAATAGAACGACAATGTTCGATGTCTCGTTGTGAAATGAAAGAGTGAGGTATCTAGCAACACGAGTCTGAATACTGTATCAAGTCACTGGATTATGCTGTAGTACCGCCAATTCTAGGTACTAAAATCACCGTGCACGCGGCAAACAATTAGTGTAGCTCTGGATTTGGGCGAGGCAGCATCTCGTGTGAGGTGTTCTTTGATTCGGATCAGTAAGATCTACAACTATCCTTCTTTCTTCTTTCTTTTCTAATCAGTTTACCCTCCAGGGTTGGTTTTTCCCTCGGACTCAGTGAGGGATCCCACCTCTACCAGATTCCTGGAGCGTGAAACTTTGAGTCGTAGGATACAACTGGGAGCGGGTTCTCATCTGCTATGCTGAACAGGGGCCTCGTAGGGGGAAGGGAAGATCGGAAGCGACAGACAAGGAAGAGGGAAGGAAGCGGCCATGGCCTTCAGTTAGACACCATCCTGGCATTTGTCTGGAGGAGAAGTGGACAACCACGGAAAACCAGTTTATTTTATTCAGATAATAATGGTGCCCGTCCCGGCCGGGCATCGGACCCGGGATTCCTTGAACCAAAGGCAAGCGTGGTAACATTTAGTAGTAGTAGTAGTAGTGGTGGTGGTGGTAGTAGTAGTAGTAGTAGTAGTAGTAGTAGTACCCAAAAATGAATATCGATCAACTCTACATAATTTAATAATAATAATGTGATGCCATGTCGCCTCCGGAGAGGTCGTTCTAGGTGATGCCCATGGGCAACCTGCTCGTCTGGGTGTGTAGTGGTTGTGGTGGTGGTAATGAGGTAGGGAGAGGATGAAACCCGGTGTCAACACATAGCCTACCCATGTCTAATTACACCAATGGGTCTGTTCAAGGCTTAACGTCTCCATCCGACGGGCGAATCACCAGAAACCGCATCATATACCCTCACTTCATGTGAACGCTGCGGGAAGGTCTTAAAATGAAGTCAGAATTTTGGCATGCAATCTAGTGATTGTGTATCACCTGCTCTCCTACCCTGCCGACCGGCAAATTTTGTTCTATGTATATTTTTCTCCGGTGAGACTTAGTCTGGCAGCTGAATGACCCTGTATCTTTCTAACGTATTCACTTAGAACTTCGAAATGTGTTTGGAGTCTACTCTTAATTTACTGAATCGGAATTTATTGGCCTTTATTTTTAATAAGATTTCATATTTCCGTTTCATTTGCAGGCACAGTAGGTTAAATAGAGTTTTAGAATTTTATTTTTATAGATTTGTTCCCCACTAAAGCGCTATAAGTAAAGCCAAAATGCTAAATGTTATTCAAAAAATAAAGGCCACTAAATTCTGAATCAGTAATACATTGAGTGGCCCTAAAGTCACGGGAAGGGGTGTCCCATTAGAAAATGTGCCATGTATGAGCCCTGTACGTTGCGGCTAACTGCGGCGTAGCTGAGCAGCCTCTCACAGACACCAGTGTCGTGAAGCTGTGCGTCTTTGAACGTGGGATGATCATCGGCGCATGGGACATAGCATTGCGGAGATTGCACGCAAATTCGTTTTTCCGAGGTCAAGAGTGTCGAGGATGGATCTTCAATATCGGAGAGATAATGTTACCACTCGCGTCAACCACCGCACGGGAAGACCACAAGTGTTTAACGAACGGACATCGCATCACGTCCGAAGAACCATGCGTTGCATGGGCTGCTGTGAGTCAGATCACCGCCCAGTTGAATGTTGGGAGTCAGGAACCCATTTCTACCAGGACTGTAAGGAGGCAGCTGCACTGCATGGGCCTAACTAGCCGACGACCAACTCATGTCCGTTTGCTGACGCCTCGACACAGAGCTGGGCCCGCGAACATCGGCAATGTACCCTGCAACAGTGGCGGCGTGTGGTATGGTCCGATGAATCCTAGTTCCCGTTGTGTCGAGTAGATGGACGCCTGAGAGTGTGGCGTGTGCCCCTTGAAGCTATGGATCCTGAGTGTCAACAAGGTTGTGTCCAGGCGGAAGGTGTCTCAGCTTTGGTCTGGGCGACGTTCCCCTGGTCGCAATTAGACCCCATTGTCCGCCTGCAGGGAGCGCTGACAGGTGTACGTTATGTAGACATTCTTTCAGACCATCTGCATCCCTTTCTGGCCCTAGAGTACCCTGATGGAGATGCCATGTTTCAACAGGACAATGCACCATGTCACCGCTCCGTGGTGGTACGCAGGTGGTTGGAGGAGCACTCCGGTTGAGGGCCACTCCAGATCCTCCAATATAGCATTCATGGCTTAACTCACCTCTCTTAAAAATGCTGAACCACTGACCCCCCACCCCCACCCCCGAACTTTGGAATGTGTTTGGGATCTGCTGTTAATTTACTGAATTACCGAGCTCGATAGCTGCAGTCGCTTAAGTGCAGCCAGTATCCAGTATTCGGGAGATAGTAGGTTCGAACCCCACTGTCGGCAGCCCTGAAAATGGTTTTCCGTGGTTTCCCATTTTCACACCAGGCCGCTTCCTTCCCACTCCTAGCCCTTCCCTGTCCCATCGTCGCCATAAGACCTATCTGTGTCGGCGCGACGTAAAGCAACTAGCAAAAAAAAAAAATTACTGTATTTGTGTTAAATGGCCTTTGTTGTTTGAGCAAGATTTAATATTTAATAATTGAATTGAATTCAATTACTATCCGACTCCATGGTTAAAAGGTTAGCGTGCTTGTCTTTGATCCAGGGGGTCTTGGGTTTGATTCCCGGCTGGCCCGAGTATTTTAACCTTCATTGGTTAATCCAAATTGCTCGGAGGTTGGATGGGTGTCGTCTTCATCGTTAAAACTCGGCGTAGGTAGGGCCCCATCCTCACGAACGCGGAGGTCGCCAATACGGTGTCAACTCGTAAGACGTGCATATGGCCTCTTCGCAGAGAGCACGCCATTATTATTATTATTATTATTATTATTATTATTATTATTATTATTATTATTATTATTATTATTATCGTTTTGGCCATCCGAGGACCACGTTAATTCGTATCAGATTCGTTTCTTCCGATCTTTATCCTTGTCCTTCTTCGCTCTTCTGATCATGAGATTTTATTCTGGGCATAATTCTGTCCTGAAAACCTGTGAAAGCCTGAATTTTTCTTTTAAAAGTCACTCTGTTGTATATCTGTGCTTCCTGTATTCCCATTTCTTCTAGATCCCTTTGTATCTCTTGGATCCAGCGTACTTTGGTTCTCTTGTTCACAAGAAATGGTATTATTTTCAGTGTTAACCTCCCAGTCCATTCTCAGGATGTGTCCAAAGAACACGTTCCTTCCTTTCCGTATGATGTCCGAGATTTTTTCTGTCTTGGTATACAGTTCTCGGTTCGCTCGTCTTCTAAATTTACCGTCCTCAGTTCTTCGCGGTCCCAATATCTTCCTGAGAATCTTTCGTTCCACCATTTCTAATCTCTTAAGTACTCCTGTTCTTACTAGGTTAAGAGTTTCTCCTGCACATAAGGCTTCAGAATGGATCACTGTTTGCCAACAACTCAATTTTGTATTAATCGAAAGATTCTCCTTATTGTAGACGTTCATAATTAGTTTGTGTATTACTATTAATATTATTATTATTATCTTAAACCATTTCGTTTAATAAGCGTGTAGAAAGAGAAGTTCCGCGTTGCCATCTAATTATGGTTAAGAAGCAGTGCCTCTTATTATTTATAACGACACGAATGAGGAGAATGTACCGGTATTTGAAAGACACGCCCCCATATGGATTCAGTATGTTTGTTTGATAAGGTACCCTCATCGCCTACTCACGCTTGTTCTCAACAACAATGAGTTCCGTTTCTTCTTCCGGAAGAGCGAGCAGTTCCCGTATCTTTCTTTCCCCTTCCCAACGGAACGTTTGTTCTCTGGAGAGTTCAGTCGGCTCTCAGCGGCATGAATTTCTCAACAGCCTAAACTGCCCTCCAATAGAGAGTAGCATTCCTTGCACAGACGTGGGAAGGTGTTTCTGGATTTTAAATAAGAAATGCATCCGCTGTGATGTCTGCAGCTCTGCTGCCTAATTTATTGTAGCGAACGATTTCTCATTTCCTTGGGTGCGTCTCTTATAAAGTTAAATAGACATAAATTATGAAAGAGCAGAAACTTCCACTTTAATTTCCACCTGTCACCCTTGATCATCACAAATGTATTTTAATCCAGTAAATTTTACCTATTTTTTTTTTTCACATGCATCCCAGTATAATGATTCTGTGACAATTTGGAAAAAGTAGATAGGTGCATTTTCAGGTCAGCAAGAAAACAAACACTTAAAGGCCTGCTGAAAACGCAGCATTAAATATAGTTATAATTTTCACTGATTAAATAGCACTTCCCTAAGCAGTGTTTGAGAAAATATTTAATAGTGAGCTGAATATCACAAAAATCACAACTTAGAAAACATAGATTTATCTGTTTCTGTCGTATAGTCACAGGATTCTTATTTCGAGATAAATACATTATATTACATTATCACAAGTAGCGGTCCTCATTTTGTGTTAAAGGCATTATGATACTTAATCAATATATGTGACACAGTTACATTGGCATTGTTACAATCTCTGAACATACGAATTTGGAAAGTTGGTTCCGTCGTAGTCCTAGTATCCAGTGAAAGATTTTATCAACGCTGGTTCAACTCGCCTCTGTTAAAAGTGCAGAACCCGCGTGCCTCTGTCTCTGAAAATAAGCGGCACATTCCGAGCCGTCAGAGGAGAGATGCCGGGGAATGACATTAGTATACGAATAAGTATGACTGAAGCTTTAAAAAGGGACATGGTGCTGGCACCTTGATCGCAAAAGCAACTGAATATCGCCAAGCGGGGAAAGTTTGTTGCCATGGTGACAGCACTCTGACACTAAATCGGTTCGAGGTTATGATTTTCATTGTCTACTTACTGACAGTGAGAATGAGAATTGTTTTGCTTACAAGTATTCAAACTATCTTTTCTTGCAGCAAACACGTTTACAATTTGGAAATGCAGTTATATACAGTACTAGTATTTACTGTATTTTCCAATTTGATTTGATTTTTCTGAAGTGGTTTGAGAAATATTAATAGAGTCTAGGACATTTCGTCTGATATGTTTCGTAACAGTGCAGTTTTGTTCTCGATTATTTGTCACGTGAAATGTTTTTCTCAGCGTCCATTTCTTCACTGATTTCTTGGTCACATACGAATTGTTCGTCACAGAAAATGTTCGGAAAATTTTACTAAAATTCAGACAAAATATAATTTGAAAATATCAACTTAGAGATTTCCTGCAATGTTTTGTCCAATGGCCCTCCAATATCCCAAAATGTTATCTTCATCTCTGTGCCCGGCTCCTTGGCAGAATGGTAAGCGTACTGGCCTTCGGATCATAGGGTCCCAGCTTCGATTCCTGGACGGTCCAAGGATGTTAAAAACGAATGGTTATTTCCGGTCTAGTGTTTGTGTTCGACTTACTACACTTCTCTTCATCACCATAAACAACAACACAGAAAATCGCAGTAGCGGTATCAGGAAGGGCATCCGGCCGGAAAATGGGCGAAATCCATATCAGTTTCCGACGCCAATAAACTGGGATGCAGACCAGGAAGAAAAAGAAGAAGTTCATATATGTAATCGTTATATTGTTCCGTGGATTTTAATATTCTTTCATCCAAATGAAGGTATTTCTCCTTCTTGCGTGGAGAGATTCCAGTTGTAGTCCTTTCCATTTCCACGCTAATATCAGCCATCTCGTTCTGGAGAAGCTTCAGGATATTATCTGAAGTCGGATACTATTTTTCCATTAGAAGGTTCAGTGTCTTATGTCAAGCCTAACAACTGTTTGTTGTTCTTGGCATATCCATTCGAGTTCCACTGTAGCAGTTCCAGATGTTTGGTGGGGAAGGATAGTGTTGTCTTCCCTAACGGCATCTGCGGCCCCTAATATAACATTTAACTTCCAAAGAGTCTAAAATTAGAAGTATAAAATATTCTTCCACTACCTCTCTGAGCTGGTCAAATCATACGTTACATCTTCAGTGCGAGCGCTGCAGAACTGGTTGATACCGGCCAATGTACCCTTCACGCTGCCATCTCCTTCTCGCTGCACGTTTGCCTCAGCGGTTATGTCATTGCCTTCTTCACAGCAGTCGCAACACTTCCCTCATCGCAACTGAATGCAAGGTCTGCAACTCTTCAGCGAGACAGGATTTCTTGATTCGAGAACTAGAAGAGCTGCAAAGGAAGGCGTCACTAAATTTTTCTTCTCCTTTTTATTCTTCTATTCCTTCTTTCTCCTAATTCTTTTTCTATTCCTTCTTCCTCCTCCTCCTCCTCCTCCTCCTCCTCCTCCTCCTCCTCCTCCTCCTCCTCCTCCTCCTCCTCCGACTTCTAATTCTTCTACCTAGCGCTGTCCCTCTGGTACAGGGTCCGATCTTCGAGTTCTAAAATGCCATCGTATTGTATCTTCCGCCATCATATCCGTACTGAAGTCCACCTTCTCCGCCACTGATGGCGTTGTGGTCTTCACGCATAGCCCTGAGTTCAGACCCTCCATATTTATGACACCTGGAGGGAGAGTTTCCCTGCATTATTAAGCTGCCAGGAGCTGGGCTGATATCAGTGAACAGATAATTTTGAAAATTATCCTTCCAGAAGCCTTTTGAGTAAAAGTCGACGTATCGATTATTCTTTCAGAAGGTTTTAGAGTAAAGTCGACGAATCGATTAATTATACTTCCAGAAGGTTTTTCGAATAAAAGTCGATCAATCCATTAATTATTCTTCAAGAAGGGTTTTTTAATAAAAGTCGATGCATCAATTAATTATCCTTCCAGAAGGTTTTCGAATAAAATTCGACGCATCAATTAATTATTCCTCTAAAGGTTTTTGAGTAAAATTCGATGTATCGATTAACATACGCACAATGACATGCATGTAAGCAACTGTATGAAAATATCATTTAGGATTCTTTCAATAAAACTTTCAAAAGACAACAGAAACTGAACAGAAACTGTCTTATCTCAGAATAATGTCACTAAAAATCATCGTAAAAACAGTCTAGTTCGATGGCTAAATGGTTAGCATGCTGGCCTTTGGTCACAGGGGTCCCGCGTTCGATTCCCGGCATGGCCGGGAATTTTAACCATAATTGGTTAATTTCTCTGACACAGGGACTGAGTGCGCGTGTCGTCTTTATCATCATCATCACGACGCGCAGGTTGCCTACGGGTGTCGCATCAAAAGACCTGCACTAGGCCTCTCCGGAGGCCACAAGACATTTCATTTCATTGATGAAATTATAACAGCGGAGGATTTGCATAAAAGGTTAAATTCGATAGGAACACGTACAGGTTACATAATAAGACATCAGAAATGTATCCTTGTTAATATAAATCTGACCGAGCTCGATAGCTGCAGTCGCTTAAGTGCGGCCAGTATCCAGTATTCGGGAGATAGTGGGTTCGAACCACACTGTCGGCAGCCCTGAAGATGGTTTTCCGTGGTTTCCCATTTTCACACCAGGAAAATGCTGGGGTTGTACCTTAATAAAGGCCACGGCCGCTTCCTTCCTATTCCTAGGCCTTTTCTATCACATCGTCGCCATAAGACCTATCTGTGTCGATGCGACGTAAAGCAAATAGCAAAAAAATATATATATAAATCTGTTTTGTATTAATTGTGCAGAACATATCAGCTATACTCTGATAAAGCAGCATCCTTTTTTCAGAGCTATTAGCAACAAACGAGTAGTGTAAAATTTGGGCTGGGAAGATTTGGAAGTAAGGAGACGAGCTGCTCGACTAAGCGGTATGCTCCAAGTAGTCGGTGGAGAGATGGCGTGGAATGACATTAGTTGGCGAATACGTTTGCTTGGAGATTTTAAAACTTAGACAGATTATAACATGAAAATAAAGTTGGAATTCAAGAGGAACATTTTTCACATTCGTACATTTTCATTACCAAACGGAAAAACATAGAATCAGGGGCAAGTTTTGGGTCTTAGTTGACGAGAGAGCGAGTACATTTTTTGGACGTTCCCCTCTTAGTAGCATTTTACAATATGAAAATGTTACAAGTAATGCACCGTTTGATTCCGTTGAGAGATGGAGGGTTCCAATAAATCGAAAGAAAAATTAGTGTTTCCATAAAGGCTCATGAACTGTGAGAAAATCAAAGACACTCTAGACCTCGTAAATATATTATTATTATTATTATTATTATTATTATTATTATTATTATTATTATTATTATTATTATTATTATTGACCGGGTGAGTTGGCCGTGCGGTTAGGGGCGCGCAGCTATGAGCTTGCATCCGGGTGATAGTGGCTTCGAATCCTACTGTCGGCAGCCCTGAAGATGGCTTTCCGAGGTTTCCCATTTTCACACCAGGCAAATGCCGGGGCTGTACCTTAATAAAGGCCACGGCCGCTTCCTTCCTATTCCTAAGCCTTTCCTATCACATCGTCGCCATAAGACCTATTTGTGTCGGTGCGATGTAAAGCTACAAGAAAAATTATCATAAATTATTATTATTATTATTATTATTATTATTATTATTATTATTATTATTATTATTATTATTATTATTGAAAACGAAAACCTACAACCTGTTTTTCAGTCATTGACCGGGTCAGGGATGTAATGAATGAAACATATATAGGCTGTTATCACAATGGGGTCGCCACTCCCAAGGTGATTTCATTAATGACTGATAAATGCTATGAAATGATAATGGAGAGTGTTGCTGGAATGAAAGATGACAGGGAAAACCGGAGTACCCGGGGAAAAACCTGTCCCGCCTCCGCTTTGTCTAGCACAAATCTCACATGGAGTGACCGGGATTTGAACCATGGTATCCAGCGGTGAGAGGCCGACGCGCTTCCGTCTGAGCCACGGAGGCTCCTATTATTATTATTATTATTATGATTTTTTTTTTCAAGTTGCTTTACGTCACACGACACAGATAGGTCTTAACGCTACGATAAGATATGGAAGGGATAGGAGTGTGAAGGAAGCGCCCGTGGCGCTTATTAAGGTATAAAAATGGGAAACCACGGAAAACAGTATTTTACGGCTGCCCCGACAGTGAGGTTCGTACCAAACATCTGCCGAATGCGAGCTCACCGCTGCGCGCCCCTAACCGCACGGCCAACGTGTTCGACGTTGTTGTTATTATTATTATTATTATTAGCCAGCCATGTGGTTTGCCTATCTCTTATTTCAAAGTCCTGGGTTCGTTTTTCGGCCAGTTCAAGGATTTTGGTTCTGGACTGAGGTGTAGAACGGGGTTCACTTGATACAGTACGTGATTTTCTCAAACTCTTAGTTACAGGAAGAAAGCGCATAGTGAGAAGATGACGCTACTGACCTAAAGTACGTAGACGAACACTGGTTGCCATGGTTACAAATGTATCGGAAAATTGATGAGCCTCAGCCCAAATACATACTGCCAGTATCCAGTATTCGGGAGATAGTACGTTCGAACCCCACTGTCGGCAGCCCTGAAAATGGTTTTCCGTGGTTGCCCATTTTCACACCAGGCAGATGATGGGGCTGTACCTAGTTAAGGCCATGGCCGCTTCCTTCCCACTCCTAGCCCTTTCCTGCCCTATAGTCGCCATAAGACCTATCTGTGTCGGTGCGAGGTAAAGCAACTAGCAAACACATACCCATGTTAAAATTGGGGCAAATATTCGTGTAGAGGAAGAGGAATTAGGGATCTTAAAAATTTACCAAGGGAGGTGTTCGAAAAGTTTCCAGCTTAGAAATTATTTAAGAAAGACTAGGTAAACAGGTGATGATCGATAGAGTCCTGGTTTTAGGCAGTAATAGGTAAGAATATAAACTTCTTGAAGTGATTAACTAGTATAGTCTACCCTACACAACGGTGTGTTATGAGCCTTGCATAAAGTTTAGGGGTACGGCACATCCGAACCGCTACACAACTAAAGAACAGACAAGGCTACACTTCCTAATTACCAAAAATTAGTTCGTATTTTAGCCTATTACTGGCTAAAAATCCTGAGTGTAGTGATGGATCTGCCACCAGGGTGACAGCCCTAAATGTATAGCAATAGTAAATGTTTAATAATTTTTAATCTTTCTAACCCTGAATTCTGCGTCCTCGCGTATCTCTAACACTCACCCAAAACCTACGCCCAAGAGACCTGCGGGCGTGGTTCTGATACAGCAAAGAGCGTATTTATTTGAAAATTTATGAGAATGTTACGGTGCTGTTTTTATTTTTTATAATTGGCTTAATGTCGCGCCGACACAGACAGGTCTTATGGCGACGATGGGATAGGAAGGGCCTGGGAGTGGAAAGGAAGCGTGCGTGGCCTTAATTAAGGCACATCCCCAGAATTTGCCTGGTGTGAAAATGGGAAAGCACGGAAGACCATTTACAGGGCTGTCGACAATGGGGTTCGAACCCACTATCTCCAGGATGCAAGCTCACAGTTGCGCGCCCCTAACCGCACGGCCAACTCGCCTGGTCTGTTTTTATTTGACCATCCAGTACTTTCAAAGATCGATACTCGGTCCTATTATCATTCCATGAGTGTGTCGAGCTAAAGACACGTGACATGCGGAGAGCGCCTGTACCTGTATCTCTGTCTTATAAAACATTCACGTCCACTCTCGCAAGGTCGTTTCGCTGCTTTAGCAAACAATCAAATGAGTTTACGATGTAATGAACCCGTAATTTGGGAACATGGTGCAGCGGTAGGGTTGTTTCAGTCAGGTCGTGTTTTTCTCTTGTTTGTTCCTGGTGTTGTGCACTTTTACCTCTTTCCTCTGCATAACATTGTAAATACGTTGCAGCGTACTCCTAACCTGACAAACCTGATGTCCAATTACTGCTCTTGTTCTTCCTTATTTCAGAAGATAGTCAATGCTAGGCATGAAATCCACAGATTTTACTGTGCAAAGGCTGCACACAGAAACCACTGAGTGACCTTGAAACAACTGACGTCACGCGTGGCTGATAGGACCAAATTTAAATCCAATCCCAGCAATACGCCCGACACTTCGAGTTTATACATCTCGAAAGCGTGATAACTAGAGTCCGGATTATTAGGTGCTGATAGGTTAGAATGCAAACTTACTTAAGCCAGTAACAAGTATACCCTACACTGTACAACGGTTATGCTATGCGATTTGCATAGATATTAATGGTACAGTCTATAGAACTCCTTGAATTTATGCTACTCTTCCTATATTATGGTACAGCGGGTTGCATGGCACTTCCTACAAACCAAATTACTTTCCACTCTAACCTATTACCACCTAAAAATCCGAGGTATAGTGATAACCATCACCTGCGTACCGCATTATCAGTATGCACTCTACTTTTCTTAATAACAGGCTAAGGGCCCCATGTGGTTTTCTAGAAAATTGTTCAAAGTTTGAGGGTTTGCCCTTCATTAAAAATTATTTTGGTCCTGTTTGGAGCGCTTTTGCCAATGGGCCTTATTTGGTTCAAAATTGAACGATTAAAATCTATCATCAAACTCTTGTAATTTTATTCCCGCAGATATTTCTGACTTGTCTCCGTGGTGTACTGGCTAGCGCATTGACGTTGGAAAGTGAAGTTTCCGAATTCGAATCCGACCTTAACAATAAATAATTTTTTAGATTACATCAAACGCCGCCTCTGTGGTGTAGTGGCATCTGAGTATCTGAGGGAATACGGCCAGAAAAGTTTGATGATAGATTTTAAACGTTAAATTTCGAACAAAATAAGCCCCGTTGGCAAAAAACACTCGAACAGGGCTAAAGTATTTTTAATGAAGGGAAAATCCACAAAATTTGAACACTTTTCTAGCAAACCACATGGCGACATCCCGTTATGAGTATAACATAACGAATGGTACCCATACGCTTCGCTACCGTACAAACCGCAATGAGCTCTCAGAAATAACATACGGTTGCGGTCATTAGAGAGACTGTCCGTCTGGATTTTCGTGACAACGTCCCTCGGTGTACAGTAAGTCTAATTCCGACTAAAATGGACGACAAGTTATATAGGTACCAAAGGGCACTAGGAAAGTTTTGCAATACGCAAAAACAGTTGGCTGGACACCCCTGTTATGGTGAGGGATGAAAATAAGGGTGAAAACCGGTCTAGAAGACAGCAAGGCGCGACCCTCACACCAGTTGTTACCAAGCAGTGGGATTGAAAGCAAGTTAAGATGTCAGTGTGGTCTAAAAGTGAATTTCGCGCAATTATCCGCTACAATTTTGCTCGTGGATTAACTGTTGACTAGTGCCTGGAGGAAATGACTCTTCTGCTGGGGAAAGACTGTCCACATCGGACAACAATTTTCCGCTGGTACAAAGAGTTCCAGAGGGGAAATTTGGGGGTTGAAGAGGATCCTCGTTCTGGGCGACCGTCTGAATCACTGACTGAGCAAAACATTGAAGCTGTGAGGAAAATGTTGCAGCAAGAGAGGTGGTTGACATATCGGCAGGTAGAAGAGACCCTCTACATCCCTGCACCAGCTATTCATTCAATTCTACACGACCATCTCCATGTTAGAAAGATTTGTTCCCTTTTGGTGCCACATTCACTTTTAGAGGAACAAAGGGCACATCGAGTGAAATGGTGCCCAGAAATGCTAAAACACTTCGAAAATGGGGCTTCGTGTAACGTCAATAGCATCGTTACAGGTGACGAAACTTGGCTTTTTATTACGATGTTCCAACAAAATCCCAGAACGAGGTGTTGCTGTTTGAAGATGAGGGTACTGCTGTGACTGTGCGAAAGTCAAGGTCAGTGAAGAAAAGGATGATTGCAGTATTCTTCACTAAACGGTGCATCCTGACTCGGGTTGTGCTAGAAACACAAAGGACAGTTACTGCGAAGTGGTACAGTGAGACTTGTCTGCCTCAGGTTATTCAGGCTCTGAAGCAGCTTCGTCCAAGGTCACAGCTCAACATTTGGCTCTTGCATCACGACAATGCTCCAGCACATCGTGCTAATGTAACAATGGATTTTCTTGATAGATCAGGGTTGACTCTGCTTGATCACCCTCCATACAGTCCCGATCTTGCCCCATGTGATTTCCCACTTTTCCCAGAAGTGAAGATGGAGCTGAAAGGGCAGCGTTTTGCATCCGACGACGATCTTCTGGCAGCATGGGATCAAGAGTGTGAAAATGTAACCAAAGAAAAGTGGCAGAGTTGGTTCAGTGACTGGTTTCGACGTATGGAGAAGTGTATTGGGTGTGGTGGAAACTTTTCTATCAGTTGTTCAGCTAATACTTTCGAAAAATGATTTCAAAGAAAAATTCATCGAACATCTCCCTTGGTAAGTTATTTCAATTCCTAATTTCTCTTCCTACAAACGAATGTTTGCCCCAATTTGTCCTCTGTAATCCCGAATTTATATTATTATCTACCCTGTCAAAGGCTTCGGATATGTCAACAGCGGTAAATTCCGTTTGACCCCCTTAAATTAAAAACATCTGCTATATCTTGTTGAAATCCTACCTTTCCCAAACCCGAAGTGCCTTCTATCAAATCAGTTGGTAATTTCGCAAAAGTATCTTAAAATAATCAGAAAGAATGTTTTCCCAGAGCTGACATGCGACGTATTATTATTATTATTATTATTATTATTATTATTATTATTATTATTATTATTATTATTATTATTATTATTATTATTAACAAATACATGGCAAATGAGAAATATCCTGGTGGCAATGGTCACTTACAGTAATCTGATAATAAAGTAAAATTAAAACATAATTACCCAACAACAACTACAAGAGTACAACAAGCAATTCCACGGAAATGAAATATTACAAGAAATACTACTAGTTTATAACATTCTAAATCCAGCATTATCATATATAAATTCAAATACAACTGAAGTATTTCCTGTGCTTAACACTACGGCTTACACTTACCACTAGCTTAACATTACAACACCGTCATATACAAATTCACACGTTCCGTAAGTACTTCAAACTTCTACACTATGATTTACAGTAGACAGAGCGGTGCAATTTATATTACGTTAGCATTTTAAAATAGAACACATTTGTATACAAATTCGCACATACCTTAAATACTACAATTTACAGTGGACTGAGTGTTGCATTAACATATGACACCGTCACATAGAAAGTTACACACGATTTACAGAATGCTGGAGTTTATTCTTAAAGCATCTAACATTCTTGAGAAAAGGTTCTAAGACAGCTGCAGGCAATGCATTCCAATAATCAACTCCCTGATTTACAAACGCATATTTACGATAGTGAATTTTCTGCGATCTGCCTTATGGGGTCATCTGTCCTGCTTATGTAACAGGGCTTTTCTTGTGGACTGTTCAGCTCTCCCCATATGTCTTTTGCTAGTTGCTTTACGTCGCACCGATACAGATAGGTCTTATGGCGACGATGGGACAGGGAGGGGCTAGGAGTGGGAAGGAAGCGGCCGTGGCCTTAATTAAGGTACAGCCCCAGCATTTGCCTGGTGTGAAAATGGGAAACCACGGAAAACCATTTTCAGGGCTGCCGACAGTGGGTTTCGAACCTACTATCTCCCGAATACTGGATACTGGCCGCACTTAAGCGACTGCAGCTATCGAGCTCGGTCCCCATATGTCAAGCTGGCTGACGTGTAATTATCCGTTTTATGTTTATCACCCTTTCCTTTGTACACTGGGGCTACTATAACAACTCCTAATTCATTTGGTATACTGTAGCTCCTATATCCTAACCTATGGCCTTTAGTATATCCCCGAAAATTGTATCAATTCCGGCTGCTTTCCTATTAATCAACTTTTGTACCTGTTTTGTAAATAAATTTCTTAAAATTCAGTACGTCGCTAGTATTAGTCACCTTCTCTACCTGGACATTATTATTATTATTATTATTATTATTATTATTATTATTATTATTATTATTACATACACTTCTATTTATATTTTGCCGATGATAAATGCCACAGGGGTGAGTGGCTCAGACGGTTAAAGCGCTGGCTTTCTGAGTCAAGTTTGCGGGTTCGATCCTGGCTCCGTTCAGTGGTATTTGAAGGTTCTCAAATTCGACAACCCCGCATCGATAGATATATCGGCACGTAAAAGAACTCCCGCAGGACAAAATTCCGGCACCTCAGCGTCTCCGAAAACCATAAAGTAGTTAGTGGGACGTAACATTATTGGTAGATTAATGTCATCCTAGTGGGCAATTGTCACGTTAATAAAAATAAAAATGTCAAAGATCCCTTTGGAAAAATGTATTTTGATAAATGAAATTCAAATTTATAACGATTAGTTTATTACATCTAAAAATCGTTTTCGACCGACATCTGTATGGAATTTGGAGTCTACAAGTATTCAGTGTATTGAGAGGAGAAGAACTGAGTCAGGGCGTATGAAACTAGCATGAATGAAATCATCAGTTCACTAAAGTATGATGTGATGAGGTCTCTTTGTTAAAAGAGCTTTCTATATGCCTCTCAGTCATGGCCATCCATCATTACTTCACATCACAGCCTGCACGGTTGCTAGGTAACATCGCGTCTCATATTTTTTTTGTATCACTAATTTCATGACGCAAATTTTCAGATGACTCCCTCCCATAAGACACATTTATATCAAAGCAGAATAACGGATTTTATCTTCACGACTTTTAATCTATTAATATTATTTATTACCAGCTAATTTATCTGGCATCACGGATAGCTAATTAGAACCCCAGGATATTTTTCAATACATTTCGTAATTTACTCTTGCCCTAATTTCCTTATATCTTCTGGAATGGTACCGCTATGTCCTGAAAAACAATTTCTGTGCCGTGATACACACATCACACAGTCTGAATGTACAATCAGAAGTAGAAATTTAACAAAGGAATACATTCTCATGTTTTCTACCCAAAATAACTTAGTCCCTGAGGGCCGTAGGACAACCGTTCAGGTACCATCATGTCGAGCTCAGAGCTAGATTTATAACGATATCCCACATGCACAATCGGAATTGACATTTCGACTGTCAAATACCCTATTTTTTGTAAATTGAAAATAAAATATTAAGTTTTTTTTTATAAAAATTGTTATTCGTATTTGTTGGTTATTGTATTAGTCTGTTTGTTTACGCAGAAATTGACACCAGAGTTGTCCTGATCGGATGAGTCGTTCACTCGCTGCAGTGGTTTCAAAGACTTCCCGCGACCTGATAACGTCGCCGCATAGACATCGTCAGTACACATATTCCTTTAGAAAACAGTTTCTCACTGGGCGAAAAAATCTTACGCCCACGTATTTATGCTGTTTAGCTTCGAAGCCCTACTTTCTAATCCCCCGTCTCTGCTCAGCACTCTTAGAGAGTTTTAAGAATTTTCGGTCTTTTCTAGGGATGGTTGGTTATACAAACAGATGTTAAGGTAAGGGTTATTCTGCCCGAAGGCAGGTCCGAACCTCCGCAGAGGTGTTCCTGAGTCGGAGTTTAGGTGCGGTAGGGTGGCCAGATCCTTTCCGCTCCTCCATTCCCTTACCCCCACCAACAGCCTGTGGCAACCCATCCAACTCCTGACCACGCCCAATGTTGCTTAACTTCGGAGATCTCACAGGATCCGGATACAAACAGATGGGAACAATATAAATAAAGCACTCGCACATAACACGATAAATGATGAAGCTACGTTTATGAAGTTGCTTTGGGGGTGAAGTCTTTTGGCAAGAATGGAACTTCAAGAAGAATGGACTCGGGCGTCTAGGGTAAGGGAACTTAAAGAGGACCAAGGCGACGGTGGTTACACTCAGTTTTTAATCATTTGATGATAAGAAGTGTGGAACTAGACGAAACCGTAATGCAAGTTGCAAATATAGTAATGTTGAGGTGCTTAGATAGTTCACAGAGCCTTGCGGACTGAGTGCCAGAGAACATGAGTCTGTAATGGAGTATGAAAATAAATATGTTCTTTTCTGGTGAATTCCAGGTTTGTGAAACAAAAGGAGTCAGACAGAAGAATACTCCTAACAGAGACATTGTTTCAGGACCCAACTACTACCCTTGCGGCAATCCACAGTCGTTGACAGTCGGGGCGGCAGATGTCTCTCACAGCGCTGCTTTAATTGCAGTAATTACAATGTCAAATTTCACGACAGACAGGGAGACGGATCGGACGGAGTCGAGAACAATTAATTACAACCCTTTCCCACCCCACCAACAGTCTCTCACTACCCTCATCCACATCCTGATTTAGCATAAAGTTCTATTATTTCTTGAAAATCCTTCCTTGACGAAGTACAGAACAAAGCACTACATTGAATCAAAAGGAATAACTCTTCTCTTTAATGAAAACGATAAAATTGTATTTGAGAATTCAAGTATTTCTCATTGCGCTGAAGAGAAAACATATGGTTTAGAGCTGCATCATTATTATAAGAATAAATTGACAGTATTTACGAGACGATGGATTTAATTTCTTTTTTCTGTTTTTGCCTCCTAAAGTTCAAAAGCTGGAGATGTACAAGTACAAAGTAATTATTTGAAGGGAAAAAAGAAAAGGAGTATAGTGACTTATACAAACTCGCCCGTTGATGTCCTAATGACGGCTACCGATTAATTTAAGTATTCTGAGACAAAGAAATCAAATAGAATACTCTTAACAGAGATAATGTTTCAGGACCCATCCTCTACCCTTGCGGCAATCCACAGTCGTTGAGAGTTTGGGCGAGCAAAAGGGACGATAGCAGCCTTCACATGCAAAAGTAAACAATACCAGATTCAGCTAAGGACATCACTGTCACCACGCCATGTTTTCATATGGAGAATCCCTGGGAGCCTACCCTTTTAATCGTCTCTAACGACAGGCAAGTGCTAGTGTACATTGTTTACACTCTACTCACAGAGGTTCACCATTTCCCAAAGAAATAAAACATTTCGATGTCATATAGGTCTTCCTTCCTGGCCTTTTCCTAGTTATCTGTGGTCAACACTAATGTGGAATGAGCCTGGTTTTACCGCCAGACGTTCTACCTGGCGCCAACCCTAGCGGAGGGGTATATTCACGGTTGCGTGTTTCTGTGGTGGTTGGTAGTGTACTGCATTGTATACAGATGAAGAGAAGTGTATTAAGAAAAACGCAAAGACACCACCCCCGAGCCATCGGAATTAACTAAACGCAGTTAAAATTCTCGGTCCGACCGGGTATCGAACCCAGGGCCCTCTGATCATTCAGCCAAAGAACCAGACAATAGTATTAATAATAAGAATACGTATAATAATTAAGGACAGCTCCCTTGACCCTTGCGTGTTATCATGCCGAATACTGTGCAGGTTGAACAGTGTCAAAAGGTCCGTGTAGCATTTCCAACACACAGTGCGTATAATCTGTGGCATGCTGCTTACATCCCCAGTCCACTGGCCACGTGGACTTAGCAGCATCACGCTTCCTCACATCAGGAGACGGCAAGCTCTTGTCCGCTTATGGTTCAGGATGATGAAGAACGAGGCTCTTCTCAATACACCACGATGTAATGCAATCTACAGTGAGTTTCCCTCTTTGGTTGGCCGGCAGGCGCCGCCAGCTTATCTGCCTACCGTTGACTCATCACTCCCTGCTTCGCAGCCCTTCGCTCACTTCTTCCGTGCATGACATGAGATAACAACAATTAAAATTAAGAAAATAAGAATTAAGAAAGTTATTAATCAAGAATTAAGAAACTAAGCTCGTACCTTATGATAGGTGATGTTGAAAATGTTCTCTTGCATCCACACATTTCTGGCATCGTCCTAGGAAACTCTGCATTAGTTCGTTTCAATTTTAACATTTCGTAGCCCACTATGCTGAACTATTGAAAATTCTGGCTTTTTTGTCCAAGTCGTCTTAAGGATTTTGTAGGCGAATATTCTAATCTTTTTTGCGATTTCCGTTACATATTCTGCCTTTGCTGGCAGGACCTAGTGTTTACAGTGCACTATGTCCTCTGGTATGGGCTAGAGCAATTTTGTTACTTTCATTGATCTGTCTCAGCTTTATCCTTGGCTTTGACAAAATGAAAGTGACTGAGGTATGAGTGATACTAGTAATGCCATTCCTTCTGCAGCCAGTCCCTGCTATGAATGGTGTGAAAATATTGCTCATAGGGTCGGTTGGTGCATGCATTTCAGTGGGCTTGGCAGACTGATATGCAATAGCAACTTCTGGCTCGGTGAGGAAAGCAACGGGAAACTATCTCGCTCCTCATTTCCCTAGTACGCCTCTTCAGTAATGCCTAGGCCATCTATGACAGCTGATGGCGGAGCTGTTGAGGATCCAACCAGCCTTCGGGCTGAGGACTAAACATACATTCCTCGTTAAGTACATGCTTTTTAACACTTCGGCTCTTATCGAGTAAATAACCAGTTCCTCTCAATTTGTTAACGAGTTTCCGCACGGTCTCTCTATTTGGAAGGCGTACACCTGGAAACTGTGTTACAAATCGCCTAACGACTTCGCTGCAAGGCTCTGTTTTCACATAATTATCGTATATAAATACTCTTTCCTCTACCGTGCACACATGTGGAGGCATTATGAGAATTATACCACGACTTAACACTTCACAACTCGAGAACAGTTGGAGCGATAGATCAACACTTAATACACGTTCTAAGCACGGACCTGAACTGCGAAGTGCGGGCATTCCCGTGCTGTCGCTGCGCTGTGTAACGGGAAGTGATGAGTCAAAGGGAGGCAGATACGTTGGGCGCGCCTACTGGCCAATCGATGAGAGAAACTCGTACTACGACAAAGCTGAAATCAGGAAAGGTGCTCAAATACGTCAGCCTCGTGTCGGTAGTAGATTTACTGGCACGTGAAAGAACTCCTGGGGGACTAAATACCGGCACCTCGGCGCCTCCGAAAACCGTAAATGTAGTTAGTGGAACGTAAAGTCAAAACATTATTATTATTATTATTATTATTATTATTATTATTATTATTATTATTATTATTATTATTATTGAAATCAGGAAAACCGGCGAAAGGAACGGCTTTGAATCTAGCAATCTTCTCACTTCATCCTTAGAAACGCTCAGAGAGAAGAAACGTTAAGTTCCCGTCCCCATGGCCTCATTCAAATATGAAATCCTTGTGCTAAAACAAGCTGCTCCAAGCTGAAGAGAATTCGGCGTGACATCGGTAGGACTGGCTCAGCTCTGCATCAGTGGGGTTTTGTAGGCTCCCGTTGCTATAATAATAATAATAATAATATATTTATTGCAGGTAATTGCCATATACAAAGAATAAACAAAATCATTCAGTGCAGAACTTAATTAGAGGAATTTTCCTTCCTTCACACCTTAGTACGTAATAGTGATCACACTGCATACCGCACAAAGCACACATGCTTCCCTCATTTGGCGAGTGATACTTCGTCGTGGAGCATAGTTTGAAGTGAAAACCATGCACAGCAAGCCTTGTTGATACATGCCGTAACTTGTAGTTGGCTTCCTTCCATTTACATTACATTACAAGATATTCCTTCCATTTGTCATTCATCATCGCTTCCGTACTGTAGAAGTCCAACCAGATTTCCGATTTCTTTCTCTGATGTTCGCGAAATAAACTTTGGTATGCTGGAGTTGATGGGAGAGAGAATTTGTCCCGTATTTCCTCCAAAAACATTATTTCCCCAGTTAGCTCATACGCCAGCCTCGAACAGGTGAATTTTGACATACATAGGGCTCTCTTTAAAAATGTTGCTTTTATCTTCTCCACATCCTTTAAGTTTCTTACTGACAGATGCTGCCAGATACTGGAAATGCCGTAGGTTATTACAGATGCTATTTTCACTCTGAATAACTTCAACGCTGTCTGAAGGGATATTTTATACAAACATTTGATGTCATTAATAGCTATCACTGCTGCTGTTAATCTTTGTTTGATATGCGCTGTGGAATTGGTTCCTTGAATATGCTGTGTTATTCCGAGGTATTTAAATTTATTCACACTGGTTAATGGTTCTCCATCCAAATATATCACATCACTTGCTGCATGTCTGCCTCCTTTCCTAAAGGTCATAGTCATGGTTTTACTTCTGTTAACATGAAGGTCATTTGTTTTAGCCCACTCTACGAGTCGATCAAATGCCAACTGCAGAGCAGGTATTGATCTGAACGCTAAAAACATGTCATCTGCGTACATATAAATGTTTGTGCCTTCTGTCTTCGTTGCCAGAATGGCATCATGTCTTGCGACGTTAAAAAGGAGAGGGCTTAAAAGATTGCCCTGTAGTACACCTGTAGTCTGGTCTATTGGATCGGATATTGTGATCGAATCCTCTATTTTCACCTCATTCTTTGCCAGGATGTTTTCTACTAGTTGAAATATGGGGTTATTTTTCCTATGATATCCTCAATCTTTGATATGATTTGTGTTCGACTAATTAAGCTCATCTTGCAAAAATATCTCCTATATATTTTTTCTGTTTTTTGGGTGACCTGCATGCAGCAATTCCAGAAGCGATCACTAAGATAGCAGATCTGAAGGTAAATATTTGCGATAGTAGTCTAGTCCTAATACCAAAAACGTGTATACTAGGTGGCCCTCTAGTCCTGTATTTTCTATTTATAAAGCGTCCCGCTTGCACTAATGATGAATGAGGTGCCTAATCGCTGGTTAACAAAGGAGCGCTAAAATGTAGTGTGTTTCTGATATGAAACAAATAGCATTAATTTTATTACACAATTCTGTAACAGGGTGCTTTTGTAAACACCCCAAAGATGCAGAAAATGTTTATTAACTCATTAATTTATGCACGAAGAGACAGACATTCTACTCTGCCATAAAATTCTTTGTGTGTGGTATGTGCCTTGAACGATCCATTAGCTGTTAATTGCAACCCTCTTCGGCTAAATACGTGTATAGAAGCCAGGCGACTATTTGGAAACTCCTGCACATACCGTCTGCTAGCTTCAGTTGCACTCCGACGAGATTCTCCATAGATTAATATTATTCTGCGCATTCGTCGTTACTGAACACACCTGCCATTGTCGATGTATTGACAGGCACTTTAGTGCTATTGTGCTAAATATCAGCCTACTACAGAACTTTCGAAAACGAGGCTTAAATCGCAAGGTGGTGCATTTGACAGGTAGCGCTCAGGAACATGCAGCTAGCGGCCCTCCGAACATCTCCTCTTCATATTCTAACGTTAGTAACCTGCAGGCAGTAATACCCCTGCAAAAATCCGTTATTAGATATCCCGTTCATCAATAGTGCATGCGGGACACAGAGGTAGAACGTAAGGCGCTGGCGGACCATCTGGTGTATTTGTGTATTATATTGTTAATATTCTTTTTGAAACTACTGTTAATAATAACATTGAAAATCAGAAAAATATTCTTCTAAAACACTTTCAGTTATGCTATACGTTATCACGATCATCACATCCGCTCAACGACGGTTTTTGATTTAAAAATTGAGATGCACTTTCCAAAGGTATATATTTTAAATTTATACATATTAATCTGTGACTAAAAGGGTCAAAGTTGTATTATTTTTATGACGTCCGTACTCTAGCTGTTTCATTTTTCTTTGTTAAAAAAATAGAAAATGCTGTCATTGAATGGGGAACATTAAAGGAGCATTCAAAGACTGTTACTTTGTTGCACAAAAGAAACTAATTCTTGATCTTATTTCAGAGTCCAAGGAGATTCTTACTTATTAGTGGCGTTGTAGTTAATAATGTAGGCTGTGAAGAAGATAGGGAGATATCTTCTGGTTAGTACATGAAAAGAAAAAACTGCGATGAAGTTAAGCATATTGAAAAGGAGGAAAGGAAGGCAGGAAGTAAGTGTAAAAGGGGGGAGAGATGAGCACGGAAGATGAATTGAAGTAGAAAAATAAGAAAGAAATAAGAAATAGGAGGATCTCATCAAAAGTTTTCAACTGGAATACTTTGGAATTCTTTTCAAAGCTCTTCTCCTGTCTTCATTAACAATTGCCCTTCCATTCTCTGAGAACATTTCTTCTTCTTGGGATATGCATGAGATACGTATCGACCTCACCACGTCACTTGCTATTCCTTCGTGGAAATCTTCAATTAGTTAAATCAACCGTGCAATGAGAGCCTCTACGTAATGCCAGGACCAAGCAGATTGCCTCTGACCCCGTCTATCTGTCGCCCTAACAAAAGAAACGTGCGGGGGGAATGATTACATCATCAGCCGTACGAACACAGTCTCAAGTAGCGGTACTGCTGCCCTGCCCATTAAACGGCTCCTTTTAGGGGATGCTATAATCCGGACTTGAATTAACTCTTTCTTCTCGTTTTTTTCTCCCTTCATTTAAGTCCCGATAAATATGTTGAAATGTCCGAGAATGTTCTGCGAGTGTTCGTAGGTGGAAGTGAAATAAATGTTAATGGTTTTAGGCAGTGTTTTTTTCTAAAAAACACAGTTTTAGCCCTTCAGGGAAGCAACTCAATGTTGAAAAAATCCTAGGGATACGAGCTACGAATTTTAGGCAAGTAAAATATAATAAATTATGAGAATATATTCTTTATTTATTCCAGAAATTACAATACCTTTCTTAATCATCGTTATTCGATCGATTAGATTAGCGGTTTGGCTTTTTCTACCACTACGAGCGCTACTGTGAGTCAGTGCATTGTTTCACGTTAGCACCACTACGAGCGCTAATGTGAGTCAATGCAGAGTTTCGCATAATCCCTTATAACTACTGTTACCGTGGTTTGGTGGATCAGCAGAGGTGAAAGAAGGTGCTGGGATGAATAGGTCTCAATATACGAAATTAAAGTTAATTTAAAAGTTAACAAGGTTATATTTTCTTTTCAAGATCAAGAAATAACAAATATAACAGGTACTTAGTAGCCTAGCAACAAATCGAGAATGTACAATTACAGTTGTTACAGGATTTGGGCTCCGAGAGCCAGACACACAATTCTTGAGCAATTAGCCCAACTTTAGCCAAACACCAGGTTTGACAAAGGGGCAGAAAACCCCAATCATGCCCAGGAGCACTTGCTCCCTATTACTCAGTAAAGCCTCCTCGAGGCACACAGAAACCAAAATTTTAAGAAAGAGCAACCCGCTCTTAAAGTTCAAGCCTATCAAAGGCCACACCAAACTTCACACTCAAGCTGTCCTCCAAGTACAATACCACACAGGGGTAAAAATACCCAACCTACTGAGGCCTATTCAGTGAAGAAACCGGACAATGACATGGCTCCAAAATACCAATTTGAGTGGAGGCGTATTTGCACTCCTAATACACTTTATTAAAACCTAATTTGGCCCTAGGCCGCTTATGCAAGGGCTAATCCCATTCTACGGAGGTGACACGATAGAAAACTTTATGACATTACGAGTAGAAGGGAAACTGTTATGAAAACTTAGTCACCTCAAAACAAAATGAATGGGAGCTCGAGAGGGTTAGGCACTCTCTATCCCTATTTGTAGTTTAAAGAGACAGAATCTATACCAAGAGTCTTTTACATTTTAGAGGAAAGTTACATGGTGAAAAGTATCGAACCTGCCCCGAGAGTTAAACTGCTGAGCTAGCAAGAAAAGAAGTTATTAAAAGGCCATTACCTTATTGATGAACCGCTGCCCGAAGAAAGAGGCGCTTCCCGCCCCCTGCTACATAATTTACACAATGATAGATGTTACTGAAGTGGCCAGGAGACCCGAAAATCACCAGTTTATATACCCTCGCGGAACATTCGAGACCTTTCATGAATGATAACACCCGCCCACAAGCTTTTATTGGTTACCGAACACAGTTACAGAGTAGGTTGGGGAAGAAATCCCCGATTGGGCGAAAATTAATTACAGAAATTTACGATTGGCCGATTTCAAAACTGGCGGAAAGAACAGATTAACATTGCCAACTTAAACAATGGCTGAAAGAAATTTAATAAAGAACAAACTTATGAATAGCAAATTCCTTCAAAAAAAGGTTCCTTCACTTCGCACTAGGGTGCACTCTTGTAGTTCTTAAGTAGTGTCATCTAGAAGAGAATGTTCACACTTCTTGCTACAGAGAAAACAAAAATGAATCGAAACTGACACAGTTCAGAAAACTTCAAAATTTACAATAGCGACATCTTCTGATAAACTTCAGAATTAACATTGTTGTTAGAGTTCAGGCTTCCTCCAGTAGAGGAGTTTCAACTGGCGCAAAGTTTGAATTAGCGGAGCGGAGGTGTACCGCCCGGTACAACTACATTTGGTGGTCCGACTCTTTGGCTGAGTGGTCAGCATACTGGCCTTCGGTTCATAGGGTCCTGGGTTCGATTCCCGGCCGGGTCGGGGATTTTAACCTTCATTGGTCAATTTTGTGCTGTCCCCAACTTCCATGAAACTCACAAACCACGCATATCACTATCCTCCACCACAATAACACGCAAGTAACTTCACATGGCAGATGCCGCCCACCCTCATTGGAGGCTCTGCGTTACAAGGGCTAGAAATAGTCACACGAAATTATTACTACAGTTGGTATTGAACCAAGTAACACATTACGGAAAGAATTATGTAAATAAATTAATTTAGAATTTGAATCAAAAAGAGAACAAGTAAGGAAACAAGCGATTTTGAGCTGTTTTTTCAGAACTGAATTTCGAATTTTTTTAGTTTGTTAGAGCTATCAAAGACTCAGCATTTGAAATATTTTCGGGCCCTTCATCCCTTGAACTTTCGGCACAATTGAGGAAATTGCTTAATTTTACGTTTTTCGTAGTATGGGGGCCCTACTTTGTCTTCTAAGAAATATTTTCAACATTAACTCACCCGAACTTCTTCATAAACTGAATCTCACACTTTGTTCATATCTTGAGATGTACCGTCCTCTTCTCTTCCAAAAGTACTCATTTTACTACTAACCGACTCTGAAGAAATGTCGCTTCTATCTGTTTTTCTGGTCCTAAACTTGTAACATATTGTCACACCTTACAATCTAGTATTCTATTTTTCTCATAAAGACAGTTGTATCTCTGGATGAAGTTTTTTGAATAGATGTCCAACAATCTGGTCCACCATGGTCAGAATCATTTACCTCCTTAAATGCAGTAAATCTACCGGTACTTGCGATATTCTCTTTACATTCACTTGATGCGCTGTTTGCAGGTTCAGGAGGTAGTTCAAAATCGCCATGCTTCCTTCTGTTGCTCACTGGTACAAAACAATTATTTTATTCACTTCACTTCTCTAACTTGTGCACCCCTTGCTCCTACTAAACAACTATGAACTCGCTTGCCTAGGCAGAACAAAGCAAGTGTTTTATGCTTTTCAGATTATTTAAAAACAACGAAAGTAGTGACATTTAAACCTACATTAACAGCAGATTAACGATAACGGATAGCTATTTACAAGTTATTTGCTGTTACGTTAGTATTAATGGCATTTGGTGCAATATGGATACCATATAAGAGCAGTTTGTTTGCTGAAGGTTGAGAAAACCATCCCCCTAATATAAGGCCTCTCAAACGCCCAAAATCTCACCCGCAGACAGCGGCACACAGTGCCTGTGCACAGTGCATCGGTCCCGCTCGGTTCGCCTCGGACCAACGCTTCGTTTCTGGGCTACTCGGCTAAGCTCGGCTCAACTCGGCTCGGATGTGGAGCACTACGGAGCAAGTGAGGAAGAGGGAGACAGGCGGATCGAGCGAGACAGGCGTGGGGAAAGAGAGAGACAGCGCTATTGCTCCAAATCGAGGATTGGGGGTCTGCACTCTGGTCAACCAAGCGAAGTCGTCTTTTGCACCTGGCGCATGCACTCTGAGAGGCCCTGCCCTAATATATAGTATTCCAGTAACCAAAAATGTGGAATAAGGAAGAGCAAGGCGAAGATTAACTCTTTCTTTTTTCCTTAACCCCGAACCGACGGTACAAAATGGTTAATAGGACAAGCATGAAAACAGTAGAACGGGAGTTTAGAGAAACTTCAGTCATGTACGAATTACAGGTATAGAAATATAACTAAGCGAACGAACAAGCTTGAGTTTAAGCAAGAAGCCAACACTTCCTAGGAAATGGGACAGGAATATTCCGAATAAACGATCATTCAATGATGTAAAATACCGCTCACAACATCTCACACTTGTGGCTGGATCAGCAAGTTTTAAACAATGGGACCGTGTTACGAAAACGTCAATACGTTACTTCCCTGCTGGCAGTCAGAGACGTTGCCGTGGTAACCTGTAGGGTCGTTGTCGGTCTGTCGGTCACTCAGTGGTGGTGGTGGTGATTATTGTTTTAAGAGGAAGTACAACTATGCAACCATCCTCTATATAACATTAATCAGAGGGAAAAAAATGGAACGGATCCGACACTTCGAAAAATGAAGATATCGGCCTAAGGAAGACAAGGGCCACGAAGGGCGTGAAAACGAAAGACTCCCTAGCCCTCGCAAACCTAATAGCGTCAGGGTCGGAAAAGAACAAGAGTTGACCAAGGGAGGTCGGACAGGATAGATTAAAGTGAAGAGCCTGGCACAAGTAAGTGTAAGCAATGCCAGGACTCAGCTAAGGGCCACGTGGTCGCCAACCCACGCTCCAAAGTTCGGAGCCCCTGGGACCCCTTTTAGTCGCCTCTTACGACAGGCAGAGGATACCGTGGGTGTTATTCTACCGCCCCCACCCACAGGGGGATGTCGGTCACTCAATGCAGAGCATGATACCCGCAGAAAATGATTATTTTGTCCGTCATTTGAAGGGGAAGGTAAATTATGAACATAACAAAACTTGTTTATAATGAAGAGACGTTTCACATACAGTCCGCGGAGTTTACAGAAAAGCAAAAGTATAAGAGAAAATGGAGGAAAACCGTTCTGGTTGTCCTATAAACCTCGCGTGTATTCAAAGATTTTAAACCGAGCTCGATAGCTGCAGTCGCTTAAGTGCGCCCAGTATCCAATATTCGGGAGATAGTGGGTTCGATCCCCACTGTCGGCAGCCCTGAAGATGGTTTTCCGTGATTTCCCATTTTTACACCAAGCAAATGTCCGGCTCCATGGCTAAATGGTTAGCGTGGTGGCCTTTGGTCACAGGGGTCCCGGGTTCGATTCCCGGCAGGGTAGGGAATTTTAACCATAATTGGTTAATTTCGCTGGCACGGGGACTGGGTGTATGTGTTTTCTTCATCATCATTTCATCCTCATCACGACGCGCGGGTCACCTACGGGTGTCAAGTCGAAAGACCTGCACCTGGCGAGCCGAACATGTCCTCAGACACTCCCGGCACTAAGAGCCATACGCCATTTCATTTACCAGGCAAATGCTGGGGATGTACCTTAATTAAGGCCACGGTCGCTTCCTATCCCATCGCCGCCATAAGACCTATCTGGGTCGGTGCGACGTAAAGCAAATTGTAAAAAAAAAAAAAAAATGTATTCACTTAGTCTACAGAAAAAAGTGGACTTCTAAAGAATTGTCTATTATTAACTTCGCGCGAAGAGAGCTCGTTCGTAACTGGGTTGACTGGTTGTTACTACACGAACTTTTATTGACATTGTTGTCGAACAGTGTGTGAGAGAGAAGTTAAATGTTCAGCGAAATGTGTGCATAATACTACCTCAGGTGCACTACACATCAAGAGAGTATAATTTTCTAACTAAAATGTGGTATTTTGGTATTCATTTTAATTTATATAATAATTTTTATATATTTTGGTGCAGATCTTTTGTGAGGAGCATGTTGGGGTGTTGCGAGAGACAGCATCGTTTACAACTGTCCTGTGTTACACTCAATCAATCTATCAATCAATCAATCAATCAATCAATCAATCAATCAATCAATCAATCAATGTCTAAAGGCAACGGTTCAACCATTGTCTTCTGTCTTCAGCTTGTCGTTTCATCTCAAAATAGGAACTACATCCAACGTTTTGTATCAATACTTGCAGGAATTGCTTCCTAGGTCGACCTCTTCCCTTCTTTCCTAAGATCTTTCCTTCTCGTAGATTGGTCAGAAAGGTATTATGACGCACTGTGTGCCCAACGAATTTAGTTGCTCTTCTATGTATTGTTATCATCAGCTGTTTCTTCTCCTGTACTTCTCGCAGGATAATTTCGTTGGTTCTTTTTTTCAGTCCAGCTGACTTTTAGCATTCGCCTCCAGACCCACATCTCAAATGCGTCAAGCCGTTTCCTATCCTGTTCTTGGATATCCAAGATTCACATCCTTATAAGAGTACGCTCCACACAAATGACATCACAAAACTTTTCCTAATCTCAATATGTAGATGTATATTGGTCAGAAGATTTCTTTTGTTGCTGAATGCTTCTCTGGCAAGCGCTATTCTTCTTCTTACCTCTTTGCTGCAACGGTTATCATTTGTGATTAGACTTCCGAGGTAAGGGAAACTGGTGGCTTGTTCCACTACTTTGTTAGCAAGCCTGATGTTGGTGTGATTTCGCACAGGATGTTTGCTTACAACTAATATTTTTGTTTTCTTCGCGTTAATATTTAAGTATAAGTCTACTAAATTTGATGACAGTATATTCAGCATCTTGGATAATTCCTTTTCTGAGCCTGCAACCACTGCTTTATCATCTGCAAATCGAATACAATGGATTTGTGTTCCATTTATTTTAATTCCTTTTGTGTTGGTCTTGAAGTTCTTTATAGCATTTTTCGATGAATACATTAAAGAGGTACGGTGATAGTGGACAACCCTGTGTCACTCCCTTCCTGATTTTTACTTCCTGGCTGCTTCCTTTGATGTCTACTATTGTGGTATTATCTTCATAAAGTCCTAGTATCAGCCCCCATCTTTCCAGTCTAATCCTGAAGATTTAATAATTTTGAAGAGTTACAGTTACACTCAACACAATAAAATGCTGCTAGAAGCAACCAAGTGAAATCTCTAGGAA
The DNA here is from genome assembly GCF_040414725.1 of Anabrus simplex. Classification (NCBI taxonomy): domain Eukaryota; kingdom Metazoa; phylum Arthropoda; class Insecta; order Orthoptera; family Tettigoniidae; genus Anabrus; species Anabrus simplex. The sequence goes on along the minus strand of NC_090272.1, from coordinate 52,230,738 downwards.
AAAATTGTAAAAACTAATTATTTCGACTGATTTTACAGAACCGCCGTGACTGTCATTTTTTTTCGAGGAGTCTGTAGAGCCTCTTAAGGGTCCGAGTCCGTCTGCATTGTAGGCCCTAACGTTACTCACCTGCCCGCGGTCAGTCCTATCTGTCATCTAAGTACTGCACAGGCAGTTGAGGAATGCTATTACTACCATCGCTCACCCCTCACTGTTTCGTTTCATATCGTCAAAGGAAAGGATGAGACTGAGGCATGAAAGGAACGGACTCGATGTAGTTCATACCAGGTGACGCAGTACGCGTTGCGTCTCGCCAGAGATGGATCTGAGCAGAAGTTTCAGCCAGCAATTAAGAATAGTTTAGTATTATTATCTGGGTGTTCTGTGTGACTAGCCATCCATCTGGAGAGTACAGTTGGAAATGAACGAGGCTAATGGTTCCGTTCGCAGAGACACCGACACTGCGGGGATGCAGCTCACAAAGCCCACAAGGCGAGCTCAACCCAATCTGTTCGCTAAATCCCGTTCATCATTTCCGGAGAGACTTGTAGCGGGCTTCGTTAGAGGGCGGAACTATCAGCCTTGACTTAGAGGGCAATCCCGCTCTGCTGAGCACGGCACAACTTTGCACCTTGTACTCCTTGCTTTGAATGTGAGTGTGCAGCAGATAGATATATGATTTAATCTGGCAAAGCTAGGGACATATTTAGTAATTTATAGTAAATAAGTAAAGAAACTATCTTCGATGATATTAACATAGAGAAATAAATGAACTGGAATAAAGCCACTATATATATATTGAACCCTTGGAGGTCCATAAAGGATACATACCTTTCTTGCCTATTAGCAATCTGCATGAGATCTGTCTCGTGGGTCGTTAACGGGTTCTTCGTCACTTGCTTAGGTAAGAGGTGGGTTTCAGTAAAAGTGTAATCTATCTACGAAATTAAAATCAAATCTATTTTTTAACAAATCGCGGTTTATTTAAGAAATTATTTAAGTTGAAAATAAAAAACCGTTATAACTCGAACTAATCTTATTCGATCAACATTATCAACAATAATTACAACGCAGACGAGATATATTGGTTTGAGAAGCTTTGACTTCACCGCCTGATGGGCATCCTTCCTAGAAACCATTGTCATAAGTTAAGAGTGAAGAAAGGAACGTCTGGAAATCCTTAAATTCGGCTTCCATGTGAGATTACATGTACCATCATAATGATTCGTGACTATCCAGCCCTCGTAACACGAACTCTGGACTCTTGGTATAATTAAGGCAGTTCAATCGGTATGTGCCTCACAGTGGTTGTACGGCATAGACCCTTAATTGAATCGATGTGACCTGCGACTATGTCATGGACCGCTAACTTTGCAATTTACTTTAAAGTCATTCTGAATGATGACTGCATGAAAAATGATGCTATGATGGCATATAAGCCTCAATCTAAGTCATTGAAGTTGATGACCCCATGACCCTCCAAGTTTCTAAGCTGAAGGTTGAACACAATTAAGTTAAAGTAGTTGATGACCAAGTTTTCCACTTTAATAATCCCAGCAATTTAATGCTCAATCAATCAGACTTTGTGGCAGTAAAATCCTTTGCGTTCGGACATGTCCCCTTAATTGTTACGTTAATAATCAAACCTTCCCAGCAAAATAAACTAAGATTTCCAGATTACATTTTCAAGTTAATCACTTGGCTTTAAGTTATTTCTCAAATACGGTTTCCACTGAGTTTAATAATTTAATAAATTGAAATAATTTTTATAAATCCTAATTAACAACAAATTCTATCTCCGCAGACGAATGGTTTCTTTAAACAAGTCCCTACTCAAATTCTAACGTAGTTATATTATGACGTTTAGCGTCGTAGTAGCTGGAAAAAGTACATTTCATTCCTTTCCATTATTATATTTGTGTCATGACGTCACACCATAAGTTTAATTTAACACTAGCAATTATTAAAACTTGGGTACCCTAATTATTAAGCACTCAAAATCTGCATAAGTAAAACTCGACGTAAAATACCATGTCACCTCCGATCATGACATTTAAATAAGGCTTTGTGCATCCCTCAAAAATAAATCAATGACTACCACCAATACTCTATTTTGGACACCCTGGAAATGGTTAAAATCCGCTCATTATAGTCTAACTTCCGTCGTTTCAAATATACGTTCAGATCTCTGCTAAACGAAGTAATATTAGAGAATGCGATCTAATAATGTACGCGTTACTCATTAATGAAAATTTCAATTAGTTTCTTGCAAAATTACGAACTCCATTCTAAAGAATACAATCTGATTTTTAACACGTCCACAGATCACAAAGATACCGTTATCTCCCAAGTGGCGAACTCCCCGATCAGCTGTCTAGCGGAACGAGCTACCCTCCCTGCCATAGCTTTGACGGGAAACATGTGTTATATTTACGTTTAACTGGTCTTAAAAGAATGATATAATCGATCTCGCTGATGAAATTACAAATACGACATTCCTGGTCCAAACAGATTATGCACAGAGATTTACTTTAAGATGTCACTCAATATTCATACATATCGCGAATCCACACTTTTACATGGAATCCACCCTATTTCCACCCCTAAAACATTGCTCAAATAAACTACTCGGGTTCACACAGAATCTCCCGGCATAACTACAGGCTTCCAACTACCGGATTCACAAAAATCCTACCTCACCTCACATCTTAACAAGACTTAAATCTCACTTGCTTCAAAACACGACAACTCTCGACGACATAAAAATGGAACATAATCTTAGGATCCACAACGCACCACCACACAAAATACTCTGATAATGAAACCTCTTTGCATAACATAACATCTAATTTCTGAACCGAACTTCACAAAAATTACTGACAAAATTTTACTGTTATTTATTGCCACTTATACACAGTTTGAACGGATATAGAAATAGCAATCCGTTCGTAACAGATATTCGTCGATTTTGCCTTGTAACTCGCCTTACGCCTACTGCTCACGGTAAAATGTTTCGTAAAATTTGCTGTACAATTAATTTTATAAAAATTTGGTGAAAACAAGTTGTGTTGCTCACGGTAAAATTATTTTATAAAATTCGTGGAAACATCAGGATGGCCATCTATGAACTTCCTTCTGAACTACGATGTGTATGTGCTGCCATCTATCGATAAACTTTTAAACCAAGAATCAGCTGTTCAACTTACAATGTGTTTGAGAGTATGGCTCCAACAAATAAAGCAAAACTTGCTGCTTTAGGTGCAATTATATGTTGTATAGTGGTAAAAAGGAAGAAAAATGCCAGGAAATGCTGGGCTCGGGATTGGATCAAAAGAAGAGAAGAAGGTAGAGGATTGCTGTCCTTGGTCGAAAATTAGTTGAGGTTAGAAGACCAGTATTCATATAGGAATTCGGCGATTGTGCTTTTTGCCTCTCTTCTTGCATTTCTGTTGTGGTAAAGTGGCGTTTTAACTTTCTACAAACAAGGATATTTCTAGTATTCGTCCAGTAAAACACTAACAGCTTCCATAGTCCACCCGGATCGTGGCATTTTAGAAACAAGTATGAAAAATGAAATGACGTATGGCTTTTAGTGCCGGGAGTGTCCGAGGACAAGTTCGGCTCGCCAGATGCAGGTCTTTTGATTTGACTCCCGTAGGCGACCTGCGCGTCGTGATGAGGATGAAATGATGATGAAGACTACACATACACCCAGCCCCCGTGCCAGCGAAATTAACCAATTAAGGTTAAAATTCCCGACCCTGCCGGGAATCGAACCCGGGACCCCTGTGGCCAAAGGCCAGCACACTAACCATTTAGCCATGGAGCCGGACTTAGAAACAAGTGTTTGTTTACAATCGAGCTTCGCAATCTTCTCACGCCGTAGCGCCAGCATCATCGTGATGTCAGCTTCGCTGATTGGTTCGTTTCGTAAAATTAATTTTACGGAATAGAACATGTCCTATTTTATGAAAAGTTTTATGAAAGATTTTATAAAACTTGGATTTGACCGTGAGCAACAGAAATTTTATAAAATTAAATTATTGTATAATAAATTTGACAGAAAATTTTACCGTGAGCAACAGGCATTATGCCTACTGCTCACGGTAAAATGTTTCGTAAAGTTTGTTGTACAATTCATTTCATAAAAATTTGGTGAAAACAAGTTGTGTAGCTTACGGCAACATTATTTTATAAAATCCGTGGAAGCATCAGGATGGCCTTCTATGAACTCACTTCTGAACTAAGATGTGTATGTGCTGCCATCTATCGATAAGCTTTTAAACCAAGAATCAGCTGTTCAACTTACAATGTGTTTGAGAGTATGGCTCCAACAAACAAAGCAAAACTTGCTGCTTTAGCTGCAATTATATGTTGTACAGTGATAAAAAGGAAGGAAAGAAATGCCAGGAAAAGCTAGACTCGGGACTGGATTAAAAGAAGAAAAGAAGGTAGAGGATTGTTGTCCTTGGTCGAAAATTAGTTGAGGTTAGAAGACCAGCATTCATATAGGAATTAGGCGATTGTGTTTTCTGCCTCTCTTCTTGCATTTCTGTTGTGGTAAAGTGGTGTTTTAACTTAGTACAAATAAGGATATTTTTGGTATTCGTCCAGTAAAACACTAACAGCTTCCTTAGTCCACCCGGATCCTGCCATTTTAGAAAGAAGTGTTTGTTTACAATCGAGCTTCGCAATCTTCTCACGACGTAGCGCCAGCATCATCGTGATGTCAGCTTCGCTGATTGGTTCGTTTCATAACATTAATTTTACGGAATAGAACATGTCCTATTTTATGAAAAGTTTTATGAAAGGTTTTATAAAACTTGAATTTGACCGTGAGCAACAAAAATTTTATAACATTAAATTATTGTACAATAAATTTGATAGAAAATTTTACCGTGAGCAACAGGCATTATGCCTACTGCAAACGGTAAAATGTTTCGTAAAGTTTGTTGTACAATTCATTTTATAAAAATTTGGTGAAAACAAGTTGTGTAGCTTACGGCAAAATTATTTTATAAAATCCGTGGATGCATCAGGATGGCCTTCTATGAACTCACTTCTGAACTAAGATGTGTATGTTCTGCCATCTATCGATAAGCTTTTAAACCAAGAATCAGCTGTTCAACTTACAATGTATTTGAGAGTATGGCTCCAACAAACAAAGCAAAACTTGCTGCTTTAGCTGCAATTATATGTTGTACAGTGATAGAAAGGAAGGAAAGAAATGCCAGGAAAAGCTAGACTCGGGATTGGATGAAAAGAAGAGAAGAAGGTAGAGGATTGTTGTCCTTGGTCGAAAATTAGTTGAGGTTAGAAGACCGGTATTCATATAGGAATTCGGCGATTGTGTTTTCCGCCTCTCTTCCTGTATTTCTGTTGTGGTAAAGTGGTGTTTTAACTTCATACAAACAAAGATATTTCTGGTATTCGTCAGTAAAACACTAACAGCTTCCTTAGTCCACCCGGATCCTGCCATTTTAGAAAGAAGTGTTTGTTTACAATCGAGCTTCGCAATCTTCTCACGCCGTAGCGCCAGCATCATCGTGATGTCAGCTTCGCTGATTGGTTCGTTTCGTAAAATTAATTTTACGGAATAGAACATGTCCTATTTTATGAAAAGTTTTATGAAAGGTTTTATAAAACTTGAATTTGACCGTGAGCAACAGAAATTTTATAAAATTAAATTATTGTACAATAAATTTGACAGAAAATTTTAGCGTGAGCAACAGGCATTACTAAAATTTTACATTGCTCAACACGACAGCATGCTTGCACTCGATTGAAAATGGTCAACCACGGATTCCTTACGCAACTTTCGTCATAATTTCAAACAGAAAATTTCACAAATACAGAACAAAATAAACGCACGGAAATTATCATCTACCCCAGACATTATATCGTTTCATAACCATCAAATTAACTAATTTTCAACACTCATAACACTCGTAAAAACAAATACAAAATTTATCCAAGCATAAAAAACAAATGACCTTTCGTCATATTTTTGACATTTCACGACATAAATGGGTGACCAAACTGCGTCACCACTACACAAACGAATATATAAGTGGTCACATCTTGAAACAATTACAAAGGTGGTGATGGTGACGATCCACCTACCTTAACAGTACGTCAGCTTCCATCTCGTTAATTCACCAGCAATCTTCCGGTATTTATTTTTCCATTTCAACACTTCTGGCTTCACATCTTATTTTATTCATTACTAGCTTATGTACCCGTGCTTCGCTACGGGATTCTCAGAAAGACTGACTTTGTGGTTTTCCTAACTGATATCAACATGCTCATTACAAAAACGTAAGTGTGAATATAGCAATTGAAAGCAATGCTATCATATAAAATACTCGATGAAATGGAGAGCCGCACTTTTATCACTTTTAATGAACAGTGCTGCGGTTAGATTGCGGTGCCAATCTAATAGTCCAAAGTTCCAGAGCTGGGATGACCAGGCCGCAGATTGCCATGAACACTCATCTGTCATTATTCCGCTAAATATGCACACCGTTCATTCCAATCAGCGCCTCAGAGTAGGGATTGAATAGCCCCAATGCTATGATGATCCAGTGTGTTACGTACCAGTAGTATCAGAAAATGTATAAACCAGGGGAATGGCATGCTAAAGAAGAAGGTTATCTAACTCCCCAGCTACTTCCCATCATTATTCAGGCAGGCTGTTACACTCTGTCCGACTGGGCAATTTGACCGTGTGGTTAGCGGTGCGCAACTGTGAGCTTGCATCCGAGAGATAGTGGATTCGTACCCCATTGTCGGCAGCGCTGAAGATGGTATTCCGTGGTTTCCCACTTTCACACCAGTCAAATGCTGGGCCTGTAACTTAATTAAGGCCTAAGGTACTCCTAGCCCTTTCCTATCCCATCGTCGCCAAAAATCTATCTATGTCGGTGTGACGGAAATCAAATAAAAAAACTCTGTACGCAGCAGTAATCCTATCTACCGGAGATGAGGGACAACAGAAGACACAAAGCACATCACGACAAACATTGGTCAATGTAATGTTATTGTTGATCAATGTTATGAGCTTTCTATATTGTAGGCCTACACATTTAGTTTTCTTTCGACTCTGTGATTTGTAAAATATTTTATACCGTAAACTGTAGTTTCTTATTCTCCGACTTTACATACCGATTTTCATTAAATACTGTTTACCGATTTTCTCGTTACTCGGCGCTGATATGGACTTAGTAACAAAAATCCAAATTTATGAATATCTTGGTGATCATAGCCAGTACGGTAACAATGTATAAGACATGAATAATAGGAAATTTAATACTATATAACCTTAGTTATCTAGCATTCATCGACTACACTTCTAATAAGAAATTTTTGAGAATTACATTTTAGGCCTTCCCCAAACTACCATTTCACTCAGCGTGAATAAAATAATTTACAGCCTAGACTATAGCGACTTATTTCCTGACTTTGCATACCGATTTTCATCAAGATAGGACTACTAATAACAACAATATTTGAGAAGTTAAATTTTAGGCCTTCCCCTAAACTACCATTTTTCTCAGCGTGAATACAATTATTGATATCCTAGATTGTAGCAATTTATTCCCCAACTTTGCATACCCATTTTCTTTAAAATACGACCACTAATAACATAAATAGTTGAGAATTCAATTTTAGGCCTTCCCCTAAACTACCATTTCACTCAGCGTGAGTAAAATGATTTATAGCCTAGATTGTAGCGGCTCATCCCCCGACTTCACATACCGATTTTCATTAGACCACTAATAACATAAATAGTTGAGAATTCAATTTTAGGCCTTCCCCTAAACTACCATTTCACTCAGCGCGAGTAAAATGATTTATAGCCTAGATTGTAGAGGCTCATCCCCCGACTTCACATACCGATTTTCATTAAATTCTCTTCAACCGTTTTCTCGTGATGCGTGTACATACATACAGACAGACAGACAGACAGACAGACAGACAGACAGACAGACAGACAGACAGACAGACAGACAGACAGACAGACAGACAGACAGACAGACAGACAGACAGACAGACAGACAGACAGACAGACAGACAGACAGAAATTACGGAAAAGTAAAAAGTGCATTTTCTTGTTACTATGGACATGACCGATACAGAAATACCATTATTTTCAAATTCTGAGCATTGTACAGACAAAACTCTTATTTTATATATATATAGATTGCTCTCCTGGAATAAAGACAAAAAAATAAATACCCTTCACTCGATATTTTCGCGAATCGAACACGACTGCTTGTACTGTCGACCGCACACGAAATACGTTTTACAACACAATATTATTTAAACTTCACTAATACTAATGCGGCATAGATATGACCATCTTTACATGTTATTAAGACTCTCTAATGAACAAAATCTATCTCCACTTGGAGACAATACTCCGGACACATCGACCAAAATCTAAGTTAAATGCTGGACTTAGTCTGTTAATCGCTGATCAATTTACCCAACAGTAAGACATCCTCTCTCGAGCTCAAATGATTCAATGCGGGGGTGACTTCAAGATGGCGCATCCTCCTTTATAGTCTCTATCCCCTCTCTTAGGCATTTTTCTTGCCGCCAAGAAAATTTACATATATTTTCTGACCGTGTGGAAGTGTATTGAAGGCATGTTTTACTGTAATCAAGTACTTACTAAATTACTAGTGACATTGTTCATGAACATTTAAAAATATCTCGTAACAAATTGACTGGTTAATTGACCTCGTTTGATAGGCACTATATTCCGCTGACGTGAAATGGGTTGACCAGACACGCGCATCCTTTTGCCAAGTTTTCCTTGGAAACTGTTTAGCATTACTAAAGGCCAGTTGTTTCACAGATAATTACAGGACACGTATTACGTTAGTTTCACTGGTAATTCCTTTTAATAAATATATTTTTTAACCAACACTTTGGTTATATCCATCCACCCTCGGCAAGTGCGAGTGACGTCAGGTCTCATAGCGTGAGAAAGAAAGTGGCAACTTTCACGCCTCGTGCCGCTTCTGCGAGATAAAAATAACTGAAACTTATTGTAATTTCATGGGGCCTCACGTGGTAACTTTAAGACTCTAATTTCTTGGGACGCAAAGGTCATGGGTTCAATATATAATGCAAGACATTTTATTTCTCGGCCAATTTCGGTTTTAAAATATTGGAATTCTGTTTGAGACATCTTTGAATATTTCTGCTTCGTCTCGTAGAGTTTCATTAATTTTCCATTGACGGCAGCGCTATAACTAGCCTTCAAAATAGTGTATGTAACGGAGGCGCGTACCAAACAGAGAGCGGTTATTGAGTTTCTTTTGGCGGTGAACCAGGGCACCACAGATATTCATAGGCGCTTGCAGAATGTCTTGGGAGACCTGGCAGTGGACAAAAGCGCGGTGAGTCTTCTCCACGACAAGGCAAGTCCGCACACAAGTCGGCTCACCCGACAGCAGCTCACAAAACTTCAGTGGAGCGTTCTTCATCGTCCATCCTACAGCCCGGATCTCGCGCCTTCTGACTACCATCTATTGGGCCCAATGAAGAATGCACACCGCAGGAAGCACTATGTGGATGATGGGGAAGTTATTGATGCAGCACGGCGTTGGCTCCGAAATCGACAAGCCGAGTGGTACCATGCAGACATACAGGCCCTTCCATTACGGTGGCGTAAGGCTGTAGCATTGAACGCTAAATATTATTCGTAATTTCAATGAAGTTATGTCAATATCGCGAACAAGGTGTGGTAACGCCCTCTTCAGGGACCTCTGATCAAGCGTACTAACAGCTCTTGCCCAGTATCTCAATTTATGAAGCAGTTGTCATTACTATAATCATAGTCTGAACATCATTTGCCGTGATAATTAAATGGAACTCCCTCAGAATAATTCCTCGTCAGCACTCTAGATGCCACGACATTCAGAAGCAGGAGCTCTTCTCATGATATGAATAAGCCAGACGGCTAATAAAATACTGCTCGTCTTTCCGCTGTGCGAGAGCTTAGAGCAGCTCTTTTGTGCCATGTTCCAGCGGCGTTCCTCGTTAAATATGTAATACAGCACATTTAATATACCTCAATAACATGCCCGCAAGTGAAATGTTGTCCAGATTTTATTGCCCTCCCAGTGAATTTCCTGCTTTGCTGCTTTTACTTTAAGGATTTATCACGATTCATATAGTTTATTAACGTTAGGGCTGCATGGTGTATATCACTCCAAATCATCTCCTAAATCTCATGAATCCGAAATAAAATACTTCAAGAGACATCACCATTAATCTCTTAACTGAGCATTATAGGGGATGATTCACGAATGATGACAAATCGTTACTAAGGGAAAATAATAAGGGCTATTGACCTATTCTTCTGAATTGTAAATAATAATAATAATAATAATAATAATAATAATAATAATAATAATAATAATAATAATAATAATAATAGACCTGGCCGATTACAACGCATTCTCGCCGTTGCCGCTTTTATTCTCATAATCCTCTCGCTTTGGTGATGTTGACAACTAGTTTGTTTACAATAATCAGCTGATGAGGGAATCTATGATCGAATCCAGCCTATTTATGCCGCATACACTATATACTCGTACATTTGTCTGATAACCTAACATAGAAAAATTAAATTGATCAAAGTGATATTTAAAACTCGAATACGAAATAATACTTTTTTTTGCCGTTTAAGATACTATGAAAGACTTTAAGTTAAGTTACTCAGAAATCCGAGTCAGTCCTTTTATTAGTCAACGTTTACAATTATGTAACCTATAGTTTTGTATAAAGCGTTAGAATTTTCAAGCTTGATGAGCAGAAAGAATGAGGATAAGAACTGTTTGTTTACGTGTTAAAATATCATAGAATTATGGAGAATTCTTTCTTTCTTTCTTTCTTTCTTTCTTTCTTTCTTTCTTTCTTTCTTTCTTCATCTGCTTACTTTCCAGGTTGGTTTTCCCACGGACTCAGCGAGGGATCCCAACTCTACCGCCTCAAGGGCAGTGTCCTGGAGCGTGAGACATTGGTTCGTAGGATACAACTGGGGAGGATGACCAGTACCTCCCCAGGCGGCCTCACCTGCTATGCTGAACACGGACCTTGCGGGGGAATGGAAAGATTGGAAGGGATAGGCAAGGAAGAGGGAAGGAAGCGGCCGTGGCCTTAAGTTAGGTACCATCCCGGCATTTGCCTGGAGGAGAAGTGGGAAACCACGTAAAACCACATCCAGGATGGCTGGGGTGGGAATTGAACCCACCTCTACTCAGTTGACTTCCCGAGGCTGAGTGGACCCCGTTCCAGCCCTCGTACCACTTTTCAAATTTCGTGGCAGAGCCGGGAATCGGACCCGGGCCTCCGGGAGTGGCAGCTAATCACACTAACCACTACACCACAGAGGCGGACTTACGTAGACTTTTCTTAAATTGTTTCAAAAAGTTGGAAATGTATCGAAGATCTCCTTTCGTAAACTATTCCAATCCTTAATTCCTATAAACGAATATTTGCCGCTGTTTGCCGCCTTTAATTCCATTATCTTCATACTTCCTACTTTAGAAACTCCACTCAAGCTTTTTCGTCTACTAATATCTATCCACGCCATCTTTCCACTGACATCTCGGAACATACCGCTTAGTCGAGCAGCTCGTCTCCTTACTTCCAAGTACATGTACATAACGCTACTCTTTAGTCGGAAATAACCCAGAACAAATCGCGTTGGTTTCCTTTGGAGCTTTTCCAGTTCTCAAATCAAGTAGTCCTGGTGAGGGTCCCATACACTAGAACCATAATCTAATTTAACAATTCATTGTTGACTATTATGGACATTGTTGGCTGTTATTGATTAGTCCTCATTCCGGCTCCATGGTTAAACGGATAGCATGCTGGCCTTCAGTCCAAGGGATTCCGGGTTCGATTCCATGCCAGCTCGGGGATTTTAACCTTAATTGATTAATTCCTCTGGTTCGGGGGTTGGCTGTTAGTGTATTCATTCATTAGAATTTAGCTCAGGTAGGGCCTCATTCACCCTGACACGCAGGTCGCCGTCAGCTCGAAAAAGACTTTCACCAGGCCATGCGCCATTATTATTATTATTATTATTATTATTATTATTATTATTATTATCTAGATATATAAAATAACATGTTCTGACTGACTGACTGACTGACTGACTGACTGACTGACTGACTGACTGACTGACTGACTGACTGACTGACTGACTGACTGACTGACTGACTGACTGACTGACTGACTGACTGACTGACTGACTGACTGACTGACTGACTGACTGACTGACTGACTGACTGACTGACTGACTGACTGACTGACTGACTGACTGACTGACTGACTGACTGACTGACTGACTGACTGACTGACTGACTGACTGACTGACTGACTGACTGACTGACTGACTGACTGACTGACTGACTGACTGACTGACTGACTGACTGACTGACTGACTGACTGACTGACTGACTGACTGACTGACTGACTGACTGACTGACTGACTGACTGACTGACTGACTGACTGACTGACTGACTGACTGACTGACTGACTGACTGACTGACTGACTGACTGACTGACTGACTGACTGACTGACTGACTGACTGACTGACTGACTGACTGACTGACTGACTGACTGACTGACTGACTGACTGACTGACTGACTGACTGACTGACTGACTGACTGACTGACTGACTGACTGACTGACTGACTGACTGACTGACTGACTGACTGACTGACTGACTGACTGACTGACTGACTGACTGACTGACTGACTGACTGACTGACTGACTGACTGACTGACTGACTGACTGACTGACTGACTGACTGACTGACTGACTGACTGACTGACTGACTGACTGACTGACTGACTGACTGACTGACTGACTGACTGACTGACTGACTGACTGACTGACTGACTGACTGACTGACTGACTGACTGACTGACTGACTGACTGACTGACTGACTGACTGACTGACTGACTGACTGACTGACTGACTGACTGACTGACTGACTGACTGACTGACTGACTGACTGACTGACTGACTGACTGACTGACTGACTGACTGACTGACTGACTGACTGACTGACTGACTGACTGACTGACTGACTGACTGACTGACTGACTGACTGACTGACTGACTGACTGACTGACTGACTGACTGACTGACTGACTGACTGACTGACTGACTGACTGACTGACTGACTGACTGACTGACTGACTGACTGACTGACTGACTGACTGACTGACTGACTGACTGACTGACTGACTGACTGACTGACTGACTGACTGACTGACTGACTGACTGACTGACTGACTGACTGACTGACTGACTGACTGACTGACTGACTGACTGACTGACTGACTGACTGACTGACTGACTGACTGACTGACTGACTGACTGACTGACTGACTGACTGACTGACTGACTGACTGACTGACTGACTGACTGACTGACTGACTGACTGACTGACTGACTGACTGACTGACTGACTGACTGACTGACTGACTGACTGACTGACTGACTGACTGACTGACTGACTGACTGACTGACTGACTGACTGACTGACTGACTGACTGACTGACTGACTGACTGACTGACTGACTGACTGACTGACTGACTGACTGACTGACTGACTGACTGACTGACTGACTGACTGACTGACTGACTGACTGACTGACTGACTGACTGACTGACTGACTGACTGACTGACTGACTGACTGACTGACTGACTGACTGACTGACTGACTGACTGACTGACTGACTGACTGACTGACTGACTGACTGACTGACTGACTGACTGACTGACTGACTGACTGACTGACTGACTGACTGACTGACTGACTGACTGACTGACTGACTGACTGACTGACTGACTGACTGACTGACTGACTGACTGACTGACTGACTGACTGACTGACTGACTGACTGACTGACTGACTGACTGACTGACTGACTGACTGACTGACTGACTGACTGACTGACTGACTGACTGACTGACTGACTGACTGACTGACTGACTGACTGACTGACTGACTGACTGACTGACTGACTGACTGACTGACTGACTGACTGACTGACTGACTGACTGACTGACTGACTGACTGACTGACTGACTGACTGACTGACTGACTGACTGACTGACTGACTGACTGACTGACTGACTGACTGACTGACTGACTGACTGACTGACTGACTGACTGACTGACTGACTGACTGACTGACTGACTGACTGACTGACTGACTGACTGACTGACTGACTGACTGACTGACTGACTGACTGACTGACTGACTGACTGACTGACTGACTGACTGACTGACTGACTGACTGACTGACTGACTGACTGACTGACTGACTGACTGACTGACTGACTGACTGACTGACTGACTGACTGACTGACTGACTGACTGACTGACTGACTGACTGACTGACTGACTGACTGACTGACTGACTGACTGACTGACTGACTGACTGACTGACTGACTGACTGACTGACTGACTGACTGACTGACTGACTGACTGACTGACTGACTGACTGACTGACTGACTGACTGACTGACTGACTGACTGACTGACTGACTGACTGACTGACTGACTGACTGACTGACTGACTGACTGACTGACTGACTGACTGACTGACTGACTGACTGACTGACTGACTGACTGACTGACTGACTGACTGACTGACTGACTGACTGACTGACTGACTGACTGACTGACTGACTGACTGACTGACTGACTGACTGACTGACTGACTGACTGACTGACTGACTGACTGACTGACTGACTGACTGACTGACTGACTGACTGACTGACTGACTGACTGACTGACTGACTGACTGACTGACTGACTGACTGACTGACTGACTGACTGACTGACTGACTGACTGACTGACTGACTGACTGACTGACTGACTGACTGACTGACTGACTGACTGACTGACTAGGCAATACTTCTGAACATAAAGAAATTAAATTTTGGGGATACATTTATATAATAGTGTAGGTGCTCACATAGGGAGGATTTTTGGATATTCCTTCGCTATGGGGGTAAAAAGGGAGGGTGACAAGTGGGGCGTGAATTGTTTAAATAAGCATATCTACATCTCAAAAACTTAAAAGTTTACAGTCGTAAAAATTGATATTTGAAATCTCCTTTAAAAATAAAGAAACGGGTATTTTTTGTTTTCGGAAAACCCCCTTAAGGGGGATGAAGAAAAGTGGTTGAATACCTTTTATGAGGATCCTTATATCTCAAAACCCGAAGATGTTACAGACATGGAAATTGGTATTTGGAATCACCTTTTTAAAAAAGAAAAACATGTTTGTTTTTGGAGAATCCAATGAATTTGGAGGTGATCAGGAGTGACAAGGTGGATGAATTTCTAAGAGGACTATATCTACAGTATATATCAGAAACTTAAATTGTTACAGACGTTAAAATCAGTATTTAAAATCTCCTGTAAAAGAAAAGAAACATAGATAATCCATTTTCGGAAAATCAACTTAAGGGGAACTGAAAATGGGGGTTAATTTCTAAATGACAATATTTACATAACATCTCATAAACTTAACATGTTACAGACGTGAAAATTTGTATTTTAATCTTTTAAAAATAAAGAAATACTTATTTTTTCTTTCGGAGAAACCAGATAAGAGGGGGTGGTAAAAAGGACTGAAAAGGGGGTTGATTTATTTTTGATAAGATAGTGATACCGGTACCTCAAAAACAGAAGATGTTACAGAGGTGAAAATTGGTATTTGGAGTCTGTTTTAAAAATAAAGAAATAAAGAAGTTACTTTAATTCTTCGTATGACGGTACTTATATCTCAAAAACTAAAGATGTTGCAGACGTTAAAATTTGTATTTGTAATCTCCTTTAAAAGTCAAGAAACATGTATTCTTTTGTTTTCAGAAAATCAACTTAAATGGGGCTGAAAGAATTGAAAAATTATGTTATTTGTATGAGTATACTTATATCTTAAAAAATAAAGATATTACAGACGTAAAAATTGGTATTTGGAATATCCTTGAAAAAAGAAACACACATTTTTGGGTGGAAATCAACTTTGAGGGGGTGAAAAAGGAGTTGAATTCTTTTTTCTTTTTTTCTTTTTTTGAGGTTACATATATCTTAAAAACTTAAGGTTACAGACGTGATAATTGGTATTTAAAATCTCCTTTGAAAATAAAGAAACACGAATTTCGGGGGAGGGGTGCATGGAGAAGCAACTTAATGGGGAGTGGGGGTTGAAAAAGGACTTGAATTCTTTTTATGAGGATACTCCTCAAAACCTGATGTTACAGACATGAAAAATTGTATTTGGAATCTTCTTTCAAAGTAAAGAAACACGCATTCTTTTGTTTCTGGAAAATCCACTTAAGGGCGGTGAATAAATTGAAAAATTAGTTGATATATTTGATGAGGATACTTATATCTAAGAAAACTAAAGAAGTTACAAACGTGATAACTGGTATTTCTAATCTACTTTAAAAATAAAGAAACACATTTTTGTTTCGGGAAAATCGACTTAAGGGGGGTGGGTTAATTAAGTAAAGAAGGAGTTAAAATATGTTTATGAGGAGGATACATATATTTCAGAAACTGAAGATGTTACAGACGTGAAAGTTGGTATTTTGAATCTCCTTTAAAAATAAAGAAACACGTATTTATTGTTTTCGGAAAGTCCACTTAAGGGGGTAGAGGGGTGGAATCAAATGAAGAAGAAGTTGAATTCTTTTTATGAGGATACCTATATCTCAAAAACTGAAGATGTTACAGGCATGAAAATTGGTAACTGGTTTCTCCTTTAAAAGTAAAGGAATACGTATGTTTTGTTTTCGAAAAATCCTCTTGGGAGGGGGGTGAAAGGAAATGAAAATATAATTCTTTTTACGGGCATAATTATATCTCAAAAAGGAGGTTACAGACGTGAAAATCGGTATTTGGAAACTCCTTTACAAATAAATAAATAAATAAATAAATAAATAAATAAATGTGTATTATTTGTTTCGGGAAATTTCACTTAAGGGGGCAGAGGGGTTTAAAGAAATGAAAAAGAAGTTGAATAATTCTTATGGGGATACTTATCTCAAAACCTGAATATGTTACAGACGTAGAAATAGGAACTGTAATCTCCTTTAAAAATAAAGACATATGCTAGAGTGTTTTTTCCGACTTGAGAGAAGACTTTTTCTCATATGTACAGTTCTCTGTCGCATGGTTACCTTACCCCCAAAAGGCAATACCACAAACGTGGTTTACAAAAGGTTTCTGGAGTAAATGAAACTCAATTTTTCGATGATATTTTGTGCTTAGGGATTTTCAAATAATGTCTTAGTACGGTACCGAGGAACGATTACTTTTAACAAATTACGAAATCCACGCGAGCGAAGACACGGGTAACTGCTAGTTATTATTATAAACCAACCCTAGACGGTAAATGGTTTAAGAAAGAAAGAAGAATGTATTTATGAACGTCCAGAAAAGACTCAAAGAGACAGATGCAATGTCCTTGAAGTCGTAAGATTTTAACATTCCAGAAGATTTTTTATAATTGCTTTACGTCGCACCGATACAATTAGGTATGATGGCGACGATGGGAAAGGAAAGCTTAGGAGTGGAAAGAAAGTGGCCGTGGGCTGAATTAAGGTACAGCCCCAGCATTTGCCTGGTGTGAAAATGGGAATCCCCGGAAAGCCATCTTCAGGGTTGCCGACGGTGGGGTTCGAACCCACTATCTCCCGGATGCAAGCTCACAGCTGCGCGCCCCTAACCGCACAGCCAACTCAACCGGTCCTAACATGAACATGCAGTACTCTCTTCGGTAGCGTGCTTTTCTTGTGAAAACCTATTGTAATACAAATTCCTTGACTGAAATAGAACACAAATTTTGAAGAGAATTCAGTTTGCACGATGTTCCAAGCAGGCTAACACTTTTATTGATGCTAAGAAATGTGAAGACAAGTGGCTAGCTCTTCAGCGAGAGTGGAAAACACAGGCCTCGTATAAGTCAAGTTTGTGTCGAGGACGCTTACTGAACTCGCCAAAGGAATGATTGCGTCGATTGAGTCAGGAGACAGGCTACTCATATGGCACATGTCAGAGAGCTGCAAAGGTATCGGACAGAGAGCATGGAGTGCAGGAATTGAATACGAAAGAACCAGAGGTGGAAAAAATAGTTGTGAGGAATCTCCCACAGTTACTTTGCAATTCAGAAT